>NC_056729.1:1934438922-1934779755 GCF_019279795.1 Protopterus annectens | reverse complement strand
GACGACACATAGCAGTCATTTAGGTTGTGGATGGTGTGAGGCGTTACTATGGTTGTTGGACATCTGTCATGGGTGCGACTTACATATGTAAATCCGGGAGTGGTAACCTCTATGTGGGTAGTATATGTGTACTCTGTGGTGTTGTCAGTCACTGTGCATTGGTAATGTGTTTGAGTGCATTGTCACAGTGTTGTACATGTCACTGTGTCCTTCTCCATATCTGTAGCTGTCATGTGAGGTCCATACCATGGCATCCATTATGTGGTGTGGAGGGGTACACCGACCTACATGTCCATAGCTGACACACCATGTTCGCTGACACATACCATGTGCAGGTATTCCAGGGATAGTGTGCCACTGTGAATATCATTGGGGCCACTATTGTACACATTTATGACCCTGTTCACCCCTGACACATGCAGTGGTGGGCAGCCAATCACATATCTGGTGGTTACTGGTGTAGGTGATTTGAAATGTGGTATGGTACTCCGGTTTTGACATTGGTGTTCACTCGATGCCTTTGTCACCAGGCACCTGTTGCAATACATCTGTACACATGTGCCTCACTCAGAATGTATATACATCTCTCTCTCTCTCTATATATATATATATATATATATATATATATATATATCTATATGTATATATATATATATATATACATATATATATATATATATGTCTGTATACATATACACATATATATATTGATGTACATATATTGCTATAGATGTGGAGAAGGGGGGGACACAGAGGGGGTGAGAGTGACAGAGGGGGTGGGACAGGGTGTGTTGAAGGTCGTCATATACAGTCATACCTGTAGATAGTCAGATCGGTCTGTCTATGTATATGTATCTACATATATCTATATCTGTATGTGTGCATTACATATATATGTTTGTACATATTCTATCTATCTACATCTCTCTCTATGTATGTATACATATATGCATATCATATATATATATATATATATATATATATATATATATATATATATATATATATATATATATATATACACATACATATGTTGACATACATAGATATCCATATGATAGACAGGTATATCAACATGTTTGTCTACCATACTGTATACACACACTAACATACTGCTAAACATACATAACTATGAAACCTACTTTGTACATTGCACTACAACCTACAATCAACCAACACTGATATGTGCACATAGATGCTCTCACATACAAATGTATGTACAGCCTTCACTGATAGTTGCTGTATGTCCCCTGCCCTTTACACATCTTCATATACATATGGATACAGACCAATGACACATATGGAGGGTTCACAGTATGTAGACCTTTATAGTATTACTTTACATTACCTGTGTTTGTCACAGCTGCTTGTGTTGCCGTCTGGTTCTCTGTCCTGCTGCTCCACTTCCCAGTTGTCAGCTTTCAGGTGGCTGTTGCTGAACAATTTGTTTGTGTCTGCTTAATTGCAATTTTCTCTGTCTCTGACTCTGTCTCTCTCTCTCTCTCTCTGTCTGTCTGTCTCTCACGTCATTCTCAGGGTGCAATGAAAGTATTGCATGTGTGGACTGGGAGTACAGCATACTTTTGTAGGTATCTGCATATGCCCATGTGATGGCCTCTGCACCAATTGTTAGCCAGCATTTGCTAATTGCATGCAGCCAGTTGTGTACTGATTGCAGTTCTCACTGTGATTTCAGAACAGTGATATAAAAAAGGTATGTGAGATAGGCGTAGCCCTTTCAGATTTTAAGGGCAGGGGCCATGCTGTTATGCTGTGGACAATGTTCTGTGAGTGTAAAGGTTGGTATCTCTCTCATATTTCCAGCTGTGTTGTAGATTAACATTCCTCCATTCATTTCTCCAGTTTCCTGTACTAACTGTGTATGTACACTGACACCTACAACTACTACTACTGTTAATGTGTGTGTGTGTGCTTTCCTTTCACTTTTGCTTGCACTTTGTTGCTAAGGCTTCAATATTTGCCCTTTACAGTCACTACTTGTATGCCTGCTAGGTGTCCTGACTGTAGTGTGCTGCTGTAGCTTTCCTATTTTCCATGTACATTCACACCTTGGAATGCTTGCTATATCTGCTAGGGTGTTACAGCATGCAGTGTGGTCTGGCCATGGTGTGGGCCTTGACATCTATTAGGGTATTTGAGTATACTGCTGAGCAGGCCCCAGAGACTTTCAGGTTCATCTGTTATCTGCCACATGGAATGGTACATATCAGTGGGGTACACCCATTAAATTGTCTGGTATGCTGCAGTTGTGACTGTGGGTTAGCATGAGCATATGTATTACTACACTTTTTCTGCCATGCAAGTGGTGAATACTTTCAGGACTCCATAGTTACCATTGCATGTGTTACACCTTTCTGCCTACTGTTTGTACATTTCACATGGAGTCTGTGGGGCATCCCTGTAAGTCATTCACTGTTGCTATGTCTAGGCTCATAACTATTCAAATATGGTGGTGTCAGACCTGTCATGTGTACAGATATTTGCAGGTTGTCCACATTTCTGCCTCATATTTTGGTCAATATCTCATGCACAGCTTTTTCTGGCAAATCACTCTGGGCTCAAGTCAGAATATAGTGACAAACATTCAAGTTTCAGACTTCATACCCTTCCAAACATCCCACAAAATGCAGACCCTGTTACTCTCTGAACTGTCTGTGTTTGTTGTAACATTATTTGCAATGTGTCCCTGGTTTTGGGCCTTTGCTCCACATATTTTATTACTTGGTCCGGATGTGTTCCTGTAAGAGGTTGTGGGGTATGGGCAGTGATTATCCTGCTGTGAGTATATGTGTGGCTTGCAAGGTGCTATAGTGACATTATTACCTACTAGTTACCAACTAGCATGGCTGTTTCTGTTCACACACTACTATTATGGAAATCCACTAGTTTTGATAGTAATTATAAATGGCATGCTTTGTGTACTACACATCTATATTCCCTTTACATTCATTCCTACTATTACATGATATATTTATTTTAGCACAATGTTCTTGTATAAGAGTCATGGCTTAGTGGTAAGTCATGCAGACTACTGTTTCCAAGGTCCTGGGTTCGGGACTGCCAGTGGGATTTTATTTTGCTTCTGAACTGACTACAAGACCTGTCAATCAAAGTGACTAAGGCTCTTTTAAGCAGTTGTAACCGGGTTAATGCTGGTTTGCGCGGAGCTCACGCATGTGCACTGGCGTTTAGCTCCGCGCACACCCGCTTACAACCACTTAAACGTGCTTACTCTTGCGCACACCCGCGCTATTTTCTTTGAAAGAAATGAAAACGGGGAGACAGAAAAGTGGTGAAAAAGGGGTCACAAAGAGGGTGAGACAGTAGGGAAACAAGCTTGGGTTTTGCAGGAGGGATGTAGGTAAGGCCCATAGCTGCCCATTTCTTCATCAGCAACAGCTGTGCATATGTTTGTAATTTGGTGTGACATTTGATACCTTCCACCCCTGAGAGAGGTGTAAGGACAACAGTAATACTTGTTGTACAGCCAATTGTAATTGATAGTTTCCATGTCTGGTAGACATATGTGCGGAATGGGCAGCTATGTATGAGGCGTAATTTTTTTGTGGGTACAGAGTGCCCTTTTTTTTCAGGTGAGAGTGGTATGTCAGGTGAAGGTAGTCGGTACAGCTGGGGAGGTAGGTTGGATAGGTAAACAGACAAGACAAACAAGACGCATACAGGGGTGGTGTATGACACGTGTGGGGGGGGTTACACAATTGACGGGGACGGAGGTTTGGATATCCAGAGCCCATGAGCCCACAGATGGCAACAGTGGAACTGATATCCCCACCCATAGGCAGTTGCCACTGTTCCTTCACTGCCCAGGACGGGACTGTGCTGGGGGCTGTGTAGGCCAGGCAACAGGCATGCCCGTAAGTTGTGCCACCCATGCCTCAAGCTGGCGTAGGGGCTCGAGAACAGAGTCCTGAATCTCCCTACGCACCACGGTCCGGACGCTACGGAGGGTGAGTGGTGGTTCTCCTCCGGCCACACTTGCAGAGGGGGGGGCGAGCCCCATCCCCTGCAGCACTTCCACCTGCAGGTGGCACAGGGCCACCGGAGGAGGGTCCAGACTGGGCACTAGTGCCAGGTGCACTCGCCAGCTGAGGTGGGAGAGGTGGGTCCGCTGGGACCCGCCTTCCCTGTCGTTCTATGTTTTGCATTATGTCATGACAGTTTGGGTTAGTAACATACAATACCATTCGCAATTAGTTGTAACAGCATGCATTGGTATTCCCATTAACCAAACACCCAGATATTCACACCATTGAACAGCAAGCATAACACATGCATAATTTGAACAGCAATACACAGTCCAACAACATGCAGGGTTGATTGATGGCAACAGGCCATCAGGTTTGGATTTATGAACAGGGCAGATGCATCAATGGACATGCAAATATTTAGGACCCATCAGGACAAATGTCCAGGGGTGTTAATTGTGATTGCACATACCATTTTCACGTGGAATGGAGTATATGTGGTTATAGGGTGGGGTGAAGAAAATATTATTAACACCTTCGAATACCAATACATATGCTGTACATTTCTAATAGCTACAGATATATACACACTACTGTTCTAACTACAGTTTCCTATATGATAACTACTTCACTTTGGTGATAGGACTATTCATGCTACATCAATATACATTTTATTGTTATTCATACACGTTTATATCTGGCTTTGTTCAGCAACATCATCCTGCTACATTTGCTTTATATAGCTATAGAGAACTGTGGATGTTTGATATTTCAGACAATCATACTATCTGCATATTGCAGACTGAGAACAACATATCCAGATTTTGGGATACACATTCCAGCTGCAGCAACACTTTGGACACATTTTGCAGTTTGGTTTTACTTGTCACATTCATTTCATTCTGTACTGACTGCAGTATACTTTATACAGGGGTTATTACTACTTTATTGGTGGATTCATGACTCTTTCTCATACCCTCTCACTTGTTTTCATTTTACTATTCAGGATGGTACTTACTTCTAGGCTATGATATGCACTATGATATTATAGGTGGGGCATCTTTATTTCAGAATTTATTTCATACATTTTCACTGTTCTGTCGGGATTTCGGACTGCAACACAGTTTGTAATCAAGCAATACTTGCAAACACTTTTACACTGTTACTTTCATATTTTATTAGTTAGTGACTACACTGCATTCTTTTGCTAACTGTCATACTTTTATATTTCTTTACAGTTACTGGGTGTGGATTACTGACCTGCCTGGTGGCGCAACCGCACCAGCCTATCGCCATAGGCTCGTCGGTTCGCAGAACGGACACCTGCAGCTGTAATATAAATGGAGTAATATTGGAATACACATCTCCATAATATCAGCTAATTTAATTTCTTAAATACATAATTAAATGTAACTTACTCAGTAGTGGGGCATTGGGCATTTGCCGGGCCTCCTGTATCCATAGCTTCAATTGGTCCTGCTTGCGTCTCTTCAGGTCCGCATGGTGGTGACGGACCTGCTCACCAGTCCTTGGAATCCCTGTGGCACTGGTAAGATCATGAGCCAACCGGTCCCACGCCTCAGCCCTATATGCTCCCCACAGGACCTGGCCCTGCATGAGTTGGGCCTCATGATTGTGGACTAGGAGCCAGACCATGTATCTGGACTCCTCAACACCCCACCTCTGTGCTCGAAAGCAACTACCCTCACCTACACCTGGCATTCTGGCTGCAAGTCAGTTCTACAATCATTTATGCTGTGTATTCCCGCCTATGGGGCTTATATATGCCGTTTTTCCCGCACTTCTCTGTGATTGGCCATTTTGGAATTGTATCCACTTCACAAGACCTGCTTTGTCATGCTCCACTTTCTATTCATTCCTATATATGTGCTATTACTGCATTCCTGAGTGCAGTTGTCATAGCTTAGTGGTTCAGTACCTTGACTATGGTGCATGGTATCCTGGGTTCGAACCTGGCCACTGCTTTTTATATTTTCTGACTGTCTAGACAGGCTAGGGGGTGTGTCTGTGTAAAGGCAGTTTTGTTACAGCTTGCTCAATGTTGCCCGTCGGTTAGCTTGTTGGCGCGGTGCGTAGCTCCGCGCAAACGGGGTGCGCTGGTTTAAGCCTCATTTGGCTATCAGCACGCATAGTCATCTCAGCTCAGCTAGGGGCACACAGTTTGAGCGTGTGAAGCCACTGCTCAGCTACGGGCACTTATTTTGCACCTGTTAAACCACTGCTCACCTACAGGCAGATGCACTCACCTTGTTAAACTGTCGCTTAGCTATAGGCACATGTGGCATTTTTTTATTGTTTTGTTACCTCACATTTCTTCAAAATAAATGGACTATTTCATTACATTTTACATTAAATGTGATTTTATATGTGTACATGTTTGTCAGGGACTTGTTTCGTGCTTATTTTACTAAAAATAAGAGTTGGTGTTGTGGGGGCTCAAACCATGAATGGCTGCTCTTCAGCCAACATCTCTACCGCTACGCTATTGCTTCTTGGCTTACTTTGCATATTTAGTTCTTATATGCTTTCCCACTGACTGCTAAGTGTAGCTGCGCTACGGGCATGCCCGCGCAAACGAGCGCACTCACGGTTAAACATCTTTGCAATTTAAAAAAAAAAATATAACATGTTCATTTATATATTTTATGTTCATAGTCTGTGGGGGCATGTGTAGTGTTGTGTTTATTCACATTTCCATGGACTCTGTTGTGGGTGTTTACTTTGGGCACTTTTACACTTCTGGGGGCGTGTCCGCTTGCAGGGCTCGGCCTACGGACACGCCCCCCTACTGTCTTACATGGACCGTGTTAGACTTAGGTGTGATTCAGCATGCTCTCATGAATATGCAAAGCATGCTGACATCACTCCGTTTAACTGAAGCCTCCGTGTAAGAGTTATAACTCTTACACGGAGGCTTCATGAATCCTTGCCAATGACAGGACCAAGGGGTTTAAAATATGATCTAAAAACAAAGAGATATCCTCCGTGTTACTTCCAGGGGTGAAAACAATGGGTCTAAAAGGGGGTTTAGTAACGCTCTTATGTAGCTTAGGAATACCAAATAGTACTCCAACCCAAGGATGTTCAACAAGCTAAACATTATACTCTTCTTGACCAATGTCTCCAGTCATTAACAGATATATGGCCTTCCCAACACGTTTTCAAATATATTATTATTGAACAAATTAAACAGGATGATAGGGGTAGAATAATTGAAGACCATTTCTTAGCTAGGGAGCTAGTGGCAACTGAGGTTAAATGCGTATGTGTTCCCATAACACATTTTCTTAAGTTAAAAAGTTTGGAATGTTAACTTAGGTATTATGTATGTGGAGATATTTCAAGTATTTAATTACTCATGAGTCATGTGATTCTAGCAGGTGTATTTAAATGGCTTGATTGCATCTTTTTAGTTGTTCTGATGAAGTCCCTATCGGGATTAAAGTGCTTAACTACTGAATTTTACTTGATTTTAATAAAGTACAGTGGTGTTTACAGGTTGTCCTTCTGGTTCCTGGTTTTAGTTGCAATCTCCTGTTTGTGGATGAGTACATTCATAACTTCTTTGAGCATCATACTCAGATACTGACAAATATTCTTCACTATTTCCCAACATTTTTTCAATAACAGCATTATAACCAGACACATTCATTATGACCACCCCTCCCCCTTTGTCTGCCTTCATGAATCTTACGCCCCTTCAGTCTTAAAGTTCAAATAAAGCTTTTCTTTCTTCATTACTTAAATTATAAAAAAGTTAATTTTTATTATTTAAACACTTTCTAATGTTGTTTTCAAAGAACATTGGTTTATTACACATATTTGTTTTGTTTAATACTGTGCTTCTCTCCATTTGTGTTACTGTTACATGCAGCAGTAGCAGCATTACAACCTGCAGTCATCCATTTGGCAAGGTCTGGCATCCTCCCGTAGGTGGCAGCAGCATCATCAACACCGTCAGAAGTACCCAGCACATCTGTTACCAGCCTGCTACAGTCAACTCCATACCTCTTAGCATACCTACACCACCCGCTTAAGGTAATGTGTACTATATGTGCCTGTAGCAGTGTCAATGGAGGAGAAATCTTTGTCAGCCTTCGGCAGCTGACTGACATTGTGGGGGAGATTATTCACAGGAGGTTAGATGCCTGAACTGGCCAGATGGAGAACCTACTCCAGTGACCCAGTGAGTCACATCCCTGTCCAGTAATGTCTCCACCATCTGAGACAGGGTCCAGTAGTGATGGTAGCAAGAGTGGCAAGTAATGTCTAACTGGGTCTCAGCTGGCAGAGAGTTCATCTGCAATGCCCCAGTCTGGTGTCATAGGTTCATAGATTCATAGGTGTGTACTAGGCTAATGGCCCTAGAGCCTTTACAAGTCTAGCCCATAGAAGTGCCCTGGCATCATGCCGCCCAACATTAGTTCCAGTGTCTCTATCAAGTAGACCCACTGCAGTGGTCCCCGAGGTGAACTTCCTATTTCCCATCCACTCATCTAGATTTCTCTTGAAGAGGGCCAGTGAGGTGCTCTGCTTGACATGTATGGGAAGTCTATTCCAGAGCATGGGCAGTCTCTGGTTATGAACCTGTTCCTCCAGCATGTTCTGTTGATTGTGGTAATGAGGTTGAGTTCTCTGGAGCATGTGGTGAGGAGGGATTTGGATTTCTTTAGATGTAGCATTTCTAACAGAGTTGGGTCAGACGTGGCTTTGTAATTCAAGCAGAGATTGCCTCTTAATAGATGATATGAGGCAGAGAATAGCTGGAGTTTTTTGAGTCTGTCCATGTAGGACATGTGTTTAAGGCCTAAGATCCTCTTCATGAGGTACTTTTGGGGCCTTTCCAGCTGTTGCATGTGTCTAGTGAGGTACATGCCAAATGGGGCATTATACTCGATGATTGGCCTAATAAGGGGAAGAGTAGAGAGAGATGATGACCTCCTTCTTCATGGATGCAAAACCCTTGGTAATGAGATGTGGAATACAGAAGGACTTTCTGACCACAGTGGCAATGTGGTGGTTGTAGGAGAGGTTGCTGTCAAGTTGTGTCCCCAGATCTCTTATAACTCCTTCAGTGTTCAGTGGGCTACCATCAATGTGGTAATTAGTGGGAACTGAGTTTTTTCCAAAGGGGATGATTACACATTTTTTGGCATTAAGCTTAAGGTCATGGTTTCGACACCAGTCATTGGTCTCAGTGAGGCCTTTCTGTAGGATGTCTACATCACTTGGGGAGTTAATAATGGCTCCCAGCTTGCAGTTGTCTTGGTCAGTCAGAGTCCCTCACTGTTGGCCTGGACTTCTGAGAAGTAGATGCCAAACAGGAGACAGGAGAGGACCCAGGACTGATCCCTGTGGGACTCCACTCGTGACTGGTCATGAGTCTGACTTGAAGTCTACTACTTTCACACTCTTTGTTCTATCTGTGAGCCAATTTGCAACCCACCTAGTGATTAGGGGTTAATGCCTAATAGGTGAGTTTATCAATAATTTCTGAATGGGGAATGGTATCACAGGCCTTGGCCAGATCGAGGTAGACTGTATGAACTGTTTTGCCCTCATCCACAGGTCTGGTGACTGACTCAAAGACGTCAACCAGGTTGAGCAGGCATGACCTACCTTTCACAAAACCAAATTGCATGGGATGTAGAGTTTGGGGATTCCCTATATCCTTGTTAATTCGGTCCATGATGATGCGCTCTATAGCCTTATATATCAGACTCATCAGGCTAATGGGACGATAATTCCCAGGGTCTGTAGTCACTCCCCCTTTATGGAGAGGGATGACTGTAGCAATGCGCCATTTGGTAGGGACAAAGCCTGAGGTGAGGCTGTGATTGAACAGGACACACAGATGTGGTGCCAGTTCACTTTGTAGTTCATGTAGAACACATCCAGGGATATTGTTGGGTCCCATGAAAGCTATATTCTTGGCCTTGGACAATGCAGCATTAACCTGTGCTGCAGTAATGCTGGGTGCCTGACATTCCTCTGGTATTGTGATTGGTCCTGGGGGGGGGGGGGGGGGGTAAAGTTAGCACTGAATCTGTCGGCCAGTATGTTGGCAATATCTGTTGGCTCAGTATAGGAGGTACCATTATGCAGCAACTCAGAGCAAACCTGAGTATTGCTGTGGAGATTCTTGATGTAACTATAGAAGGCTTTGTGGTTGTTTTTAGTGTCTGCTGAAATTCTGCCTTCATAGCTGGCTTCAGAAGTTTTGATGAGGGATCTCAACTTTTTGTTGAGGCTAATAAGGGAGTTTTTCCAGTCTTAAGACTTCACCCTTTTCTGAAACAGTTTCTTCTTTCTGTTGTAGAGTTTATTAATGGCAGGGGACCACTAGATTGCCTTCCATTTTTTGGAGGAGAGTGTCTTGGTTCTGTTTGGTATGGCTAGTTCCATGCATTTATGTACGTGTTTGTACAATACATTGGTGTATTATTCAGCAGTCATGCATCTATTTTACAGTGACATGGGTGCTGTGAAGTTAGCCACCTATGTATTTAGGAGCCCAAAGTTAGCTTTGGAGAAGTTTTTCATGGTGGTTACCTTTGCGGTGGGGTGTGGGTGAGATGTGGGTTTCCATGGTGATTAGTCTGTGGTCAGATCTAACCAGGGAGGAACTGACTATTGCTATAGAGCAATGGTTGCCCATGTTAGTAATAACCAGGTCAAGGATGTTGCTTCCTCTAGTGGGTAAGAATGAGCTGGTCCAGTGCATTGGAACTGATGAATTTCAGGAAGCGTTGGGCCAGTGTATTGGTGCATGAGTAGTTTTCCCAGTTGATGGAGGGGTAGTTGAAGTCACCTAGTATGAGAGTGTTGGGTTGGACCCTAATAGTTTCCAGGGTGCTTAGGAATGTGAAGTGAGAGTCTTGGGACATGGTTGGTGACCTATAGCAGGCTACGACCTCAATTGCCATCTTACCCAGTGTTAGTTGTACAAGTATCTCAGATGTTTTATGCTGGGCTACTAGTCTGGAGGTGTGCATATCCTTTATGAATATGGAGACACCACCACCTTTGGTGATGCGGTCCATGTTCTGGGGCCGAAAGGTGTGGAATGTGTTATAGCCTAGTAATGCAGGTGTGCTTTCTGCTGCTTTAAACCAGGTCTCCATTACAGCACAAATGTCGAGTGCTTCGCGAAAGTGCATCTTGAGATTTAGACTTCTAGCATTGAGCAGCATGACCCTTAGATTGCATTTATTTATAGCTGTTATGGTGGTAATTTGGTCTTTGGAACATCACCTAAAAAAGGCACTATAGGGGTGGCAAGAGCCTTCGCCACTATCCGGAAACCCAGGGGTGACAGATGCAGGCCATCTATGGCAAAGCATCAAGGTCTGTCAGTCATGTCATCCCAAGCAGACAGATACTGGATCCCCTTAGAATGACACCAAAAACTTAGCCAATTGTTGAAGTCAGTCATTTTCTGCTTGCACTGTGGTATCATTCTAGGCAAAGATAGGATGCTTCTTGGCCACATAATCCGAGAGCTCCACCATGTCTCTTTTCATGTAGTCCAGGGAGGTGTGTCTCAGGTCATTCACACCCACATGGATAGTGACAGAGTCATACTTGTACTTGTTGTGGAGTGACCTGAGTGCATGTGTTATGTGTCGGATTCTGGCACCTGATGGATAGCTGACTGTTACCTTCTCCTAATTCAACCTAATGAGTGGGACATCAGTGTGCCTCACTATCGAGTCACCTATGATTAGTGTATTGGGCAAGCTGTTTTGCCTTAGGGGCTTAGGTTGAGGGGCACACTGTGTAGGTGAGCTATGTGTCATGTGATTTGTGCTGTGTTGTGTTGGTTGAGTGCATTTCTGCCTTGCAGGTCTCTGCTGTTTGTGTATATTTCTATTGAGAGCCTCTGCCAAGGTGGGTTTGTGGTTTGTGTTTTTATGTGAGAGCTGTGATGGTTGGTGTTCTGGAGGGCTATGTGTTGCATGTGGTGTGGTGCTGGTGTTGACCTTCTCCTCTTGGCCAGCTATTTCAGTCTTGGCTTGAGAGTGCATGGCTTCCAGTTTGGATATATAAGTGCATCTCTCACAAGTCTTAGTGTTGGGAGGTAAGAGGAGAGGGTTGTCTGTGTACATGAGGCAGTTGCTACACTGCCTCAGAATGCCCAAGTTCTCCTGGTTAATAGGAGAATGCACAGGGAGTGACCTTTAGACATGCCAGGAGGGATGGTCATTATTACTAAATACTGGAGCTGTTTCCTTATATATTCCTTTTACAGGAAACAGTGGCATTCAAGGTGTCTGAGTCTGTACAGAGCACTGCCAAGCACTTGAGGGGAAAGTAATACATAGACCCTGCAAATTTAAGGATGACGTATTTAGGCAGATATTCTGAAGTTAGGAAGAAATCAAGCCTGATTGCTCAGTCCTCCCCTAAATATTATCTTCTCCCTGTTTGTCTAATTCCTCCTTCACCTGTGTGTTCCCAGCCACATTGTGTTGCTGCACACTCTGTCAGCCATGTTTTCCTTTCCTTATGTAACTTAGCCATTTTACCGTCCTCTTAACTTCCTCTTAAGTCCCTTCTTTTCTTCAACAATTTTCATTTCTTTCTTTATGAAAAATGGATACTTATCCCACATAAAAGGAAATTACTCAACTTTCCTCATCTCAATCCTGTTCATTTTTTAGTTGGTAAACTTTGGTTCTACCCTTTACTTGCTTCCCCTTTTCACCTTTTTCCTATACTCCCATTTCCAGCCTTTAATCTGGTCAATAATAGATTAACACACCTCACAAAAGTTTGCATAGGGCACTCAAATCACTTATTATTTGTGAAAATACTGGATGTGATGGGTCACTAAGAGCCCCATCGATGCCTGAGTGGCATTGGTCAGTCTGTAGTAATGATTAAGGACAAGCACTCTCATGTACTGTGCATATAGGCCTCAGTTGTCATTGGGGGTTCAAATGAGCTGAGCATCATTGCATGGCAGTCTGCTTGTAAAACATAGAATAAAGCTGAAACCTTTAGTGTGACTGCTTTTATAGCTCAGCCTTTAAATTAACTGCTTTGTGCAGTGTAATTGGGGATGACTGAGGGTTCAAGTCCCCTCAGGGTTGGATGCTTTTTTGTGTCTTTTATTCTTTCTTTCTGTGTAACAATAACCTGTTTTGAGATTTAATGTGATTTCTGTTGTTGTTAGACAGTAAATGCAGGGCTTTGCACAGTGTAAGTGGAGAGGGGCATATAGGTGCATCAGTTTTACTGAAGGGTGCTTGTTTCATGACATTTAATTATAGAACAAGTACAGAGATCAGAGTCTGCAGATGTCATCACTGCATTTGGTCTCTGTATCTCTGTACTTTTCTGTATCTCACCCATCATGTATTTTTTTACCTTCAGGTATTTAAAATTGATATATGTGTGTTTTGTACCGCCTTTCCTCATTGTCTTCAAGATCCTTGATTGTTTCACCATCTCTGTTTAATTTCTGTAAGTCATTTGGGTTTCTAATACCATGACAGGAATGGATCCCATTCATAAGTCAATGTATGATTAAAGTTCATGAAATTTGTATTGTTTCTGTCTTTGATGTTAGCCAAAATTGCTCTTTGCAGCACACCCAGTCTGTACAGAAATGATTTCTTCAGCAGTTCATATGGAGGTACATGTATCGGTAGCATATCTACATACAACTGTAAATTCCTTTTTATCAGACCCATTGTTCCTACTACTATTTAAACTGTCTGGATATCCTTCTTCCACATCACCCTTGCTTCTGCCTGCAAATCCTGATATTTTATGACTTTGTGTATCTCTGTATGTAATCAGTGGGTGTAGCAATTTCAATGATCAGTGCTACTTTTGTCTTCTTTTCATGGACTACTATATCTGGTTTTCTCGCATGTATATTTTGAACTGTAGGTAATGGATGGTCCCATGTGATATAAACTTCATCATTCTCTGTAATTCGTTGTTTCTAATGTTTGCAGTGCTTCTCAGTTACGTCAGTGTTGTAATGTTTGTGCTATCCTCAATGCAACAGTCTTGCCACACTATTATGCCTTTTAGTATTTAGGTCCTCTGCCATTAGTGTATCACACCCTGCAACAAGATGTGCAACTGTTTCCAGTTCTGGTTTACAGAATCTGCATGTATCTGTTTCTTCCAATGTGTTCAATGGATTTTGTAATCCAGCGTGTATGTTGTTTTCTATCTGGGCTGACAATACTAACTTTCATCTTTTGTTTTAAATTCACCTCTCATTAACCATTCCTGCATCAGATCCTGATCGACGTAAGGTTATTCCAGGAGTTTTCTGTACTTGTAACTATATTTATGCCTTTTCCACATTCATTACCTTCTCACTTGATCCATCTCCTTATAGTCTTTCTTTTGTTTTGTTGGCACATTCAGTTGCTGCCTGATTTTTATCTACTTCTGGTTTGATTTCCATCTCCACTTCATACCAGTATGCTTCTTCTAAATTAAACAGGAAATTCATCTTAGATTTGTTCTTTTTGTGTTTTAAAACTTTCACTATGTTTGGATCTGGTGAGGTCATCAGATATGTATGCGATCCTAAGACTGCAGATCTATACATGTAATCAATTTCAAGGAGGCCCATACCTCCTTTAGAATGAGGAATATATATTTTTGGTAGACACTGATTTTTATATATCATTTATTACGTGTGAAACATTTTTCTTGTTTTCCTGTCCAACTGATACAATACCTTTTGGGACCAGCCAATCACCCCAAAACTGTAAGCTAGAACAGGAAGAACAAATTGATTTATAGATTGGACTTTGTTCCTAGATGCCATTGCTGCTTTGAGCATTAATTTTAATCTTCTAAAGCAGTCCTTACTGAGTTTTGTTTGCGTTTGTAAATGTTTTAATGTCAGTCCTTCATCAGTTCCCAAGTGTTTGAAAACTCCCTTCTGTCAAGCTCCTTTATATCCTATATTTTCTTAGTACTGCAGCTTTCCTGCTTTAAGTGCCCCTTTTGCACATTTATGAAGACTAAATGACATTGTTATATCATTTGAGAAAGTTTTGATCACTTGCAGTTGTGCCTTCAGCTCCTCGTCTGATGAACTATACAGTTTTAAGTCATTCACAAAAAAGAAGATGGGAAGTCTTTACCCTTTTTTTTTTTCTTCTGGGAGCCAAATTGTAACCAAGACCTAATCTGGTAAGTAGACAGCTTAATGGGTTAAAGGCAAGACAAAAAACAAAAAAAAAAAAACAATGGTGACAAAGAGTCACCCTGGAATATCCCCCTTTGAATTTTTATCCCTGGGATAATAATAATAATATGAGATAATAATTTGTCTTTTATTATAGCTTAGTTGCAAAGTGGTTTGCCACTGTTTCATGGTTGCTGTAAGGTAATTGATCATTGTAGGCCGTATCTTATACACTGTAAGCACTCCTTTATCCATGAATGTGGGATGCTATCAAAGGTTTTTTGTAATCTATCCAGGTCATACTTAGATTCTTCCCCTTTGTATAATTCTCCATAATGACATTATTTAACAACAAATGATCCTCTGTTCCATATAACTTTCTTTTGTTACCCTTTTGTAATATTGCTTCGATTGAGTTTTCTTCTAAATGAGTATAAACTCTGTCAGCTTGCCTTATGTGCGTAGGAGTTGTAACTCTACGTAGTGTGGCTGTATTCGTTTTGGTGGAGTGCTTTGGGGACTGCTGAGGACATCTGTCATAAGTCAAATCTCTGGGTGGTCTTTGGGTTTCAGAAAATTAGTTTTAAGATGTTCAGCATATGTAGTTCTGAGTGTCTGATCCATACTGTGTGTAGTGGGTGTGGTGTGTGCATCTGGTCAGTGTTATGTATGCTTGTATGTGAGAGCTTTACCTCCAGTGACATTGTGTAAATACATCTGTCATATACCTCTGTTTGAGAATAAGCTGGTTGTCTGTAAACATAAGGCAATTGCCACATTGCCTCAGAATGCCCACATCCACCACGCTGGATGCAGTGATAGCAGGAAAGTTCATACCCATGTACTTGGCCCTATTTGTGTGGTCAGTATGTTGTTGAGGTTGAAGAGTATTAAGGGAATATCTACCCCTAAGCATTTGGGTCAGTGTCTGTCCCTGCACTAATTTCTCTTTTCTCAACTCAATGAAAGGGTTGCCTTGCTGGGCCAAAAGTGCAGGAATGCAACAATTAAGAACCAGCAACAAATGCAGGGTAGCAAATTACACAGTAACACTGCCTAGATTTCTCCAAAGTGCACACCTCAACAGTTAGCAGACAGTACACTATTAGAGATCTTTAGAGAATGGGCAAATTGTATGTTCTCCAGCAGGGTGTTAATGTACAGGTAATGCCCACTGAAAATCTGGTTTGGTACTTCACAGCAGCATATTAAGCTGACGTAAATCTTGGACAATTATCATCCAAATGGCCACCATTTTTTTATGCTCATTAAACAGCACTTTTCTGTATAGCGAGCATAAAATGTAAAGAAAAAACTAAATAAAATAAAGTGTGTGACTGAAATGTAGTAGAGAGGAAACAGCACTGATTTGCAGGAAGCAGTCTGTCAGTGTAGATTTTAAATCACATGAAACTCTGAATGTCTGTCATTATTACTGACTTTAATCCTCAGTGATTTAAACTAAAACTGAATGGTCATCATGAAGCAGCAAAACTACAGACAGTGGTGGTGGTGGGGTTGCAATGCCTTGCATTTTTTTCATTCATTGGCTGGCTTTGTTGAATTGTATTAACCCCCGGATGCACAGTAGCAAGCCCTGCCCAAACCCTGCCTAACACCCGGGATCACTGCAACATCACTGAACACTCATGAATAAATATTTTTTCAGTTTGTAGTTCGCATGAATATTCATTGTGTTGAGACTGTGAAACTTCAACAATTTTCATTAAGTAATGAAGGAATCAAAGAGTATATCCATGAAGTTAACGGATTTAAGCAGTTACAGCACCCTAGTAAAACAGTTCATTTTTTAGCTACCAGATGCATAAACTGTCTTTTAACTTTGGAAATTGTCTAGCTGTTAAATGTTATGCTCTGTGCTGGATCTAGCCCATACAGCCACAGTTAGTTGCAGCAGTAATCATTCGAACGTTTACCTTTATGGCAAGTTTGCACAAAATGTACACTAAGCGCGAATATACAGTAGAAAACATGTTACAAGAAAATCCTAACAATAGAACAACCATTCAATGGAACAGAAAGACAGTTAACAGAATTGCAGCTCATATATAACGCCATTAAAACAAAACTGATTCTCTTCAGCTGTGACACTAAGTAAAAACAGAAGTTTTTGAAAGGTAGCTTCTTAATAAACTAATGCTTCAGTTGAAAAACTATGTAGCACAAAACTGACTGTAGTTGCCATTGATCATAACTTAAAATTTGACATATACAAAATATGTAGTATTCGCAGCCCAAACTCTGCTACTATATATCTCATCACTCGTAAATTAAAAAAAACAACAAATTATTTGTAACTGTTCGTTCTTTGTTGACTGACTGTCATGAGGCTACTAATGTAAACACTTTTTACAACATTAAGCGTATTTATTCTTTTTTTTCACCTCATTTAAAATACAATGTGGAGATTCTGTCGCCAACATAGGCCTCTTAAGAAAAAGAAGCTGAGTATCCTGTTAAAACAAATGGAAATAAACAAGACCGTTACAAACAGTTAAAATAAATTGTTCACAAAACAGTGTAAAGTTCTGAATATTACATCGCTGTAAAAATGCAGCTGGACTTGAGATTATTCAGAGAAAAGCTGCAAATGTATGTGTCGAAACCCACGTTAAAAGCAAAAAATGACTTATCAAAGGTTGTTATGCTTTTACCTTTTCATTTACCCCTGAAATACGTTTATCACACAGTAATATATGCATGATGTCACCAACATATCTGCGTGCCATGTCGATTATGCCCCATTAGCATATCGTATCACTGCTTCTGGCTTGTCAGTCACACAGGCCATGCCCCATTGCTGCGCAAAACAGCCGGGGGGTTAATACACTTCAGCAAAGCCCATTGGCTTACAAAAAGGGCATATGAAAAAGTGTTGCATAACAAAGCTGCTGAAAAGTGGTGTGTGTGTGTGTGTGTGTGTGTGTGTGTGTGTGTGTGTGTGTGTGTGTGTGTGTGTGTTTTCATCTGTGTATGTGTGACAGTCTGTTTGTCTGTGTTTCTAAATGTGTGTGTGTGTGTGTGCCCATTTGTGTGTGTGTCTGTGCAGATATTAAATACTTACCTAACTTATATTTTGGATGTAAACACTTCAACAATTATATATACTGAAGCAAGTAACATTAGGTGGAGGAATATATATATCTATGTATGTTATTAACAAAATTAACAGCCTATTCTCTAAGCACAAGGTGTGTGTTATTGTGGGAATAGTGCCATTCCAGGGTATACTCTTTTGGGCATTATTGCTTGCTTTAAAATGATTTAATGTTCAAAATCAACAAATAAAGCAAAACAGAGCAGTAGTACTCTAATGCATTTAATGGAAATGCAGAACAATAAACAAATCTCTTATCTGTCAAGAATGGAGGAGAACTTATTCAGGACCCTTTCAGAGTGTGTTGGGGATGCCAAGCAGATAGAAGCTCTTGGAAAATGAGCAGGAGACAATTTGTAGTAAGGGAGGTTTACTCATGAGCAATACTGGTTTGCTGGAGGAGCACTCATTGTTATGGTGGAAGACAATGGGTAGGAAAAGTACTTAAATAGCTTTTATAACAATGTAATGAAATAGGAGAGGGACACAAGCTTTTAAAATCACAATAAGAAAACTGTGGGAGGGTTGGGGAACAATCCAGCCACAAAAAGCAGACTAGCTAGAGAGGGATCCAATCAAATAAAGCCAATATTTGAGCTCTGTGACTTCAGAACCTGTTAGTGATTCACAGTTCTCTTAGTCCTATGACTCTGTGATACAGGTCTATGACCCCATGTAGGTCAGAATTTTATGAATGTTAATTTAATATATCAATGGGGAGTCTGGATTAGAAACAAAGAACTCGGAAAAAGTGGGAGGGTGGCATAATGGTTAAGGTGTTTACCTTAGAAACACAAGGTGCAGGGTTTGATTCTCACAGGGGGTAACTGGCTAGGCTTAAAAAATGGTCCAGGAGGGCAGTTAGCCTAGTAATAATCTAACGTTGGGAGGGTGTCCTAATGGTTAAGATGTTTGCCTTACAAACACAAGGTGCAGGGTTTGAGTCTCACAAGGGATAATTGGCTAGGCTTAAAATGCCTTGCAAGGGCAGTTAGCCTAGTACTAATATATGAACCTATGAAAAGTAGCAAAGTAAATAGAAAGGCACCAGAATACAACTTTAAGCAGGTAGCTGATAAGCAGACTTACAAGACTCAAACTGATAAAAGCGGAATGTAAAGAGTTGTAAAAGCATTTAAGCACAAATCCTGCAGAAGAATTTACAATACTGCCACTGCTGCAATCCCATTACAGTTTAAGGCATCAGGCTATGCAGAAATTTGCCAATAACACTGTTTATGGGAAAATGCAGCAATATATGACTAAGTAAGGCTGAAATCAGGCAGTAGTTCACAATTTTTCTACAACTGTGAATGAAACTAGAAGACTAAGTCCCCAGACAGGGTTCATAATGCAAACAGATAGCTTTTACAAGTAATTTTACTTATAGAAGTACAGTGTAATGTATAAACAATGCTACGTTCATGCAGTATTTCACATTTTTACAATTCAGGGCTTTTGCAAACCTCTCAGTGTCTTCCCTGAAATCAGATGATTCTTATTGTGTACTTAATTAACAAAAACAAAATTAACTGATAAATGTTGTTCGTTTCAGGGAATATAACCTTTTCCACATCTCTCTTGAGCCTGATTATTCTGTTATGTAATGCTGTATAGCTTGTCAAGCTTGTTTGCTTCAGTGCTGTGCAAATAGAACACAAAAAGCTGTGGGCTTTCTATACATTTTACAGTGACGTTTCATACCAGGCAAGCTTCAACAAAGTTAAATTGTGTATTTCAGGTCTTTAAAGCTGACATCATAATGTCTTCCTCTGCTAGTACTTGTCCGGACAGAAATAGTAAGTTATATTTGTACACTGCGCAGTGATAAGTTAAGTAAATAGGTAAGCAGTCCAGTTTAGGTAGATCTGGGATAGGCAGTAAACTGGAGAAACCTAGTGAGGTAGTGTTTATGGAAATAAGGACAGTGAAATAATATTTCAGGAATACACCAGAGATGATGGTTGGTATTCATAGACAGTGCAGGAGACTGCGCAAGACAGGGCAAACAGTGGCAACACATGTAGGGGAAGAATCTGGGACGCAGACAGCGAGGTCATTTTAGGAGAAAAGTGGCACAGTATTCGGGGTATGTCATTGACTGTATGATGTTATGGAAATGAGGCTCCAAATGCAAATGAGAGACAGGGAATATGCAAGCAACACCATCAAAGATCATGGAGTGATTTAGAAACAAATAAATCAAGCCTGCAGTACTTCAACAATTACCTATTCTGAATGCCAGGAATTGCCAGTGTATAGGATGCTAGAATGTATGTGATAATGGCATAAATTGTAGAGCAGCCTGTGAGTCACCTGTGTTTGTGCCAGTATCTGAGATGTGGAGTGCTGATGCCCACCTCAACAATAAGGACAGTACACTGGCATTTGGTCCACAACTATGGCCTGGTTTTACCCCATTTCCCTAACCAGCACAGACAGTACAACCAGTGCCTGATTTTCCACCATTTGCCTAACCAGCAGGTTGTGAACATCTTCCATGTATATAGAGATACCATATAGGGACTTGTTTAATTTTGTCACCCACATGTGGATACAAGGGGTATACATGTACTGCCCATCTCAGTGGACCATGTGGTATATGGAGCTTTAACAATAGTAGCTAGAGGGACCACTCATTTTTGTACAGGGGATGCATTTGGAATTTCACAAATATCAGCATCACTTACCCTATACCAGATCTTGGACATCATGTAATACATTGTGGAGGAGAATATATATGGTTCCCAAGGACTGCAGTGGGTGAACCACTACTATGTGGGTGGTGTACCAGATTGTCCATGCACATTGCCATCAGCTTCCTTTCTAGTCTTCTGAGAATGAGAAATGTCAGCTGTGAGGGCTTCCACTCCTTCATCTTCCATGTTTCTTGCAGTAAACAGGGGATTGTTTACAATGCTTCTGTGCATCATCCAGTCAGTTCCTATTATTTTTGTACCTGGCACACATCTGACCTGAAGCAATGTTTTATGCAGACTTAATTTCTAGTATCCAGCAATAAGGTATGAGGCCACATATAATGGTGTGACTGCTGTGTGCTACAGGGGATTATGGCCATATGTTAAAATCATAGATGATGACACCTATCTACAATTGCCAGACTATGGTAGATATGGCATACAACACCATATATGTAGATATAAAGAACATTGTGGTGTAGGTGCTTGGTCTACTTAAGGGATAATTTCTTCTGCCTGGATGTATCTGGTAGGGCACAGCTGTATTCACCTAAGACATGCAACTAGGTATTTGCATTGTGAGCTGAGTTACATAACCACATGGTTGCACAGAAACAGCTTCAGCAGGAGAGAGATATTCCAGCAGGGCCTGCCATACATGGTGAAATGGCAGATAAGGAGCAGGGCAACTAGTCATATGAGAATAGGGCAGCAGTGTATGGTCCACAACTATGGCCATGACACTGACTACTAAGAATAAAATTACTCCTGCATTGTCAAACCCAGACTATGCAATACAATGCATGCATCGACCATGCTATACATCAGATATTATCTTACTTACTCAGGTTAGGGGTGGGCAAAGCATAGTCATTATCATTTGCACAGGGTGAAGGTGGACAAATTGACGGGTGACAGCAATTCATTTGTATAGCCAAGTTCATAGGAAGTGGATGTAATAGTCAAACAGCATGTAAGCTGGTTGTGGAGAATCAGAGATGATGGCCTTCAGAGGTGGGGCAGAACTGCAGTGTTGCAAATACTCTTGTTGTGTACTCGGGTGTCCTGTGATCTCGGGGCTTGATGAAGTCCATGGCAGGGATAACAGGAGTGTGTGTGTGTGTGTGTGTGTGTGTGTGTGTGTGTGTGTGTGTGTGTGTGTGTGTGTGTGTGTGTGTGTGTCTCTGTGTATGATGTGTGTGTCTCTGTTTGTGTATGATTTGTGTGTGTGTGTGTGTCTGCGTGCATGTTTGTCTGCATGTGTGTGTGTGTGTGTGTGAGTCTGTCTGCGTGCATGTGTGGTGTGTGTATCTCTGTGTATGATGTGTGTGTCTGTGCGCGTGTGTCTGTGTGGTGTGTCTCTGTCTGTGTGTGTGTGTGTGTGTGTGTGTGTGTGCTTGTGTGTGTGTGTCTATCTATGTGTGTGTGTGTGTGTGTGTGTGTGTGTGTGTGTGCACATCCCGATGCAGTGCTCAATGCTAGGAGTCATTGGATATAGGGCATCCACTACCAGCATGACATCCTTGTGTAGGTATGATGCTACAGTATGTTTGCCCACAGGGGATAGTGGCGGTGTAGAGTTACATGAGACAAAGTTTGCAGCCTGATGTGTTATCCTAGGGTCGACCCCGGGGAGCATCATTGGCCATGTACACGACATGGCTATGGCTAGATATGGTGGCCCATGCAATGAGAGCTGACATTGATGTTTCTAGCTCCTTCTACTTTCATACTTGTATACATCCCAGCTGTCCTTCCTCTTGTTTTTATTTCTTTTACTCATTTATTCTGCATGCCTCCCATGTCTGCTTCACTTTTTATCTCTAACAAATACTTTTTCTTACTCTCTCCTCCTTTCCTATCTTTCTACTTATCCAGAGTATGAATTTTCCACTTTGACATTTGCTTTATGAGTGAGTAATAAACTCTCACAATCATAACACATCAACACATTTTAATGCTACATGATATTGTGCCTTGTTTTAATGATGGTATATGTGTGTACCATTCTACATAGTATATGTGTAGTAATATATGTATTAATCAGTGCGTTTCTAGTATATTGTAGTATAATATAACTTTTATCCTACGTGTATGTGTTTTCTGTTCTTTTATTTGCGCACCTTTTTTCCCCAGGCCTCCACTGAAAATGGATAAAATTATCCAGTTGGGCTTTCCCACTAAGCAAATGTCAATAAATAATAAACAAATTAGGAACAGACTGTGTTATCTAGGTATGTCTAGCCTGTGACAAGCACCTCACATCCAGACCATTCCATAGCCATGGACAGCAGATACAGTACAGATAGACAAGAAGACAATGACCATCTGCTGCATGCAAAAAACACAGGAAGCCATGTTAACCATCATTGAGCTGAGCAGCAGCAGTTGCTCCCTGTCTCTGTGTTCAGTGAAACTGCACAGGCAGTGGATGTCATTCTGCAAACCAAGAAGGTATTGTATGTCATTCTGCAGGCCATACAGATGCTGCACATCATCCTTCAGGCCATGTATGTGTTGCACATTATCCTACAGGTCATATAGGTGGTGCACATCATCCTTCAGGCCATGTATGTGTTGCACATTATCCTACAGGTCATATAGGTGGTGCACATCATCCTTCAGGCCATGTATGTGTTGCACATCATCCTACAGGTCATATAGGTGGTGCACAGCATCCTTCAGGCCATGTATGTGTTGCACATCATCCTACAGGTCATATAGGTGGTGCACATCATCCTGCAGGTCATGTAGGTGATGCACATCATCCTTCAGGCCATGTATGTGTTGCACATCATCCTACAGGTCATATAGGTGGTGCACATCATCCTGCAGGTCATATAGGTGGTGCACATCATTCTTCAGGCCATGTATGTGTTGCACATCATCCTACAGGTCATATAGGTGGTGCACATCATCCTGCAGATAATGTAGGTGGTGCACATCATCCTGCAGGTCATGTAGGTGGTGTACATCATCTTTCAGGTCATATAGCTGGTGCACATCATTCTTCAGGCCATGTATGTGTTGCACATCATCCTACAGGTCATATAGGTGGTGCATATCATCCTGCAGATAATGTAGGTGGTGCACACCATCCTGCAGGTCATGTAGGTGGTGTACGTCATCTTTCAGGTCATGTAGCTGGTGCACATCATTCTTCAGGCCATGTATGTGTTGCACATCATCCTGCAGGTCAAGTAGGTGGTGTACATCATCTTTCACACCATGAATGTGTTGCACATCATCCTGCAGGTCATGTAGGTGGTGCACATTGTCCTGCACGTAGTCATTACCAACATGGGAAATCGATGCTCCACACCTATGGTCACCCCCTCGTTGGTCAGGTCAAACCATAAGCTAATCACCCTTAACATCCACATCCCACCCCCACCCCCCATTAAGGAAACCTCCATAAAAAACTTCTCCAAGGCCAACTTCATGCTACTCAAGTCAGAAGTTACAAATTTCATGACACCCATGCAGACGGGAACTGAAAGTTCGACTGCTGAGTCCTACACTAAGGCACTGTACGAGCACATCCACTCATGCATGAATCGTGCCATACCAAATTGAACCAAGATGCTCTCCTCCAAAAAAAGTAAGCTAATCTGGTGGTCCCCTGCCATAAACAAACTTTACAACAAAAGGAAGAAACTGTTGCTGAAAAGAGGAAAATCCCAGGATGCAAAAAACTCCCTTACCAGCCTCAGTAAGAAGCTGAGATCCCTCATAAAATCCTCCAAAGCTAGTTACGAAAATAAAATTGCCAAAGATTCCAAAGACAACCACAAGGCATTCTATAACTATGTCAAGAATCTAAATGGCAATGCTCAGATCTGCTCTAAGCTACAGCAGAATGGCATTAAATATACTGATCCCAAGGATATTACCAATACCCTGACAGATCGATTCAGTGCCAACTTCACCCCCCTCTCACCCCCTGAATGGCCCATCTCAGTACTGGAAGATTGCCAAATTCTGGTAATAACGGCCACACAGGTAAAAAATGCACTCTCCAAAGCTAAGAATACAGCATCCATGGGACCAGATGACATCCCAGGCTGTGTACTACATGAACTACAAAATGAACTGGCACTTCACCTAAGTGTCATATTTGATCATAACCTCATTTCAGGCTTTGTGCCCACTGAGTGGCGCACAGCTACAGTTATCCCACTCCACAAGGGGGGATCCACCTTGGATCCCAGTAACTACCGCCCCATCAGTCTGACGAGCCTGATCTGCAAGGCCATGGAACGTATTATCATGGGACTTATAAACAAAGACATTGGCAACCTTAAAACACTGGACCCCACCCAGTTTGGGTTTGTGAAGGGCTGATCCTGTCTCCTGAACCTTGTTGACTTCTTCAAATCAGTCTCCAGAGACGTGGACGAGGATAAGGCAGTCCACACAGCCTATCTGGACCTCGCCAAGGCCTTTGACACCATCCCCCACTCTGGAATCATAGATAAACTTACTAAGCTGGGCATTAATCCCTATGTCACTCGATGGGTTGCCAACTGGCTTACTGACAGAACTCACACTGTAAAAGTAGCTGACTCCAAATCCAGCTCTAGATAACTGACAAGTGGTGTACCTCAGGGTTCAGTCCTGGGACCTCTCTTGTTTGGCATCTACTTCTCTGAAGTACAGGCCAACACTAAGGGACTCTGGCTAACAAAGTTCGCAGATTACTGCAAACTGGAGTCATTATTGAATCCCCAAATGATGTGATTCTCTACAAAAGGGCCTTTCAGAAACACATGCTTGGTGCCAGAGCCATGGGCTCAGGCTCAATGCCAGGAAATGTATAGTTATCCCCTTTGGGAAAAAACATGTACCCGTGAATTATCACATAGGTGGCAGTACACTAAACACCGAAAGTGTGATAAGAGACAGCGACACAGGTGGACAGTGGTCTCACCTTCAATAACCATATCGCCACAACAGTCAGGAAATCCTTCTATGTGGCACACCTCATCACTAAGGGCTTTTCATCCAGAAAAAAGGAAGTCATTGTCCCACTGTACTCATCCCTCATTAGACCCATTATAGAATACAATGCCCCATTTGGTATGTACCTCTCAAGACATCTGCAACAACTGGAAAGGCCACAGAAATACCTCACTAAAAGAATCACAGGCCTAAAGCAGATGCTCTATGCTGACCCCCTTAAAAAACTCCAGCTATTCTCTGTCGCATATCGTCTACTCTGATGCAATCTCTGCTTAACATACAAGGCCATGTCAAACCCAGAGCTGTTGGACATGCTACACTTAAAGAAATCCCAATCCCTCAGAGCCACACGCTCCAGGGATCTAAATATTGTCATCACAATAAACAAAACATGCTGGAGGAATAGGTTCCTGACCCAGAGACTCCCCAGACTCTGGAATAGACTGCCCATACATGTCAAGCAGAGCGCCACTTTGGCCCTCTTCAAAAGGAACCTTGATGATTGGATGGGAGAAAGGAAATTCACCCTGGGGATCATGTCAGTCACCCTGCTAGATAGGGGTCCAGGGAAGTAAATAATGTGGGAAGAAACAGCCAGGGAATTGTTATGGCTAGGCTTGTATAGGCCCTAGTAACTTACTGTATCCCTTACAGGCACTTGTGCAGTCATTAACAACCCAACACCAACATCAAGGCCAGCATAAAATGTGACAATTCATTCCTGTTTCACAGACATGGTCACCAAAACCGCTTCCTCACTTATGAGATTCATCTGCGTTGTTTGTCCACCTTTTCTGGTGGACATGTCCCTGGCAATGTCCTTTGCCTTGTTTTTGGTAGGCAATGTCAAATTCAACACCCTTCTCCAACACTGATGTAGACTGTTATTATGGTCACCCACATCACTGTTGCCTTGTACTACTTCCTGGCACACTTGCTTCCAAAACAGGTCTGTCTGCTGTATCCTTGGCCAGAGTGCATGCGCTATATGTATGGAGGATGTGCAATAACACCTCATTCTCCTGGGCAGGGAATTTTCCAGTTGTTGCCACTCTTGAAGGCTGATAAGTCAAGTACACCTGTAGTTTAATACGTCTGTCAGTATTTAGGCATGGCTGATGGCAGCTTTCCCATATGACTTTACTCTCTTCTCCCAGTCACCGTATGCCTACCTTCCTCCCTAGTTGTAATGCACCATTTCCTCCTTTCTACCTCAATGTAATGCAGCTAAAGGCTTGTCATCATTACGCATGTTCCTGAGTCGAGTAATGAACCTGTGTAATGCATTGCTTGCCAATTACTCCCTCACAAAATGTATTACTATGCCTCACCTGATATAGAGGGGCCTTCATGCCCAGTGCAGTACATCCTGCCTCTGTGCTCATTGAAACACGTATGGTTCTCACTCACAGCCAGGCACGATAGTGTTAATGTTTTTGCTGTGATCCTTCTTGGGTATTCAGAATAATGTCAACTTACATTACCAGGTGCCCTGTTTTTAAATCAGTATGACTGTGGAACCTATTGCAAAGTCCATTTTCCTAATTCATTAAAGTCACAATTTCATTGTTGCTTCTGTTAGAGTGGTCATTCACAAAACTGTGACACTTCTTTTTGTCATGCTAATTCAGGTCTCATGGTATAACAGTTGTGCTCATGAGATAAATCATGGCAGCTGTTTTTGAATCATTACCATAATTCATCACACAATCATCTTAGGCAGTGTTATACTGCTTGCCTCTGCCTGTGACAGGGCTGTGCACCATATGCTCATGCATAGCATCTAAGAAGCTCATAGCTCTGCAAGTCTATGGTACCCAACCATTTTGTAGCATCTCATTGTTTCTCTGTGATCCATGTCATATTTGTCCAAGTGTTAATACTCACAAACCGGGCCACCATTTTCTTTCTCAAACAGAGCTGTCTATGTGACAGTGGATATTCAGGCATAGACAGCAGCAAGACTCCTATACGCTACCCAAAGGGGAGCAAGATTTTCTTGTTCTTCTTCAGTAAGGACTTCCAGGAATTCGTGTTGGTTTATTATTTTGGCTCATTGTGCAATGCTGATGCTTGGCACAAGCTTGCCAGGGTGGTGAGTGCTGCTGCTTGCATCATCTGTTCTAGGAAGCCAATGGCATTACTATAACAACCTGCAATGGTTTCATTCTGACATGCTTCATTAGTGGAAAGCAGAGGTCAGGGATGCATAGCCAGACTTTTCCCATAAGCATCCTTTTTTTCCTTGACTTTTCCTGGGCTGTCACTATACTAAGTTCTTTGTGCTTTATCTTACAAATTGAGGAGTAGAAATTGAAGCATATGGAAAGGTGACCCAGGAGGTGGGAATGTCTTTCCCAGAGGTGGGGGAGCATGTACTACTGTGCAGAGCAGCTTTCGTGTCTGTTAATGAGTTCTCTTTGTTTTCTCTTTCTTGTGCTAGTAGAGATAGCAGAGAAGCAACAGTGATAACCTCAGTTTTCGCTGGTAAGTGTCATTGATACTGGATCACCATAGAGAGCCAGGCCTGCCTGTTAGTAGGCAGATAGATAACAGCCTGCTGAAGATGACTTTTAGGGTTCACTCGTGGCCTCTGTGGTAACTACTCAGGAGAGGAGAAGACTACTCTTCGATAGTGGCCCAGAGGGGGTTCTTGTGGTCAGCTGGCATCAGCTGCATATACTGGTGATGTCTGAGGTGTCCTGATATCTGGATGCCTATCTCACAACTGTGGAGTTCCTCCTAGAATGGCTACTTGACTCCTAGAAGAGGTAGACTCCATATTCACAACCTTTACATGACATCAGCCAGGAAGATCAATTGATATGTGTGTGGGTTGGCACCTGGGCTGGTGTGGCATATGCAGTGTACCCTGCCCTGTCCCCATCTCTGTCTTACTCTGCCTTGTTTGTCATTCCCCACATACCCTTATCTTATAGTCATCCTCTTCACCAAGTGTCTGCCTCCTGTCCGCATATGCCTACAGCTGTCCCTTTTTTCTGTGATAATACCACCACTGGTGTCTTTGTCTCTACATTTTAGTTCCCCCTCCCACTCTATCCCTGTTCTGACTATTTCTTGTAACATTTCTCAGGTGCCTTCATCTTCTTGTCTGAAAAGTGGGAGGCTTTCTTTAAAAAAACAAGTGGCCTTTCTTTCCCCCTTGCACATATTCCGTCAGTTTGCCCTTGTATATTTTCTTCTGCGTAGTATTCCACCTTTTCCTGCTTTCCTATTTTCTCCTTTCCTCCACATTTGTATGATAAACTAGGTTGGTACTTTGCTATCCTTGGCTTGTCTGACACTGCACCTGTGGCATCAGCGAGGAGCTTCTTTGTACACATGAGCTTGTGCATGCGTGGGCAGTCTTACTGTGACATCAACCACTTCTCCGTCAGACACACTTTGGCAGTCCAACTCCTCAACTAAAACTGCCTGTTGTCACTTATCCACATAACTTAACTACACTTATTTCCTTTGCAGTTTGTTTCATCAACTATCAGCACTATTTGAGCCTTAATTCATATGGAGAGGGTTGCATTGTAGGATGCTTGATATGTAGTACCACACAGCTACAAAACACTTGTCTGTGCATCTCAGCCAGTGACTCCAAGTCCCATTTGTGCATTGTAGTGGACACCTCTAGACATACAAGGAATTTGCATGGAAATACTCGCCTGCAAACTGCAACCTTTACATAACAAGCACTAAATTTGTGATGCTGAGTTATCTTATTTACTGATATTTGATTACAGGAAAGTCCAGCTGGGTGGGAGCCAATTTTCAATGGAGGCCTGGGGAGAAAAGCTCCAAAAATGTGTCATCTGCTTGAACAGCCATTGTATTGCTGTGCTTATTGAGTATGTTTTGTTTTTTTTAATTAATAGAGATAAGTAAACGTGAGCTGCTTTGATAAAAGTATCTGTGCATCTTGAGAATGTTTGAAATGCTCAGTAGGACATGTCACTTCTGTTGGCAGTTTGCAGTGCCTGGTAGATATTTATGATTTCAACAAGATAAAAGCTTTGTGACTCAAAGAAAGCAATCAAATACTTTTCGCTACCCATGTGCATCATGTTTACTTTAGAAACCGTGACAATAAAAGCAAATAACTCATAAGGGAAGTTATGACAAAAGCTGTCAAAGAATAAGATAGTAAATGGCTCTGGAATTGTTTTCTTTGCTTCATTTTGAAAGCTTAAGGCTAAGAAGGTTTGACCTTTTACAAATGGAATGGTTTCCTGCAGGTCATGGTGCCGTGCTGAATGCTGATGGTGATGTGGAACTGGATGCAATTATCATGAATGGTAAAACACTCGCAGCTGGAGCAGTCTCCTGCGTCAAAAACATTTCAAATCCAGTGACATTGGCTCGATCAGTCATGGAAAAGGTAAAAGACTTCAAGCTATTTTTTACTTGCTCTTTGAGAGGATTAAGTACTTAAGTATGTTTTTTTTTTGTGCATAGTGCAACTCATGTCAGTTATTTTAGATTGAAATCTTTACTTCATTTTCAAACTAACATGCATACATCTCAACCTCTTACAGCAAGAAATCTGGACAAAGGTATACATAAAAGTGGGACAAAGGCCCAAGAATAGGGACATTTTTTAAATATTGCTCTTACAAACTTAGAAAATTGATAGAATAACAGGTTTTGCATTAGCATGAATTTCCTGAAGGGAATAAAGTGTGAAACTCGAATCTCTGTCATTATTTTCTAACTTCAATCTTTAATGATTTGCCACTAATTTGCCAGAAAATCATAATTTTTTTTTGAAAAACAGACCAAAAATGTGAGGCAAAAATCTGGACATTCTGTGAAAATCTGCACAGTTGAGAGGTATGATAACATGTTTAACTGTTTTTCTGTATAAAAATGAGAGTTTACATCGTACATGGTTAAAAAGAACTTAAAATATTGCACTCAAACTAGGTTTAGTGTTAGTATTATTACAGTTAGTTTGCAGTTGGAGTTCACCATTGTCGTAAAATGATAGGTAGATGTGTGTGTGTGTGTGTGTGTGTGTGTGTGTGTGTGTGTGTTTGTGTGTGTGTGTGTGTGTGTGTTGCCAAGGAAATGTTATTCATTAACTCTATATGTGCATCTAAAACATGAAATTATGTATGGAAAAAGCTTTTAAGAGAGAGTGGCACATTGATTAGTATTATTATATTAATGATTAATACAATAAAATATGATAAAACATTTGCTCCACTTTTGTAATAACAATAAAAATAGGCATGCTAGAGTATTTAGAAACTTAAATAAGATACAAAGGGACTGTTGCCATGCCTGTAGTTAATTAGAATGAATTGGAAACATGACTGCACCCTGCCAGCTACCTGCAAAAGTGGATGGAATGTATCGAACAGGTGTTACAATCGAATGGGAGGTGTAAGTGACAGATGGGGGTTCAGTGGTGTTCCATATTTAATCTAAGTGATATGCTTGAACATGCTTTGCTTGCAGGACATAAAAATCCCAGCTGATGTAGCTACGGTATGTTTACAAGTGATTTAAATATGACTAAATATGTGACATCAAGGGAAGATTGGTTGAAGTTCTAAAATTGTGTAGACATTTGGTAGAAATCAGCAGAGACCACTATAAAACATTTATTTTTGGGCTTTCTTGTTTTGAAAATAAGTATAAAATTAGAAGTAATGCAATCAAAGAAGTACCATTATAGGACCAGAGTATTTGGGTTGACAACAAACTCAGTTTCAGTCACCGCATAGATAATGTAATTAAACAATTGGAAATATTAGGAAATGTATAACATTAAGAGATATGGAAGTAATGAGAACTGTATTTGTTAGCATTTTATACAGAAGGTGTTATTGATTTCCTTGCACAATATCCCAGATAATGAAATTGGGAAGAGAGAGAGAGAGGGAGAGAAAATTCACAAAAATTTAGCAACTTTGAATACGTTGTCTTAAAGAAGAACAGCAGGTAAAACTCTTTACAACTCCATATAGACACGTGTAGACACGTGGAATAATCTGGTATAGGCCTATAAGGCTACATCAGATCCGTTTAACATGATTTCAGAGAAACAAAAGAATAAACAACTGGTTTTCAGAGAGAGTAGTGCCACTCTGGACTAAATTAAAAAAAAATGTTTTTTAGAGAGAGTAGTGTCACACTGAATTAAATTGCCATATGATTTTAAAGACACAAAGATGGCAAAGATCTAAAATACTTAAGGTGAAGCTTGAAATTACATAGGAATGAGTGTTGTTGGGCATGACAGGCTGAAAGGGCATTCAGCGGTACATTGAGTTGTTATTGTACTGTGTTGTATGTATTTCTTTTCATTCACATTTATACAAAAATGTAATCAGAATGCAACTCTTACTTGATTTTCTATTTTTTTGATGAAAAATGCATGTTTATTATTGGCACTCTGTTTTAACAAAAGGATGACAGAATAATGTCTGTGAGTAAATATGCAGTATGAAGACCTACTGTTACTGAGCATGTATACTCTAGATCAAAGAATAGGAGCTCCTGTTCAGTTCTGAGAAGATTCCTCAAGCCACTGCTATCTGTCAGAAATATACTTTGGGCCATCTGTCAGTGCAATAATGATGTAGTATACAGAAGCAGACATGCACCCCAACACACACATATGCACATGTATAAAAATTAAAATGTTGTACCATGTCAGGGCTAGCCATCTGATGATGTAAACATGGGCTGTAGGTGAATTGGTCACACTGACTAAGGTTGTTGTGATAACCCAGTTCCATGTAAATATACAAAAAAGGGGGTTGATAACAATTGCATGATTCCTTTAGTACCTGTAGTGATATTCAATGATTTTTTTATTTTTGCAGATGGTCAGTGGATATACACCAGGATGATGTACAGGCAGTGTCATACATGACTGGTGTTTGCCATTGCTGACCTGGGCATTCCCAAAGGACACCCAAGAAGTCCTGACCATCCTGGCTTCCGCAGTGTCATACATGACTGGTGTTTACCATTGCTAACATGGGCATTCCCAAAGGACACCCAAGAAGTCCTGACCATCCTGGCTCCCACATCCCATCTACCACCAATAAGTGTCCTTTCCATGTCTTTTCCATTTTTCCATTAAAGGTCATAAGGAGTTACTCACTGTCTATGGGCTGGTGATGTCTTTGGAGTGTGGTTCCAATAGCCAGCCTGTTTGCCGATATGTCTTGTGTTTTGTTCTTTGCATGAAGGGTCGTGTCAGTGAATCTGCAATGCACCTGCTGCTCTGTCCAGTTGTCTGAACTCACAGGATTTATGTTCCGCACCAGTTCCTACCACACCCGCCTACAGAAGGCCTTACCCACATTATTCTTCTCCAGGACGAGGGAAATTGACTAGGCTTAAAATGGTCTACGAGGGCGTCTAGCCTAGTACTTGCCTATGAAGCTATGAATCTAAAGATTCTCCAGCCATGGGTGCATAGGTCAGTGAGCCTGCAGTAGAACCTCAGCCTCTTGTGCGGTGAATGTTTCCATACTGTGCCATTCTTGCTGGGCTGCACATGTGCAGTATTTTCAGGCTCGCTTGCACCTCCCATGAAAGATTTGAGAAATTCTGATGTACACCAAAGAAGGGAGAAAGGGGTACTTTGTGTGTTTTTAGTCATCAAACTGTAATTATTTATTTACTTGCTTATTTATTTTATTTAATTTTACTGAACAGGTTAGTCCTGATAGGCATAGTCTATTTTCAGGTAAACATATTGACAATGGGATTCATATTGACAATGGGAAACTTGTGTAGGACACTAGGGAAATTGCCCTATTATTTTTTACAAGGTTCTTGAGTTCTATTATATGCAACTGAATGAACACCATCTCAGGCATGTGGGGCCTCCATTTAATGTCTTTTCCATAAGACACCTCAGGAATGCAACATCCGACGTTATACTGCACTGTGTTATCAGAATTGGAAACAAACATCTTGGTGTGGGAATAGAACCCCCTGACTTAGCATGCTAATTGAGTCAGTGATGTGTGTGCGTGTGTGCATGTGCATATGTGCATGTGCATTTACATACATTTACATACATGCTGCATGTCTGGTAGTGCAAAAATTTTGAAAAAGGAGAAGTGAAAGCATTAGAACATTAGAACTGATACCTAAGAAGAGAAACTAACCAGAGTGGACAAACGGGAGCTCTGACTGCTCTCTGGAGCTATTTGCTAAGCGTGCTCCAACTGAACAGGAGGTTTAAGTGATACATAATGGTTTACTTCTGCCCCCCCCCCCATCCACCTTGTTTAATCTAAATTATTTGCTCTAACGTTTCTTTTAGGAATTCATTTTCATTTACATATTACGGAAAGTGCAATCTGTTGGAAAAACCTAGTGTTCAATTTTCCTATTTCTTGTCAGTTTATGCCGGATAGTGAAAACAAATGCATATTTGTTGTTATTAACACACTCCTGTAAGATAAAGCTGTTAGAATAATGAATATGAGATAATATGGAGTGCAAAAAAGGGCTGCAAATAATGGGCATTTTCAGTCTAAGCAAAGAAGTAAGAAAGGAGTCATGATACAGACTTTGTCATCAAAAAGTGAAGTCAAGTGCATACCTGTGTTTGTTTATGTCAGGGAGAGGGGTTAGAAAGAATGTAAGGTGGGAGAAAGAGAAACCATGTATAACAGCTGAAAGTAGAATTATTTAAAATACATCCCCTCTCTTCAGTGTAGTTACCCTAGGCAACATTTTTTCTTGCTCCTTTTAGGACGTAAAACAATGTTGGAGTGCAAAATAAAGTCAAATTTGAAGCTTCTGGGTGTAATTCTTAGAGTTCACCACACTGGCTGATGAGGCTCCTTTTGTACCCGTTAACCCTTGTTTACTTTTTCTGCTTGCTCCTGTAACAGTTTTGATCTTCCCCACCCACTCCCCCATGAGATGAATGCTTGCTGCCTCATCAAAACATTGGTTCTAATTTGTTGATAGCAGCAATAAAGGGGATGTAGTCTAAGAACTCAAGTCATATTCCAATGCCAATCTGTACTGCTGTCATCTGTTAGGTATCGGTCTTCTTTGATACCTGGCCCCAAAGCACTGGTTCCTCTTGTGACAGTCCTGCAGACATCTGTTTATGTAGGTGCAGGTTTCCTCGGGTTTGTTCTGCAGATGTCTGCTCATCAGATGTCTGCATTCCAGGCATCTCTGTAACATGGGTCAGTGCAGTATGCAGGAGTAAGCCAAGATCCTGCCACAGAAGCATCTGCTTTATGGGTGTCGCTGTGCATTCACTCACAGCATCAATCTTTCATTGTCCCTCTCCAGAACTATTCCAAGAGCAACATGGTGCCAGGTTATTATTATTACAGATTCTTTATGGTCTTATACTATGTGAAGACCTGGCAATGGTGGCAAGTGACTGGTTCTTCCTTAAATGGATTATTGTGAAGCCATTTACCGGGGAAGGCAGATTGGTAGTCATGCAGCAGGCTTAGAATTCCGTGGCCAGACTTCCGATTGATACATGCAGTCATATTTTGCCAGTTATGTGGCATCTGCTCTTATTTGCAGTAATTAAATGGTGCGTCTTTAAAGTCATTTCACTGTCCATTTGAGCCATACATAGTCTGAGTCCACCTTACCGGGAGTTGCTGAGACATAATGTTCTGTCCATGCACCTCAGGTTCAGAAGATAAGGGCTAATAGCTGTTCTGTGCATGAAAGTGGAGATAGAAGTTTAGATTTCTTTGGTTATCTTGCCCAGTCTTGTGGAACTAGCTACCTTCTCTGATTCAGGTGACTGAATCAAAGTTCACATTCAGGAGGTCACTCAAGTTTCTTCTTTTCAGGCTGTTTTTTTTTTTTTTTTGGACCCTGGAAGAGGCACTTCCAGTGCATTTAAATGGAAGAGTTTCTGATGAATTTGTACTTGAGTTGTATTATATTCATTGCTATTATCATTATATTGAACTTGTTGAGGGGTTTTACAGTGTAAAATACTTAGATCTTAAACATCTAATTAATTTTAAAGAATGAATGAATAACTAAATAAATAAATTGGGTTACCATCAGGACTGTCATAATCTAGAGCAGCCTCAGTATCATTGCATGAAAACAGTTGCATGGTCATTCTTCAGTTGCTACTCCTGTGTTTGGTTTGCTCCTTGATGTTCACATGCCCATAAAGATAGCAAATTACTCAAGACAGTTCCTGTGCTGTTGGACATGAGATACCACATATGCTGCCTTCATTTCAGTCTTACAACAAACCAGGCAGTGATCTGACCAAGTGAAAGGTGCCACCAGCCAACCAAGGGAAGAAACACCAAGCTGGAAGACCAAGGCCGAATTATGCCCATACTGATAAGTTACAATGGTACTCTGGAGCAGATTTTGTTTGCCGGTCTCAACAGAAGGTCAAGTGACATGACACTGCATACATACATCTGAACACACACACACACACACACACACACACACACACACACACACACACACACACACACACACACACACATATATATACACACACACACACACATATATACACACACACACACACACACATATATACACACACACACACACACACACACACACACACACACACACACACACACATATATATATACACACACACACACACACACATATATACACACACACACACACACACACACACACACACACACACACACACATATATACACACACACACACACACACACACACACACACACACATATATATATATATACACACACACACACACACACATATATACACACACACACACACACACACACACACACACACACACACACAACATTACTTCTATTCTGTGTTATTTTCTGTTCTCTTGCTACCTTAAATTGACTCCATCCCTTTTGAGTCTTTGATTAACTGGGTGAGACACTGCCTGTTAGCTGTGTCAGTCTTTTATTCACTCCTCATTGTTTTTAATATTAAGTATTTTACTTTTTGTTTTATTTTACTTATTTATTGATCTAACAAGCCCACTGGACTGGACAAGTTGTACCTTTTTCAAGGGTGACCTGTGAGCACTGTCTGGTTAAGAGACTTGCTCAGAGTCACATAGCAAGTAAATGAAGATTAAATAAATCAAACCATGTATCCTGCACACAGAAAGCAGTAAATTAACAGCTTTAGTCCTGTGCATTAGCTGCCACTGATGTATGATTCCATTCCCATATTTATGAATGTTGCACAAGTGACCTAGTACACCAGTTTATACCAAATGCTGTTGTACTTAGGATGGAAGGGAACATATTGCATTGTTGCAAGGCTCTTAGCTTCTTGGTAAGGCACATCGTATGTTAACTATGTTTAGCTCCTCAGTAAGGCAGACCTCCACCTTATGCAACTATCTTATACCAAGGTGCACTTGTGTACCATCATGCCTGACTGTGATTCATAAGGAAATCACACTTATTGGGTATGAGAGTGGACCAGGAGTTCTTACCTCATTATGGTAGTGAGGGGATCTGCTGCTGTGCATGTACATATTGACAGACGCTTACCAACATCACTGTGTGGTAGAAAGATGAGTGTCCTTAAGGTGGTAGGTGTGTCTGCACTGTGGGGAACTGCACTGCTGGTAAGGCCTTTCCTAGTATGCAGCTGAGGATTTTTCTTTTTTATTTAACAGCTGAAATATGTTGTTTGGCACTGTCAGATCAGCCACATATTAACAGGAAACATGATCACTATATGCAAGAAGTGCTGCACTGTTGCATTATATGCAGGAAGTGCTGCACCATTGCACTCTATGCAGGAAGTGCTGCACTATTACACTCTATGCAGGAAGTGCTGCACTATTACACTATATGCAGGAAGTCCTGCACCATTGCAATATATGCTGGAAGTGCTACACTGTTGCACTATATGCAGGAAGTGCTGCACCATTGCACTCTATGCAGGAAGTGCTGCACTATTACACTATATGCAGGAAGTCCTGCACCATTGCAATATATGCTGGAAGTGCTGCACTATTACACTATATGCAGGAAGTCCTGCACCATTGCAATATATGCTGGAAGTGCTACACTATTGCACTATATGTGGGAAGTGCTGCACTGTTGCTGTCTATGTAGCTGCTGCTACCCCATAACTTACACCATTGAGACCAGCTGATCCTGTGATAGCTCTGCCTTCATGAATAGCCTGTGACTAGGTATGGGGTTGTTTGCATATTTACTCTGTGCATGGAGTAAAATGCTAACAATTTTGTGAGGCACTTAGGAGTATCAGACATGTGTCTTTGTGCACCAGTGCTTATGACTAGGACCTCCAGTTCACTTCACAGCTGAATAGCTTCTTTCAGTTTAGGGACCATGTTAAACTTTTCATTTTTGTATTATCCGTTTCCTCTACCAGTCCTTATCTATTTTAACACTTTTACCTCATAAATCCTTAGAAATGATCTTCGTGCATCCTTTTTTGTCCAAGCTGTATGTTTCTGTGACACCTTAGTCCCTGTTCCCCCTTTTCCTCCTACTCCATTAACCCAGTTCAGACTAGTTTTGTTCCTCTTGTAACACTGGAGTGCCTCTCTGTTATTCCCCAAATAACGTAAACTCTTTATTACTCAGTTATTAAAATGGCTGACTTTTTTCAACTTTCCCATTCAGTACGTAATTCTACAGCTCTGTCTACACCTACTTTTCAAACAGTTTTATCACCTTTGTCCATCCAGTCCATCACCCCTTCCTTTTAACTGGCTTCCTACTCAATCACTCAACCCTTTCCATTCTAGCCACTGTTACTGGTTTTGACATTTGTACATCTGCAAAGATGGTGAGGTAATAACATAGGGACAATTGAATGTGGTCTAACCTCTATGAGATCTTTATTCAAAATGGCATCTCTAGAAGTAATGTCAAGTATGTGGCATCCAGCCTCCTGTAACTATGTCTGTAATTCTATACCAAACTGTTTGGCTTATATATTTTTTTCATATTATGCTTATATGTATTTATCTGTATATATATCTGTATGTTTATTTTGCTGTTCTATACAGGTTATCTTTATACAAAAAAAATATATAAATATATATATATATATATATATATATATATATATATATATATAGAGAGAGAGAGAGAGAGAGAATATAGCTAGTTCCTACAATAATGTGATTATGGCATATTTTAACTTAAGCTGCCAGCTCCTTTGGTCTAAATGAGATTAAACCCTGACTATGACTTAGGCAAGCAGAGTTTAAATTGTGGTTCAGAAACCTGCTGGAGCTGCTAAGGAGAATGGGAGGAGTGATGTGACATTGCAAATCTGCCTATTTTTTGTGGGGTTCATATAGTTGGGGTGCTTGTTCCTATTTGGGAATCCCCACTGGAGACCAGAATGTTAGCTTCAAGGGGGTAGGACAGAATTAAGGCACCATTTGCTTGTGGCAGTAAGCAGCATGTCCTTAGTGGCACGTAATGCATGCCAAACCTCAGGAACACACTACTCAGCATGCACAGTGGGAGTTACAGTCTTACACAGTAAACCCACTGATCTTGAATGAGTGACCTTTGTTCTCTGGCCTGCACTGAGTATGTGGACAGAAGAGAGCCTCATGACTACCAAGCCAGAGAGAATAAAAAAAAAAAAATAACATCACTTAAGCTTAACTCTTCACAAAATATGCCATGAATTCAATCAAAAACTGTTTTACTAAAAACAACTTTCAGTCCTTATAATCATCATTGGCTCTTTCACAATGTTCGTATCTGCCTGGTTTCTTCAGTGGTATTCCTAACCTGTAGAATTTATAGGGATTTTCACTATGCATGTCCGAGCTTCCTTTTTTATCATAATGTTTATTAACATTTACACTTTATATAAACATTACAGATTCACCAGTTCAAGAAAAGGAACATCAATTATATAAACATTACAGATTCACCAGTTCAGGAAAAGGAACGTCAATTACATCAATAAAATAATGACAGTGATTAGAAACTAAAAGAAGCTGGGTCCTATAAAAGAGCTTCACTTGGAAATATTATTTCAGAAGCCTCTTTCACTGCAAATCTTGATTCTAACAGTCCTCAAAGTCTCTGTTTTATTGTGGCAATACTGTTTTTTTTCTTGGAATTCTGATATATTTAACTTACAGTCAGATGTGCAGTTTATCCTCTACAGCTTTTCTTCTTTCCCTCAAATAACATAAGGTCTTGGTTTGAATTATTTACTGACTATTTTAACTCTGGGTGTGGAACTTTTTCATTATATTTTGTAGCTTTTTCTATCTTTTGACATATGCATATGACCATTGGCTTTCGCCCAAGTACCCCCATCATTCACTGGATCTACCAGACCTGCCTGAGCCTCCCTTTGATAAACCTGACCTATGTCTGTGGCTGAAGAGATTGAGGATCATGGTGCTGGTACTGTGTCATACTACTCCTGGGAGGGCTGTTATTGTTTTTATGCCCTAACCTTGCTCTTCTCTCACGCGTGATGTCCAGTTGGGGTACAGTGGAGTATCATTCTCTCCTCTATGGTGTCTCAGCCAATGCCTCCTGGAGTACTACCCTCTGCATGTCTCCAGCATCCACTGGAGACACAACAGTGTTAGTGGCACAACAGCTAGCATACTTACCTTTGGTGCAGAAGGCTGTTGGATTTATTCCCACGCCAGCTAGCTGGGATGCTGACAGTGCAGTGCAAAATAATGGGGTGATTTTCACTCCTGTGTGTCATCCTTTGGTTGAAACATTAAACACAGGTCCCATCCGGTTGAGTTGGTGGTATATACAAAAATAACTCTTATTAAATATTACATATGTACAAATATATAAGTATACAAATCTGTTTGCACATATTCACAATTTCCTTTACAATCATGCTATACTTTCATCCCTATTAGACCCCCACTCCTTTTTCCATAACCACCATCTGACTTTACTTAATATTGTTGCTAAAATTAATTTACTATTAAACATAATTTAATGTATTCTTTCATTACCTATAACATAAAATAACTTTTTATCTGTCCTTTAAATATATTCTTTACTTCTGTTCTTATAATATGGTTATTTAATCATGTTCATGTTTATTTTATCCACTTATTTTATATCTTCAAAAAATCTTCTTTACATAGTTTTCCTCGTAAGTTTTTTTACTCTGTTACATTTCAAAAACACGTTCCATCATTTCTTCTTCTTGATCATGTAAACATATTCTATCACTTTCCTTTTTATATAGCACATGTCCTTATACTGGCAATTTATCTATTACCAGTCTCCACAAAAAATCTTGACATTCTACTTCCTGATTATACCATTAGCTAATTATTTTTATAGGTTTTATTTTTTTATTTGTTAGATTCTCCCATGGTTTTCCATAGTAATGTTTTATCATTACATTCTAATACCATACTTCTGTCTTTTTCTATATCACCAATTTTTATTTTCCTCAAAAATACTTTTTTGTAACATTTTATTTCTTCATTTATACATTCTTTATCTATTTTACTCTTTTTCACCATACCCCCAAATTTACCATGCTTATATTTATACTAATCTGTCATCTTTTTTCATTTATCCACTTTAACACTTTGTACAAATTTAATGAAGCAGTATATACCACTGGATTAATTAACCCTAAACCCCCTTCTTCTTCACAGGTTAGTACTAAGATACCTGCCCTTTCAGGCCACTTTAAGCCTACCCAGTTACCCCATGCGAGAATCGAACCCTGCACCTTGTGTCTGTAAGTTAACACCTTAACCATTAGGCCAACCTTCTTTATTTACATACAAAACTCATCTTTTACTGGGTTTAATCTAGAATCCCATAATCTAGAATCCCATATAAATATTTAATTGTATCTTCCTTCTTCCATATGGATTTAAGTACTTTACTACATAATTCTTCAGACATAAGCCTTCATTTAACCATTGATTCAAAATCTTTAAAACTATTTTTTCCCAATTCCCTAAATTTTTATATATTTATTACCCCTATTCCATGTGGGCCTGCACCCAAATCTATATTCACTTGTCCTAATACTTTAGCAAGCTCATTTAAATAAATCTCCTTTTCCAATTCTTTATTGTCTTTTTCTTTTGTTTTTACTTTCCATGTTTCTTTCAATACCTCCTTTTTCTTTAAATATTTCTTGTACATATTGTACTACACTAGTCATAATCTTTTCCTGAGTTATTTCTATTTCTCCTTTTATATTTTTTTATCATTACACTACTACCTTGCATTGTTAATCTGCTTAAGTAACTCAATACTTCTCATTTTCCTTGTAAAATATATTTGCTTATATAACAATTCTTGTGCTTTTTCTTGATTTATTTTATATAATTCTCTGTCTAAATCTTCCAATGCATCATTATATATTCTTTCTCTACTTTTCTCATATCTAATTACCACTGTAAAAACACATTTTTTTATATTTTCTTTAAATATCACTCACCATTCAGACCAATTTTTATAAAATGTTCTCACAGTAATATGATCTTTCTATAATTGTATTACTAATCTCCTTCCTTCTTCATTCCATGGTTTCTCATTTATCCTTTTTATTCCTTTACCTATTTTTATATATTTCTTATTTTCTTTCATTTCTAGTCATATTGCAATATGATCGGAAAACCCTGTTTCATCTACCCCACTTATCTTATAACTAAAGCTTCTGATACCATAAAATAATCTATTTCAGTTCTATAAATGCCCTTTGTAAGTCCATGAACTTTTGTTCCAAAGTTTTAAATTACTACATCTTATAACTGCTAATATTCTTTCTTATGTAATTTCCTTTCTTTTTACACTTGCCTCTTAAGTCAAGTTAAAGTCTCCTGTTATTATAATATTCATATTTATCTGTACATAGTCTACAACCTGATGAAATATGCTTTCCCTTTCTTTAAAGTTAGTATAAGCATATAATGTTACAATTCTATATACTTGTTCTGTACATTTTAAATATACAATGGTTAATCTTCCCATTTTGCTAAAGTTACATCTTTACTGTATTTCTACAGAATACAGCTATTCCAGAACATCTGTCGTTTCCCAAATTCCAGATCATCTTTCCTCCCCATAGTTTCTCTGTTTGTAATCTTTTTCATTTGTTAAAACTATTGTGTCTTCTAATATAATTACATCTATAACACATGTATTACACCACTCAATAATACTATTCACATTTATAGAAAGCACACTAAATTTTTCACTTTCCCTTTTCCTTATATCCTTGGTTTAATAAGTTCATAGCTATCTACTAGGATGTTTTTTTTTTAACAGGCCATTCTAAACCTAATCAATTTATTTTCCAAAGGTAAGAATCAAACACTATACCTTGTGTCTTTACCATTATATCCAATCCCAATCTTTAGCTGTATATATATATATATATATATATATATATATATATATATATATATATATATATAGATGTTATGTGGTCTTATTTCGCCTACTATATATATATATATATATATATATATATATATATATATATATATATATAGATGTCATGTGGTCCTATCTCGCCTACATTCTTTACTCACAGGTTCAGAGCTGAGAATCGGCTCCGACTCGGCCAACTTATTTCTCTAGCACAAAGTCTCTAATTGGCTGGGCTAACCCGGTATCCCAAGATGCACCTCGCCCTAGCCTCAGATCTCGTTTGCCACTCGTAGAGTTAGGACGTGGTCTCGCTTGGCTGTGGCTAAGTACCCTTTTTCAAAACTTTTCATAAGTCTTTAGCAGTCTATTTCTCGAAAAAAGCTATTTTAATAGCTATTTTTTCATTGTGAGTGTACTGTGTAAGTGAGTTGTGTTGTTTTTGTGGTATCCCTTTGTTTTGGTGGGCTAGGCCTGTTTAAATTAGAGAACCTAGACCTCTCCTGTGTTGTTTTGTGTAAACTTGTGTTTTGTTTGGCCGGTAGTTAGATTTCCTTGCTGTACCAAAGAAACGTTTAAATTAGAGTTTCCTTGTTTGTTCGTAGTTTGGTTTTTTCCCGCCTTCCTCTTGTGTCTGTTATCGGTTGAGTGGGTGCTTGTACTACTATGTCTAAAGAGCAGAAAGAGCATAAACCCTCTGGGTTTAAGAAATGCTCAAAATGTGACTACAAGATGTCCATTACAGATGGGCATTCTATCTGCGTTTATTGTCTTGGTGCTATTCACCTGCAAGAGTCCTGCAGTTTTTGCCATGCTTTCAGCCCGAGGGTACTGCAGGAAAGAAAAAATAAGTTGATTTTGAAGGGCCTGGTTAAGCCTTCCTTTGAGGAGTCCTTAGACTCTTCTTCTAGTACTAAGTCTAAGACTTCCAAGGCGAAGAAAAGATCTCCGGCTCCATCTCTCATTGGAGCCTCCGGAGAAGGTTTTCGAAAGTGGATAATGCCTCCTCGGCTCCCTTGTCATAAGGGCCACAGGAGGTATCTGTTGTACTGGAGTCGACCTCGGCCCCGATATTATTGGAGCCAGTCACCCAGTGTTAGGCCTGAATCTCTGGGTAGGAGATCCCAATCTCCTTCTATTTCCTCCATATCCTCTAGGCTGTCTGATTTGGATGTGGATAGGGTGGTCCAGAGGCTCCTGCTGTCGCCGGTGTTAGCAAAATTGTTCTCGGCTCTGACCCAGTCGACTCCGGAGCCAGTTCCTATTCCTGTACCGATAATTTCTCATCCAAGCAACCTCTTTGTCGTCGGAGCTGGAGTGCTCCATGCCGAGTGATGTTCTCGTGTCGGCTCCGATACCCCTTGCGAGTTTATCGGAGCCGACTTCGGCTCCAACCATGTCGGTTCCGTTCTCTGGTTTCGGTACTCAGGTTTCCTCGGTCGAACCCGAGGGGGATACCTAGGGACTCTTGTCAGTTCCGAGCCTCCCTCTCAGTGCATCGGCTCAGGGAACCCCGACTCCGGTTGTGGTCTTGGAGACGGGTCGGTCCTCAGATTCGGGAGGACCTGCCTTCGAGGCCACGAGGAGCACACTGGCCAGATCGTCAGTCATATCACCCAGATTGGTCACTCCTTCCCCCTACACCCAGGCTAGAGCCTCTGACGCCCCCCTATCCATGGATGGCAGAGCCCGAAGGTCTGAGGATACCCCCATGAGCGGTCCCCAACTTTCTGCGGGCCCCTCAGAGTTGGTGCCTGAGGAGCCCCCTAGAAAGAAGTTGTGCAAGAGGAAGCACATAGACTCCCAGGACGAGTCCCTCACTTCTGTTACTGACCTCGAGGAGTCAGAGGGGTCCCCTAAGTCATCCTCCGATGATGTCTCTTTCACCGACATCCTGGAGATCTTGAGGCAGAGAGGCGACTGGCCGTCCAAGACCCCCTCTGAGGAGGAGTCGGTATTCCTCAAGGCCTTTGGAGCTCAACCCTCCGCCTCCTGGGTGTCTCCACGCTTTGATGAACTCCTGGATTTGATTTGTTGAAGGGTGTGGGAGACCCCTGATTCCGTGGAACCAGTGCCCAGATGTCCAAATAAGTTCCTTTCTGCTCCCCCAGGGAAAGAGTTCCTGACCAAAGGGGTTTCCGCAGATGCCTTGGTGGTGGCGGCAGCCACTCAGCAGGAAGTTGCAGAGGCTTCTTCTTCCATCCATCCTCCTAACAAGGAGTCCAGGAGTATGGACCGGTACGGGAAGTGTACCCTGTCTTCAGCGACCTTTACCTTGCGGTCGCTGAATTATCTTTGTCATTTTACTCGGCTCCAAAGAGATCTCCTAAAGGAGCTAGGAGACACTCTGACGGGTAACATGCCTGAGGCGGTAGCGCAGACTGATAACGCCCAGTTGTCTACCCTTGGTTCCATTGTCAACTCGCCATGAGGCTCATATCCTATACAGCCGAAGGGGCGAGTAGGGTAGCTAGCTCAGGTGTAGCTCTCAGAAGGCAAGCCTGGATGCGCCTGTGTCATTTTGCGGAGGCCTTTAAGTCTTCCTTCACTGACGCCCCCTTTGATGGGTCCTCACTCTTCGGGAGCAAAGTGAAAGACACCCTCACCAGATGCGAACAGGAGGGGAAGACCCTATCTGCCATAGGGGCCCGTTTCTCTCTTCCTTTGAGGCCTTATCCCAAGGCTCAGAGAGGAGGGAAAATGTGGTTCAAGAAGTCACAGAAGTCTTTCCCTGCTGCTCAAGGTGAGTCCCCCTCCAGAGGCAGAGGAGGGGGAAATTATTCTGGAAGACGCCATCCTAGAGGCAGAGGAGGCCCCTGCAACTCGGGAGACTGCAATTCCTTTAGCTTCAGTGTTCCTGAGGCGCTGCCCGATTGTGCTGTTCTGGAGCCAGTCTGCGGCCGAATTTCATTGCATCTGGAAGCCTGGGAAAGCATCACCCAGGATCGCTGGGTGCTTCGAATAGTTACCGGAGGTTACACTATCCCCTTTTTATCAACACCCCCTCCAGTCAAAAGAATCCCGGACGTTCCACCCAGTCAATGGGATCAAGCAGCACTAGAAGTTTCAAAGCTGCTAGAAAAAGGAGTGAACCAACCAGTCCCCTCAGACCATATCGGATCAGGAACTTACTCAAGACTCTTTTTCGTGCCGAAAAGAACAGGGGACTTGAGGCCCATTCTGGATCTCAGCCGATTGAATCACTACGTTCTGAAGTCCAAGTTCCAGATGGTCACTCTTCAGTCCATTTTTCCCTTGCTGGAAAAAGGAGTATGGATATGCTCCATCGATCTCAAGGATGCCTACTACCACATCAAGCTGGACAAGGCATCCAGGAGTCACTTACGCTTCCGGCTGGGAGCCGTCACTTCCAGTTCCTTGCCCTGCCCTTTGGTCTCACCACAGCCCCCAGAGTGTTTACCAAGTGTTTGGCAGTGGTGACAGCTCACCTGCGACGTCGGTGATTCCAGGTGTTTCCATATCTGGACGACTGGCTTCTCACCGCCCCCACCAGGCATCTCATCTTTCAAGCCAGGGAGGCTACCATTACACTTTGTCAACAACTAGGAATTACCTTGAACTGGGAAAAGTCTGCCTTGCTGCCCTCACAGCGTGTTGTTTTTATAGGCGCAGAGCTAGACTATATTCAAATGTGGGCCTTTCTGCCATAAGAGAGGATAAGAGTGCTGCAGTCTCAGATTCATGCATTGTTGCCCCTCAAGAGAGTTCAGGCCAAGTTAGTTCTCCAGCTCCTAGGATCCATGGCTGCCACCATCATGCTGGTGCCTCTAGCCAGGTTACACATGCGTATCCTACAGTGGCTCCTTTCGGCCCAATGGTCCTTTCAGAAACTTCCTCTTTCCCACTTGATATTTCTCACGGAACGGTGCAAACAGGACCTCCGCTGGTGGCTATGTTCCACCAATCTGGACAAGGGGAGGAGCTTGATTCCTATGTCTCCAGTGGCCACGGTGACCACGGACGCCTCCCAGATGGGGTGGGGAGGCATTATCTTGGCAGGACGGTCCAAGGCACATGGCAAGATCATGAGGTACACCTGCACATCAATGTTCTAGAGATGAGAGCGGTGTTACTAGCGTTGCGGGCACTCCAGAGCTCTCTTCCTCTGGGAATGATTGCAATTCACTCGGACAGCATGTCCGTGGTGTGGTACCTGAACAAGCAGTGGGGAACCAAGTCTTACCACCTCTGCAGAGAGGCCATGCGAGTGTGGCATTGGGCAGTGTCTTCCCAACGGTTTTTAGTGGCAATGCACATTCCGGGAAAGACCAACGTGATAGCGGACAGGCTGAGCAGAGCTATTCTCTTGCCTTATGAGTGGTCCCTGAACAACCGAGTGGCGGTTCAAATTTTCAACAGGTGGGGTCAGCCTTGCTGCGATCTCTTCGCCAGCCCTCTCAATGCCAAATGCAGCAAGTACTTCACATTGATCCCCCCACAGGGGGTGTCCCCCAGGGACTCTCTAGTCCATGATTGGCCTTCCGGTCTGATATATGCTTTCCCTCCATTTCCTCTGTTACCAAGAGTGATTCAGAAAGCCATATCCTTGAGAAGCAGGGTGATTCTAATTGCTCCACACTGGCCTCGACAAGTATGGTTCCCTTTTCTTCAGCAGTACACAGTGGACGGTCCTTGGACCCTGGACCCAGTGCCAGACCTACTGATTCACATGTCAGGACAGCTCCATCCCTCCCTGTGAACCCTCAGGTTGATAGCCTGGCTGCTCCACTTCCATCACAAGTCAGACAACATTCCTTTTCACCTGAGGTGGTACACATCTTGTCTTCATCTGATAAGTCTTCCTCCAGAAGAATTTATTCCAGCAAATGGAAGAGATTCTCCATTTGGGCTCAGGCCCAAGGTCTGGACCCCTTCACAGCCCCAATTCCGTCGGTCTTAGATTTTTTGGCCATGCTTTTCTGACAGGGCTCCATGCCTGCTACCATTAAGGTGCAGCTGGCTGCAATTTCCAATTTTCATACATCTTACGAGCCTTCTCTTTTGGGCCATAAACTTTGTAAGGCCTTCTTGAAAGGCGCCTGGTTACTTTGCCCTCCTGTTTCAGAACCTGTCATGCCATGGGATCTAAACTTTGTGTTACAAGCCATCACTTCACCGCCCTTTGAACCGACTGCCACCTGTGCATTAAAATTTCTGTCTTGGAAGACGGATTTCCTAATAGCCATTACATTGGCCAGAAGAGTATCAGAGATTCAAGCTTTGTCCATTAAACCTCCGTATTTGACCTTTCATAAGGACAGAGTTTCCCTGAGACTTAACCCGTCCTTCCTTCCGAAGGTGTCATCCACCGTTATCTTCATCAGTCTATTGAGTTACCAGTGTTCTTTCCAAACTTTTCCAATAAAGCAGAGTTTAGATTTCACCAGTTGGATGTGCACAGACAACTAAGATTCTACTTACACAGGACTAAGCATATTAGGAAGTCTGATCAACTGTTTGTGTCCTTTTCAGAAAACAGAACAGGTTGTCCTATTTCCAAGAGCACAATTTCTAAATGGATCAAAGATTGTATTTCCTTTATTCGTCAGAGACAGAAATTTACCCTTTCACGTCAAAGCTCATTCTACCAGGGCAGTGTCTACATCAATAGCTTACCATGCCAGGCTTTCATTGGATGATATTTGTGCTGCGGCCACCTGGGCCTCTTTGCACACCTTTATTGCTCATTACAAGTTGGACGTTGCTTCTGGGGGCCGGGCTTCCTTTGGTTCCACGGTTCTCAGGAGTATTTTCCTATGAGCTGCCCAGGATAGAAGTGCTGGGGACGCTGTCCCATGAGTAAAGAATGTAGGCAAGATAGGACCACATAACATCCGGTAGTTATGTACTCACAATAATGATCGATGTATGTGGTCCATCTCGCCTCACATTCTTATGTACCCTCCCACCTGCCCCCTTCCTATAGGGTTTGGAGGAAAATTGGCTCTGAGAACCCTTCAATTTCTTTCCTTTCTGGCTGGAGCTCCTTCCAGTGGCAGTTGTGTGTGTGTGGGGAGTGACTGGAATGGCTGAAAACTAGATCTGAGGCTAGGGCGAGGTGCATCTTGGGCTACCGGGTTAGCCCAGCCAATTAGAGACTCGTGCTAGAGAAATACGTTGGCCAAGTCGGAGCTGATTCTCGGCTCCAAACCCGTGAGTAAAGAATGTGAGGTGAGATGGACCACATACATCGCCACATACATCGATCGTTATGGTGAATACATAACTACCTGTTTCCCTACGTTACACCGACAGCTTGGAAGATCGACACTCAGAACACCGACACCAAAAGAATGAAACCTCAAAAATACGAAAGTTCACATGCCTGACAAACCACAATCCCGACACTTAACAAAACAAAAAGTTCACTGTTACACACAACACATACACAACACAAGCAAACCAACAACCTAAAAACCTACACTACACCTTACACAAAACTATCTATGCACTAACCTTAACCCAAACCCAAACTCTAAGGTCCGACACTACCGCACACTTACCTTACTCGCACCCAAACCCTAAGTCTCTCACTATCGCACACTTACCTTACCCGCACCCTAACCCTAAGGTCCGACACTATCGCACACTTACCTTACCCGCACCCTAACCCTAAGTCCCTCACTATCGCACACTAACCTTACCCGCACCCTAACCCTAAGTCCCTCACTATCGCACACTTACCGGGTCATGCTCACAAGTTACCCCTGTCAGTGTTTTCACTGTTGGGATTACAACTTGTTGTTCATCTGCTTCGTTGTTCTTCTGGCATTGGTGTTTTGAGTGTCGATCTTCCGAGCTATCGGTGTAACGTAGGGAACCCACACACACACATATATATATATATATATATATATATATATATATATATATATATATATATATATACTTTTTCATACATTTCCTTTCTTTTTTCTTTTGTACTTATCCCTTTAAATTTTCTTTTCCTGTCTTTTACCAATAGAATTCTTTTTTTCCATTTTACTACTTGTGTGTTTGACTTTATCACTTATTTCAGAGGCTTCTTCTATGTTCTCTTTATTTGTTTATAATCCAGTTTTTCCTTCTGTTTCTACAACTTCTAAAATGTCTTCTCTTTGTTCATTTGCATCCCTTTCTTTTTCTTTACTGTTGTCTTCATGTTTGCGATCCATCCATGAATGTTCTATTTTATTACGTTTACAATATTTCAATTCATATGTTTGCAACATGTCCCATTTCTCCACAAATATAACATTTTCTTAAGTCAAATATCCGTTTCGAAAAAAGAAACATGTTTTGGGTTGTCCCCGGTATTTTACAACACCCCCTATTCCCCTCTACATTTATAATACTTGGTATATGCATATATTTTTTTCTCTTTCATAGTATTACAGTCCCAGCTGCCAGTCCATAAATTCCCTTTGTCATAAATTTTTCAATGTTCAGTACTTTACATAAAGCTTTTAAATGTCATTTGAAAATCTTTCTTTTTATCTCTATTCAAACTTGTACATAAATCTTTTTATTTCCCTGTTAAACGCTTTTATCACATAAAAATTCCATGGGTTGCAGTCTTTCTTTTTTCATATTCTTCAAGAAAATTTTCCACTGTAAAAACGATCTGAAATATAATCTCATAAATGCTCTTACCTCGTGTGCTTTTACACCCAAAGGAGCTATTTAATTGTCCCACACTTTACTTCTTTACTTTGAATCCTTACCATGTACTTCCTTTTTTCAATTTCTTTTGCCCTTTTTCTGTTCCCCCACTTTTGCCTTATTTTACTTTCTCTGCATATGTTTCCTTTTCCATCTCACCACTGCTCTTCAGGATTGTCTCTGTACCCTCCTTTTGTATTTTCTCCATAATGTCCTTCCAGGAAACATCTCTTTCATTTTCTGGCTCATTCCGCATCACAATTTGTTTAAGTAAATCATCCTACAACCCTCCTGACTGGGGGGTTGTAATTATACATTCATCATTTGCTAACTCGTCTCCATCAAACAGCTTTCTTTGAACTGTTTCCTCTGAATCCTGCACACATTCTGTGGTCTAAATATTTGCTTTCTTCTTCATTTCTTTCAATACACCATCTTTTCCTTTTCTCTCCATGTGCCTCACTGTTTCTCTGGGCTGCCTCTGCACCTGGAACTGAAACAGGAAGTGCTTCTCCAAAATGGTTCCCACTTACAACAATGACAAATACAACATCTTATTTACATTATGTACAATTTATACATTATATACATTACTTTTATTAGGTTACATTTTATATTTTAACATCATGTAACTTTATACATTTAATCATTTTAATTATTTCTCCCACCCTTTTTTTCACACCAATAAATGTATTTTTACGGAATTGTATCAAATACCCATTTTCATTGCATTTTATTTCATTAAATCTTTCATTCTATGTACTTCACAAAACATAGAATGATTTTTATCAATTTATTTTGCTTTTCTGTCATTTTACCACCATAATATCCATATTCATATTTATATCTTTACAGTTTTCTGTTGTCTCAATTTCACCACAATAGTTACCTATTCTTTTCTAAATTCTTTTATAATGCATATTTGTTTTAATGAGTAATTTACTTTCCATTAATCTCCACATAAAAGCTTTGCATTCATACATTTTTACTCCATATAAGCCTGGTTTTAATAGCACTTATTTTTTCATTATCTAAAATTTTCCAAGGCTAGATATAGTAACATTCCCTCATATTTTCATACCATTCTTTCATGTCTTTTTCCACATTTTCAATTTTTAATTTCTGTAGTAATATTCTATTTTGATATTCTTTAATCCCGTTATTAGTAACAGTCTTGCATCTTTTTATTTTAATTATATATACCCCGGGATTCATGAAGCTTGGTGCAAGGCCGGTGTTAGGCTTGCGCCGACTGTGCAGCATGCAGATGGCACAGTAGCGCCATATGCATATTACTGAAGCCATGCTGCCGACACGTCCACATGCATAGGAAACGTGCGCGAGTGCATGGTCCGTGTCGAAGTGCCGCACGAAGGCGTGGACATGTCAGCTGTTTAAGTGCAACCTAAAATGCTGAATATTACAGCCTGCCTGCAATAGTAATCACACCGGTCATTGTCCATGGATACTGAAACGTATGCAAAGCATGCAAGACAGTTCTTGCGAACACAAAAATAAGAAGCAAACACAAATGCACGTAGCCGAATATTGAGTCCCCTTCCCTCGAACAAGACATTTAAAACCCCGTGCCCGTATTCTAATGTAGTGGAAGCGAAACGCATCGTGTTAGTGCGCTGCCAATAGCTAAGTCTAGGCCAATGGTCAGGGTTACCACCTGTCCCACATTGTGAGGGACAGTACCCATCTGGGCAGTTGTGTCCATACCAAAACCATTATAAATGTAAAATATCCTGCGACCGTATAACATAATTATGTCCCACATCTCATGTAATAGTCACATACAATAGTTATTTCCATATGTAACATACCTACATGTTACAAGAAATCGAATAAGCAAGTAAACGAAACAGAAGAAGCATCTAAACTGCTACAACATTAAGCTTACATTTAGGAATAAAACAAAAGTACTATCCGTTGTACTGACCATGGGTATGTGTTGGCCTGTAAAATCTGATGTGTGTCCGGAATATATCCCATCCTGGCCATATGAAAAGGTGGCAACCCTACCAATGGTCAGAGTATTTGGCCAAAATCTGCCCATTTGCAGTCCAAGCCGTCCTTGTCAGGATGGGTCAAAGATGAACGGGTATTACCCAGGCCTACCTACCATGTCATGAAAGATAAGTATTTGCGTGTACCTATGTGCATGATGTACCGCATGTGGAAGGTGAAAAATGTTAGGGTAGTCCTCACAACCGTACAGGTACCAGAGATATGTAGTGTATTCCCTTGACCGTGCCATGGGCCATTAGCCAGAGAAGGGATGGATGGAGTGTGTGGAATATGGGTATGGGGGGACAGGTAATGTTATAATCTGCAAAGGGGAAGCTGTGTTGGATGCACAATAGTTGAACTGGAGGTGTATGAGGGAGCAGTTGGTGAGTCAGAAAGAAACACAAAGAACAAGCATACACTTACGCATTACAACCTGACAGGCCATACTATAGAACACAATCACACAAACATATGAATATTAAAATGTGCGATACACATGTACAGAAACGTCACCAGCACATACCCACATAATGGTCTGGATGGAACTGAGCCATCCAACTACACCACACCTGGATGCATAATTGAATACCCATCACCCCCTCTACAGCACACAACCCCCCCATTCCTGAACGTCCACCAAATCCACCATACTCGGGCTGCTAGCTTGGCGCAGCTATATCTGCACATAGTGACAACTACTCATATCTATTAGGCAGTGTCACCCTAGGCAGTGTCAGGATTGCATACTATGTATCCCTTGCATGTAAAACCCTATCACATTTTCGTAAATCCAAAAAAATCGAAGGTTATTAGCTTGTTCAATTGTTGGATATCCCTCATGGGGTAAGTACCCTGTGTTAACATCAGACTTGGTATCACGACACGATGTCCAGTCCTGTAGACATCTGGACACAAGTCTTATGTGCAGTAGTGGTTCACGAGACTCTTCAGCCTCCAGCCGGTCATGCAGAACCTACCACCCAGGATCAAACACCTGCCCGTGATGCACATCTCCCCACATGAATTATCGAGAAAATATACTTTACACATCCGCATAGTGGCAGTTAGATATAGGGTGATTAAGGCGGTGATGTAAGCAGGGTACCTCCTGTCCCAAATAACCAACGAACAGCAAAGAAGTCTTAAAAAAGACTAAAAGTAGAAAGCAGCAGCGATTCCACGTAAATTATTTATTTCAAATACATGTCTTAGCGCCTCTGCCACCACAGCCTTCAAAAAGCACATGATTCATGGTAAAATTGCATTCCCTTATATACTGAAGACAAATCAATAATAACATAATTAATCAATTAAACAATTACATATTTAAAGAGACTACACTCTCTCCCAAACGAAACCCATACAAAATAAACCCATACAAAATAAACATACAAAAATATACAAATATATTGTATCAAATATTTCCAATTAATCTCCATATTTAGACCATAAGGAAATAATGTATTATATTTAAGTATATAAATAGATTCTTTGTATAATAACATATTTTTTAATAATTTATTATCTCCTTTTTTAACAATAATTTGCTCTAAAATAGTAGCTTGTAATAAATTTACATTACTATCATGAGTTTCTAAAAAATGTAAGGCCACTGAATTTTCTGTTGCACCCCTCTTAATATCTTGAATGTGTTCTTGTAATCTAAGCTTGAACTTTCTTTTGGTTTCGCCAATATAAAATAAATTACAAGGGCATTTAAGGCAATAAATAACCCCATCAGAATAACAAAAGAACTGTTTATTAGGAACAAATCCTTTATAATTGATCTTATTAAAGGGTAACCTAATAAATGGACTTACATTACAAGAATGACAAGGAAAAGTACCACATGTACCTAATGAAAGAAATAATTTATCAGAAGGGCATATAAAATATGCTCTTATCAATATATCACCCAAGTTCTGTCCCCTTTTATAAGCAATCAGAGGGCTCAAAGGGAGCAAACTACATAAAACTTTATCTTTCAGTAAAAATTTCCAATAGTATTTTACTGTATCCCAAATTTCTTTACTCAATAAATTATATGTAGTAACAAAATAAATATCATCTTGTTGTATATTATTATTCTGTTTAAATTTAGAATTTGATCTAATATATCCCTCCGTGACTGCTATTAACTTATTAATAGATTCCATAATTAATTGCATAGTATAACCTCTATGTAGAAATACTTTAACAAGTCTTGTAATCTGCCTCTCCAGATCTTGTTAGTTATTACATAATCTGGACAACCTAACCATTTCCCCATAAGGCAAAGATTTAATAGTATGTGGTGGGTGACAGCTGAATGAATGTCTGTGTGCTGTAAAGCCAACATTTAAGCATGTAAAGGTGAACGTGTGTTTCGCATGGGGCCATTAACCGGATTCCTTCAATCAAAGTGGTGCTGTCATAATGAATAAGGCACACGTAAGCACAAAGAAGTGTCAGTAAACATATGTAACTCACAATAAGGATATGCAAGTGCGCTTGCGCGGGTATAAGCAGCTCCCAGCATAGCAAATGTATGTTGTTATGTACAGAAGTAACTTATATACATATATATATATAGATATATATATATATATATATATATATATATATATATATATATATATATATATATACACACATATCGATATATATGTGTGTGTGTGTGTGTGTGTGTGTGTGTGTGTGTGTGTGTGTGTGTGTGTATATAGATATATATCCACAGACATGATATATATATATATATATATATATATCTGTATAGCTATATATATATATATATATATATATATATATATATATATATATATTGTAAGAATGAATGCCATAAGAATAAAGCATACACAAGGGTTGTGAAGGGAATCTAGAGCAACTAAGGTATGATATAGTGCTTGCAGCGTATGTCAGATAAAGCTGCCCAAGAGTGAATAGAGCACCGCTATTCACACCAAAGGCAGGGTTCTACCAGTGGGCATAATATCGTTGAACTGCTACGTCTTGATTACACACAGATGGAATGTAGTTCATGTTGAGACCACCTACACTTGTAACCTGCAAATGGCTGTAATCCATAACACCAGGAAAGACACGTATGTGCAAATATAAATGGCGGGAGACCCTGTGAATACACGAGGCGTTACAAAATGTGTTTAGGGCCCCAAACGCTCTGGAGAGGGCAATGTGTAAAGGTGTGTCATGGCTGCGATATCAGGTGGACAATGGCTGTTACTCGTGGAAACTCAACACGGGTGGGGTGGAGAAACTATGGCTATGCCATTATGGATCCGGGAGTGCCAGGGTTGGTTGCGTCGGTTCCAGTGGACCGGCCCGTGTAGGTCAGCTAGTATGTAATAGGTATATATGCATACGCACATGCAGACAATATGTTGAAGTACATTCTTTGTAACACATGCACTCCATTTATTGACATAAATAATATGAATGTGCACAGACAAACAAATACAGTAGCTGGAATAATAGGCTGTGCAGATGAGGAACAGGTCAAATCATATCACAATTACCATCGGTACTCCGTATATGAACATATTGTGACATCTGTCTGCTGTATAATGTGCTAAATACCGATTACAAGTTAACCGGAGTGAAGTGTCAGTGTCACATTGACTAAGGCAATAGTATGCTGTTGAAGCAGATATAAAACCCAATACGCATGTGTAAGTGCATATGGCCAGGAAATGTATTGGTCAACGGACATACAGATGTATATATATATATATATATATATATATATATATATATATATATATATATATATATATATATATATATATATATATATATATATATATATATATATATATATATATATATATATATATATATACAACATATATAGATATATACACAAAAAAAATATAGGTATATAAATATATATATATATATGTTACTGTAGATATACACATGTACATAACCAGGTTACGTTACAGCAATTACGGGTAACATATGTTCAGACCGGGCATATGTTAGTGGGAGGTCCAATAAACAAACGTTTACCTCCCACACCTCCCCAGCTAGGCCGGTGAGACATACAGACACGCAGTAAAGGTAAGTACACTGCTGCTTTCCAGACCACCGGCAGGAAAGTACCAGTGGGAGATATGTTAGTGGGAGGTCCAATAAACAAACTTTTACCTCTCACACCTCCCCAGATAGGCCGGTGAGACATACAGACACACAATAAAGGTAAGTACACGGCTGCTTTCCATACCTCCGGCAGGAAAGTACCAGTGGGAGAGATCTGCAAGGTCTATACTTTAAACCTGGATCATGGGGTCCCTTGTGGGACACCAAAAATTTCCCTAATAGAAAACCCAATCATGATTGATGTGACCAGGATATAGCCATACACGGAACAGTAGATTGTGCAAGTCTGATAACACATAGTTTGAAAAAACGTATGACATGTGTCCCGAGACGGGGAGAGTGTCTAGTGTGTAGGGGTGTGTTCATACCCCAGCAGCACTCACAGTAAGGATGAGTCATGAGTACTGTAGAGGGGTGTCAGGTAGGGGAATCATGGGTATGCAATAATGGGCCTAAGTGTGCAGGTGCTGGTTGGCAGAGATGTATTAGGCCCACCCAGTGGAAGTAATTAATATTCCTATGTGGCTACAGCAGACACTCATACCTCCCAAACCTGAAGAGCATATCTACTGGACAGTCCGTAAACCATTGGGGAACACATAGGGAATATATCAGTGCCCTGTACCCGATTATCATGGACGTCCGTGATTACGAATCAGAATCTTAACACAGTCCTAACTAAACCCTTCCAGAACTAGTGATATTAGGTCGACAGGTGATGGAATGCACATAATGACTAATGACAACATGTATGAGTCATAAACAGCATGTACCTCAACAAATGTGAAAGAATACATATGCCCTGTGACTGTCAATGTGTCACGGTAATAGAACCAATGATCTAAATGTGTCCCTGAGGGTGTTATGCAGTGTCCCTGATACAGTGTTCATTCTCCCCCATTCGTATGTGAGGTCTGCTAGTGACGGAAAGTGCATATTCGGCCGACTACCTTAGGTAGATGATAGCATAATAGTTTGGGGTTACCACTTGTTCGCCTTTGTGAGGGACACTCCCCTCTGGACAGTTGTGTCCTGCAAATGAATGTTATTATGGCACATGGCCCGTGATTTCGGGCAAAGAATCCATATATTGTCTGTAGTGGTTGCATAAAACTATTTTGTAGTATCTGAAACACCTAGATGTTATAGGAAACAGTATTAGCAACTATAATGCTACAAGAATAACCTTTACTTATGCAAACCGGTGAAGTAGTCAATTTTTTACTGGCTGTGGGTATGTGTTGCTTTGCCAAATCTGACATTTCTATAGGTCCTTTAGGGCTGCCACCTTTCCAAATGGCCAAAGTGGGACCTGCTCCATAGAAATGTCAGACGTACCAGGTAAGAACATACCTACAGCCATGCATAGTACAGAAATATACGTATTAGCACAATTCAAAGCTTAGTCTAGCAGTAGTCCAGTTGCTTATGCTACTTCACATAACATATAGAAGTGTCATTTATACAATAACTGTTACATGCAGCTATTAGAGAAACGTAGAATATAATATTGTCCTGTAATCAGGACATTTGCTATGCCTAGATTATTCTTGCATGACACATATGCCTAATGAGGGACTGTCCCATGCAAAGTGGGACAGGTGTTAATCCTAAAGTCTCACTTTGACCAATTTAAAAGGTGGAAAACCTACAATAGGTATGCGGTAGCATGACCCAGCAGATGGATGTGGTTCTCAAAACACATTTACTTGTCTGCATTGCAGAGTATCGGTTCCCATGTATCAGCCAGATGAGAGCAGATTGTATGAGGAACATGCATATAATATGATTAACTCACTGGACAGTCCGCCGATTCCATACAGTCGAACGCCATGCCGTGGCCTAATGTTCAGACATACCCGATACTGTAATCATGTAGTCCGATGTAATAGGCATCACAAGGGATTGCGCCCATCCAGCGTGAGTGACAAATGCAAGCACCAATGTCGGTGCATGTGCAAGTGAAAGAGCGAGCGGGTGTAAGCGTGTTTGGTAACCAGTATGCGAATATTGCACTGTTAATGAAATGTGGAGTCTAAACAAGTATAAGAAGCTGTAACCAGAGGTCAGCAGTGCTTAACACTGCACAAACCCACGCACAACTGCTCCCAACTGCTGCAATGTGCCTTACTCACTCCGCATTCAATGGCCTTGTTCTGGCCGCAAACAAAGAACTGTCCTTTGCAAGTATTGGTAGCAATACCCTGCACACACAGCTAATCTGAATTACCAATACACCATGGCAAATATACAGACAATAGACAGTACCACACACATACCATACAGCACAGTCATCCAACAGTATAGCAATGTACCTGGACCACTGGTGTTTGCAGACCTGCCCATGTTGTGTTTGTGTGTGAGCATGCCCAGTATGACCGTTACGCATGTTGTCGACTGACATTACCGTCATACCTTCATGTGTTTGAGCATGCCCAGTATGGTCAACTGGATCGCATGTGTTACATGTCCAGGTAGTCAGTACTGTGGTGCCAACCCCTGCATTGTACACTGACAGGTGGCATGCTGTGTCTGTAGGGTGTCCATCAGTCATGTGGCATTGACTGTTGCTACATTTCTGCACAGCGTGGGGGGACATCCAACTGTATCCACATTCCTACACAGCACTGGGGGGGGGGCGCACATGACCGTTGCATGTGTATGTTGGAAGGGGGGCACAGCTGACAGTTGTACACTTTTGCTACTACTGTACTGGTATGTCATGTACTCCATTTCAGTGTGTGGACCTACCTAATGTGCTGGCTAGAGGCATACCAGTGTACTCCAGATCCTAGATTTTATTACCAACATATTGGTTTCAGATGTCCTAGCCTTCACAACCTACATCCAACTGCCTGGCCTGCTGTAGTCTGTCTTTGTGTGTCTGTTGGGGGGGTGGGGTCATCCATTGGGCATATTCAGAGGCCATTGTACAGCATTTGTCTGTGTTGGTTTACATCTGTCCAGCTGGTTGAGACTTGTGTGGGCTGTATGGACACACATGATGTTCAGCCCATAACCCACAGTGGGTTAGGACACCCTGTGTACTACTGGCTACTGTTGTGACCCCGGTATGTGCTACAGATGTCATGGTGCCACTATGGATGTGTACTGTCCGCTGCCCTAACATTCGGCCACCAAATTCCCTTGCATGCTCACATCCATACCATAGCTACAGGTAAAAACACATTCTAATACAACTGCCTATTGGTAGGTTATTGACTTACCTTGAGGGTATGCCAGACCTGAGGATGGTGCTGGAGGGCTGCCTATGTCAGATGCACACAGTGCACTTCCTATACATGGCTGAGCACAGGTAGTGTCATGTTTGGCATCCCTTTTACTGTCTGTGCGAGTTAGAGTGGGTGACATTCCCTGGGTACCTACTGTGTCAGTACATATGCTATGCGTTGCCTCTTTGCCAAGGCCAGGTCATACTGGGCACACCTCCTTTCACCTACTGGGTTTGGTTCAGGTAGTTCTTCCTCCAAGTCACTCTGTGCCTGTACAGGCCTTGGCATTGGTGGGGGGCTGTGTGGCCCTGCCCCATGCTGTTCCTGCTGCAACTGTTTCCACAGGATCGTATTGTGTAGCATAGCACATACCATAACAATTTGGGTGCATGTAGCTGGTGAATACTGCAAGGCTCCACCGGATGTGTCCAGACACTGGAACTGTGACCTGAGCATCCCAAACACACGCTCAATTATATGTCTTGCCTGTGCGTGTGCCTCATTATGGCATAGTTGTTCAGGTGTGTGTGCATTTCTGATGGGTGTCATCAGCCACGGCTCCAGTGGGTACCCAGCATCCCCCACTAGGTGACCGTAGGGGATGTCCATATTGGCAAAGGTGTGGTACAGCTGTGTCAGATGCCATATATCAGAATCGTCATAGCTTCTAGGGCACCCAGCACACACATTCAGTATAATGCCCTGGGCATCGCATACAACCTGGCAGTTGATGGAGGGGATACCCCTGCAGTTGATGTAGGCTGTACCCCGCTCACCGGGTTGTGCTTCGATGCGTACATGCGTGCAGACTATAGCACCCACTACCCAAGGATAGTCTGCCATTTGGTGGAAGAGACGCATATTGCTGGTCAACACCCCACGTTTGTTGAGGAAATGTACGTGCTCACTGGCATGTGGTGACATGGCATCTAGGAACTGGTGGAATACTCTGGATGCAGATGCCTGTGAGATCCCCATGATATCCCCAGTTGTGCTTAGGGAGGTACCTGTGGCTAGTATACCTAGGCCTACACATACTTTGGTATCCACTGGGATGGGTTTCCCTCAGCCTGTTCGATGTGTCAGGTGTGGCTGGCACAGCTCAACAATCTGCTGTAGGAGGTCTCTATCCACCCCATAGCACTCCACTATCTCCAGCTCATGTTGCCCCTGGTAGGTTATCATGGATCTGTAAAGTCCTCTCTGTCTCCTCACTGAAGGTTGCAGCAATCACATCCTCACCACCTTCAGCCTCCTGCACATGTTGGTCTATGTTGCCTGCTGCAGCCCTTCTCATTTCGTTGAATTATTATGTAAAATTTCCCCGCATGTATACACTGGTGCTTGCTCACTTTATCGTAGTGTTCTAGGCTGGTCTGGGCCTGTAATCTGCTGATTGTGCTAATTATCACCTGTTTGCGCAGCTTGTTCACCTTGACTACTATCCTACTGCTGTTGTCCCTCCCAATTGCACTAGGCAGGTATAGACATACCCCTAGCTTACGCGTGCTAAGGCAGGAGCAATCCTGAGACACAGGGCTCCAATGTACGTACAGTATGCCTGACACCCCCCCATGCTTTCACCTGTATTCGAGTCCTGCACCCAGCTATCTATACACATATACTCTTGGGATCTGCATCACACCCTGGGGATACACGGAATTCACTATTTTCCACCTCGTTTGCATAGTATTGTCTTCTAATGCATAGTTACATGACCCATACTGAGCCTCCAAAATAATAACCACTGTTTACTGTCACGCACATCCGCACACAACTGGTTAAAAGCACCTTACTATGACCGTATTCAATGTCCCTTGTTCTTCCCAGCAACAAAATAACCGGTCTCTACATGCCTCAAACCCAGGACCCTGCACACCACAGATGATGTGCTTTACCACTAAGCTATGGCAGATATACATACATCCGAGGTGATCACGTACAGATCATCCAGCACAGGCATTGAACAGTATAGGACATGTATTCTATCATGTAGATTTATGTGTGCTAATGTCCACATGCATATATATATATATATATATATATATATATATATATATATACACACACTCATACACACACACACACATATACATATACACACACATACGTAGATATAGAATATATATCGCAGCAGTGAACCACGTGACACCAAAGCATTAGACAAGAATGAAAAGGAGACCACATGCGCCTCCTGCATTATCTACTGGTGTTATTATCAAGGCAAGTGTGTTTCGTTGCGTCACACGGGTCAGACTGTATTAAGGGTAAGATTAGGGCTGCTGACATTTACTCACCAGACCTATTGGTGAATGTATGTGTATGTCTTGCCAACCCAGTCTCTTGGGCGATTGTGACATTTATGGACACTATATAGGAAAACAACAAAACACGCTCAACACATCCTGGAGCTAGCCACTTACCGATACCAACACATAGAATATGACTGCCAAACACACACAACTGTCATGCCTTGGAATAGAACACCTACCTGTCTATTCTATCACACTACAGCATTACGCAGTTACAGAATGCGCTACCGAGATTACTGGGATACAGTACACCCAGAGGCATACTTCTAGGTGGGTGACATCATCAGCAGTGGAAAAGACACTGATAGGGATTGTATGGAGTGTGAGCAGTCTAAAAGCATTATTCTGTCTCTAGGCAGACGGAAACACACACACGCACACACACACACACACACACACACACACACACACACACACACACACACACACACACACAAACACACAAACACACACAGTTGGCATGGCTGGGATTAGAACACAGACCTAACTACCTTATCACACTATAGCATTACACAGTTACAGAATGCGGTACCGAGAGTCCTGGGACACAGCACTCCCAGAGGCATACTTCTAGGTGGGTGACATCATCAGCAATGGAAAAGACGCCGATAGGGATTGCATGGAGTATGAGCAGTCTAAAAGCATTATTCTGTCCCCAGGCAGATGGAGACAAACACACGCCAGTGGTATGCTCAGGACAGCTGCCTATCTACGGACCACTACTACAACACTACATAGATACGAGACATGCCACAGACACTACACCTTTCTAGACTGTCAATATGACCTTCTAGGAATGCGGACATCGACATGGATGCTGGCAGTTACAATGTACATACCTGTTAACCAGTGTGTTCAATGTATGAATCCATCCTGAAGTAGGGTATGGCCATCTTTTGCCTGGACAACCACTATCGCTATACAGGGTTACAATGGCCATGCCCATACATATAGAGGCACATAACCGACACAAGGTGTCACTGGGCATGCTCACACACATAGTAGCACACATTCGTTTGGAATGCACTGTGTGTCCATCTACACAATGTCATACTGGGCATGCTCACACACTTAGTAGCAAAGGGCTGTTTTGTATGCACTCTGCTTCTAAACACGGAATGGCACAGTCTGTCAATAGTTGTCATTGTTAGCATGAATGCTGCACTACATATATTTGACACCGGTGTTCTACACAACATCTGCTGCTGTCCGTCACCTTAGATGTACCAATCTAAACCTGGCACTCTAATACCACTCGTGATGATGTCCTGCCAGGAGTGGCTACTTCACCCATATAGTGCCATTCATAGACGAATGTCCTGAGACCAGGTTAGCACCCTGATACCTAGAGGACAACTGCACTGTATGTGTATGCTAAACGGTGCTAGATGTCTAGCGTTCATAATCACAGCTGCCAATCTAGATCCAACAATGGGGAATACTGACATCTGTGCAGTGAGGAACACCTGGCTGAAGGCTCAGTTGTGCACAATAGCACTACCACCGTATACCTCGGATACAGACATGTGGGCCATAACACCGTTATGGACCGCTCCAGATGGTGGTGTCCCCATGTACATGAAGGCCACTCACATGTACTGACCAGTACACCCTCAAAAGCCATCACAGATGTGTCAGGTGCAGATCACAATGTCAAAATCCGCATTCTAAGATGTAGCCCTCACACATCACCATGTCCTTGGACCAGCAACACACATCCATACATGTGGCAGAACATATATTAGTACAACACCATGTGACCCATGACCAGTGGACTGTACCTAGCTCTACAGCAACTGTGCAGACTACCCATGTACTGACACAGTTGCATCATGTGTTATGCAATGCAATGATACCACTGTTCATAACCAGGTCGGCTGTACACATAACAGGGGCCCTGGGTCATATACTGCTGTAACAGATGACTGTTGCTGTACACCAGTAAACACACTCATGTTTGGTTATGACAAACATGTACATGCCCCACACACACACAGCACATATGTACATAGCATAGCTGTTGCTCTCCTTCGTTGAGACAGGTGGCTACAGCAATTACACACATGTACATGGAAGGTAGGTCCATGGCTGTTGAATGCTAACAGTACATAAGGTGTGATAGCAATGCTGACTGAGTTAACATTCCCTCTGTACTGGTTACCTATGACAACTATCATATCATACAACAGTCCATGTGTCATGTATGTCGTCACACATGTCCACCAATTGCAATGCCTACAAACATGGCTAAGTGACAGAAATGTAGGACCTACACACATGTACATGTAGTGGTGTGTGTTCAGTTACCATGCGTGTGCAGTAGCTGATGTTTGCAGGTGATCTGTGTCTTACTACAACATGCAGTTGCAATGCAGCCCCATCATTACGAACTGTATATGGTGAAATACTGACAGTATGGTAAGATGTACATCAGGTATGGACGGATGTGTGGACATAAAGTGGTGGACCAACTTTGCAGATGGATGTTTGTTGAAGACAGCTCAAAGGTGTGTGTCACAAGCCATCCTATCATAACATGTGCAAACACTAAGCTATGTTTCTGTTAATTGAAGGGGAAGACATACAACCTACACAGAGTACAGGGTGTCACTGACTGTAAATCACTTGACACCTGTAACACTTAAGACCTCCTGTGTGCATATATCAGCACAATTGCCAAAGGTAGCATCGGTACACATTGTAATGTGGGCAATACTTCTGCATGTCTGTCATACGTATCATAAGATAGCAGGTGTTTGATTCACAGTACAGCCATGTGTGTTTGCTTGTGTGTCCATATATGCCACATATGGTGGGGAATACATCCAGATTGTTACACACCCCTGTACACTGTTGTACAGATCTGTACATACTGCAGTGTAGAAAATAAGACATAGGCAGGGGTGGGGTGTGTATCACACACATGTGATCTATCTGTATGTGCATGACATCGGTGCATTCAGTTGTGGACTCCACAGTGTGTGTGTGTGTATGTATGTATGGCTGTTTGGTCCATGGAGTGAGGATGTATGTTACCATAGTGAACAGATAGGACCCCTAACCCCTCCAGGTGATGCAATCTACTACCCTGTTGATGCCTTCAATCTTAGGCATTACTGACTACCTGTACATGTTCATTCTCTGTGTCGCATCATGTGGGTGCACAGTACTGTAATGGTGATTACCACATAGGAAGGGGTCTTCACCTCAACACTATCAAGTGTGTGTGTGTGTTACAGTGTCGTTGACCCCGTGAGTGTGGGTGTGTTACTGTGTCTAAATACATGTGTGCGAATACCTGTGTGTTTGTGTGTGTGTGTGTGTGTAGTTGTGTGTTCACATCCTGTAATGTGAATGTGTATTACTGCTACACAGTGAGGCCTCAAGCTATCAACTGGCCTCTACCCTTGTCATCAGCTAGACAGCTATGTAAATTGCCCGCCCCATGCAACTGTACCTGTGATGTCACCCGGTATGGATGTCACGTCTCTAGCCACTGTAGCTTAGTACACAGCTCACATGCTCCTGGATCAGTAGATGTGTAGACATCTTTGGAATGTCAGCCTTTCTAACAGTGAGGTTGAAGCTATGTATAGCATGCTGGTATTGCCATACATGCCTGTGAGTAGTCCACATTTACACATGGGAAACTGCAAACACTGGTACTCAATGGCACATGCAATTAGACCTGAAGGAGGGAAGCAGGGCATCATTACCAACATGCTGTTACTGTTGTTACCAAGACACATACTGTGAACAGAAAACAATGCATTCTAAACCTGTACTACATGGTATGTCTGCTGCGTGTCAACAGGACACAACAACTGTAATCTACACTTATCTCCCTATTCTGTTCACCCTGTGCATCAGACCATATGCGCATGTCTCTGCACCGATGGTGTGGATGACAAGGATGCAGCACAGGCATCATCATATGCACAGGGTGATAATGTTTGCAGGGGCCTAGGCTGCACCAGTGGATGATATCATGTGTGTGGGTTAGGGCCTGTGATCAAATTGGCCATGTGTGGTTGTTATGCATGTGAGTGTTGTGGTGCCCTACAGATGTTTCTGGTGTGTGCGTGTATGTGTGCACACAGTTCGGCCATGTGTCTGGCCTACACAGGGGTATTATTGTCAGCTCCAGACTGTACAGACCAGGATTTACAGCTCACGGTGTCCGGCCACGGACACGTGACCTATGCCTGCCAGGGGTTGCACGGGCACTGCCTGGCAGAGATACAGATTGGGTACTGTCCAATGACACATGTCCACTGGAACCATGTCTCCATTGGGAACATCCAGGGCCACGTCCACGTGGCCTGCTGTGTCCTGGTGTGGACAGAGCAGCACCAGCTGCACTGCTGCTGCTACTGCCACTATGGTAGTGGGCATGTGAGGTAGCTCGTTCACGTAGACCTGCACCAGGTGATGTAGCTGACCTACGTCCACGTGCCCTATGCTTCACTCCTACCAGATGTTCCAGCACAGACAGCTCACGCTCACGGATTGTCATGCCGCGGTCAAGGATTCCAAACATATCACCCAATCGTCTGTCCAAAGCATCAGCAATCTGCTGTTGAGCATTTGCCAATGCCTGGATGTTGTCGTTTAAAGAACAGATATCAGCCCTCTGAAGCCTCTGCCCATCTCTGTTATGCCATTCAGCACGTGCCTGTGCCGCCATTATAGTCTGAAACATGCATCTGGTGACACCAGATGCTGCGCTCTGTCCTGCAGGAGCATATCGGCCAGAGGTCCTCCTACGAGCAGCACTTGCCGCATGCCTGTGTGGCACATCTCCAGTCATTTGACTGACACCATGGTGTGAATACACACCTTCCATAGACACCACATAATTCTGTTCCAAGCTACCACACCCTAACTGTCCTTCTTCTATGGCCACTGGTGATGGGGTATCTGTTGGCATGAGAACTGTGTGCAGGGATGAGGGGGTTATAAGTGGAATGGCAACCAATGGAACAGATTCAGCCCCTGACAACCCTGCCTGTGCCTCAAGCATATGTTCATCATCACTGCTAGAGTCTTTGGGGACACTAACATCAGATGGACCGCAGAAGGGTAACACACCTACATCACCTGTGAAGGCAAACAAAGACTCTACATTACAATACACACACACACACACACACACACACACACACACACACACACACACACACACACACACACACACACACACACACACACACACACACACACACACACACACACACACACACACCATGCATGTGATTTGACAGAAGGCATGCAACATGCATGTGATACAGCAGACGGCATGCAGCTCAGACAATAATAGTGGTAGTTATCATACATCCCTGGGTTGCACACAACAGCAAGCATGTGTCATAGCAGAAGCCATGCATTTCACACAATCATGGTAGTAAGCATGCATCCCTGTGTTACACCATGTGGACCAGCACAGGTTAACAGTACACATGGCTGATGTGAGGCATATGACCTTGACATTAACATGTAGTATGACATGTAATCTGCTGACGTGTGCATTGCCATGCATACATGTTTGACACAATGGTGTCCTGACACATGTACAGTGGTGTAATGGTATCACATTGCAGTGTTGTCTGTACGCCCTACAGATAAAATGCACTTTTAGCAGATGTCCCTGACCATTGAAGGGTATTATGAGGCATCTATATTGCTATACAGTGTGAAGTACAGACACAGTGCCATTGCATGGAATCATGAGGCGTCTCTATTGCTATACAGTGTGGATTACACACACAGTGCATAGCCATGACTGTGTGCATACACAATACATATATACTGTGGATTGTGACCCAGTTCGCTGAGGTGTATACACACTAAACCATGATGTGTAATGTGTGACAGGTCACTGAAGGACATACGCATGACACCTCTGTATATCTGCTGACATATCTTAGCTGCCTGGCAACCATGTCCACACATGGCAGACTTGTCGGTACACCATGTCCCACATGACATTTGTGTACCACACACACGAGGTGCACGGCTGACAGTGATGTCCAACAGCAGCAAGGGAAATGTACTGTATCTGTGGCCTGATGTGGTTGTCTGTGTATGTATGTATGTGGATGCTGTACAGGTGACTAATGTCATGCTGTGACACAGTCATGATGTTCAACACATCTTATGTGGTCGAATTAAGTGACACCTCCACAAGCTGTTCACAGGCTTGTAGGATGTCCAGTGTTCCACATCTGCAATATAACCATTCAACAAAGGCTATAGTTGGAGCATATGTAGCCAATGTACAACAGGGTGTCCACACAAACACATCACATCTACTGTGTGTTGCTACATGTCTCTGGCAATCCTCCATGGCCATGTGTGAACACGTGTTGTCCAAACAGTTGTGATGGCTGTCTATCTCACATGTCTGTGTTGTCCCATATGACATACACCCATACATGTCAAATACTCCATTGTCCACAGGGTTATGCAGACAAATGGTTGTATGTTTGGTATGTGGGGTGTCTTTTATGGGATAGTGAAACAACGTTGCTGCCGGACCACTATATGTCATGGACATGTCAGATGGCACATCACAATGTGTGCACTCATTGCAGGGGCATATTCCACAATGGTGAATCCTGTGGGCTGCCCATACTCCAGCTCACTGTGTAGTACTGTTTGTGTACCCCACATGTTTAGTTCTGATGTATAGTACATATTCCTACATTGAACAACATCTCCACCGTTGTATGCACAGCTGTACACACATCTAGCAATGAGAGTTTCTGTGATTTCATGTCAGTGTTTCACTTAGTTTGTAAGTATTGCACATGGGTAGCCAGTGTGATGGATTAAAGATGCGACCTGTATATTGTGACCGGACCATACATTATGTGTACAAGTGTTAACTGTCCACACGGTGACTAGATCTGTGCATTAACATGCCTGATACTTATAACTGTCTCACCTGCAACGGCCTGCTGTCTCTGCAGAACACCAGAGGTACCTATATAGGGGTGATAGAGCAGTATGATCATTATCCACAACTGTTTGACAGCTACAGGGTGCAATGTGCATGTTAACACATTCGCCATTACAATAGGATATACTATGGAGTATGCACATGTGTGCATATACAGAGCAGCATGCTATAGTATGCGGCATGTGTGTAAACATGCCTTGCATATGATGTTACATTACATATTGTACAGTGACACATGCAACTAAATGGGATATACTAGTTATATCTGCAGTAGTGACTTACCAGGCAACTCCAGGCTCGGTGGTTGAGAGACACCCACCTCCACGATGGCAGCTAGGGTTTGTAGATGCTGTTCTGATGGTGTCCCCAGGTTGGCTAGTAGCTCCTCGGTACGTGTGAGTGGGGGCTGGGTTGGTGGCCCACCACCTGTTGCACTTTGTTCCCTGGCGATTGCATTCACACGCTGTTTCGCACATTTGATCAGGTCCATGCATTGTCTGTGCACCTGCTGGTATGTGCAGTTATGGCCACCCACATCATTAACATTCCTGCGAAGTTCCTGCCACAGGTCATCACACTGCTGTGCATGCTGTGGCACATGGCTAAACAAGACATCATAGTTGTCTTGGAGGTAAGGTATAAGGGCCTCATCCCCCAAGCAGGTATAGTCTGGGAGCCTTGCTTGAGGCATATCTGGAAGACATAATGATGGAGACAGGTCACAGTACCTTAGAGATGCACAGAGATACAGCTGCACATACATGTGTATTACATTTAGTACATATGAACAGTTGTCTTTGCAAATCTTCATGACACTGACATGTTTGTGTTACACACATGTGACACCCGGTGGGGATTGGATATTATCACCATATATGTGTGTCACCTGATTACATTGCTCATACTCCATGTGGATGCTGTCTTGATTTGGGCATGTCTGTTTGCCTGTACTGGTGTTCTTACCTATCAGCACATGCCTGGATGTGTCCACATTAATGCTGTCGACCTTGATGCTGTGTATATGTCACATATCAACACATACACTGCCTTAATGGACATGACCTGTGACAATGCAGCCAAGCACACGGAAGCCTTTACATGCATGTGTTTTGCCATATACATCTACACTGCACTGTACAACAGTTCAACATCCTGCCTGTGTTGCACTTGTGATACACATGGGACAATGGCTAGCCGGATGGCATTTGCAGGGATGGTTATCAACTATAGCATGTACGGCTAAGGTCATGTAGTAGTCTGTATGCCCTGGGCCATGTATAAGTGTAGGATGTAAGGTTTTCTAGCTGTAGCCAACAGCCATGTTTCCAGCGCCAGGTGAAGCAGTGCCACATAACTAATCCAGACGATTAATGATGCATCTACCATACGGTCATCACGCCATGTCTGACAGAGGTGAAATGTTCAGCTTTGCTGGAGAGGGTTGCATAGTATGGCAGGAGTATGTAACGTGTATGGCACAGGAATCTCTCCAGCATGTGGCGATCCTTGTACTATGAAGGTGGATGTCCATGACGTATGTGTTTCAGATCAGGATATGTACGTGTAGCATGTCCAACATCACAGTGTTGGACATGTCTTTATGCAGGGTAGGCATCATGCTACATAGTGGAGATGAGGATTGTGAAGGCTGGTGTCGCCCATCCAAACATGGGCAATACCCCTTAAATGTGATATGAGATCCGATATTGGTCAATTTAGTGATGAGTATGGCTGTACAATGATCTCCATGCTCATGGATGGCACCCTGTCATGACTAGTGTTGAAGGCTTGGTGACGTCACTAGCTCAAGGAGGAAAACTGCACAGCACCATACCTTACACACAGTGTCCATTATGTTGATCGTTGCCTAGGTGGTAGTTCATGGGTACAGGGTTATTAACCTAGCGGTGATAATGCAATATGCAGCTGTCAGATTGTGCACATATGTCACACACCTCACCCACAAAGCCCATTCTGTATGTTGTCCACAACACTGAGTCAGCTATTGCTCCTAGGTCATAGCCATTCACATACTTACATACGCAGATGCCTCTCATTTGTCTGTGTGGTATGGGCTACAATGAGGGGGAGTACAATGAATTAACCCTTTTTTACTGTAGCTGCCACTGGTGTGATATGCACATATCACTCAGACACCTTTTGTAGTGTTGGTTCTGTCAACAGTCCACTGGCAGAACACTCCTGTGACATACAAAGGTACATCTAGTATACTGAGTGTAGGTGGAACACAGTATGGGTGGTGATGTCCTTTGACCTGTCACAGGTATGATATGCAATGTGAAATCATCCATACTGTCATCTACATCTGTACTGCTAACACCATATACGTTGATTAAGGTTCATGGACTTTGAGACCAGACTCAGCAGGGTAATAGTGCAGTGCCTCCCATTATGAGGGGTGTCTCCACTTTGTGGGTTGTGATAACTGTTGGTGTGCACCATTCAGTGTTTTCACAAACTGACATGAAGCTATGTTTTACATGATGTGTATGTGTAGAGCAAACTGTTTTGCCATATGTGTATGATACAGCCAGGGATGTGGACAGGTCACATGCAGTCTGAGTGCACCTTGTACCATCATAGTTATGGTTACACAGGCTCTGTAGTGTTCATGGATATGTGATTGTGTACCTGTTGGGGGGGCAGTGTGTTTATGTTATCCAAAACCCTATCTGTATTGCTTATTCATGCTCAGCACTTGTTCAGAACATGTAAGCACTTCATGAGGTACTAATTACTAATTACTATAGCACTCAATCCTCCTCATTTCCTACAGGTAAACACTGTTTGTACTTACATTTCCCACTTGCTTAGAGTAAAACAGCTGTTGTACACACATTCCTCACATATCTAGTGGGAAATAGTTAAATATTCAGGCATGTCCAAGTGTCAATTCCCAGTGTTATTGCCTGTCTATATGATGAATATGGGCATCATGAGGCAATATAGAAATTGTCTCGTGTACACAGTCAATGCTCCCCTCCTAACATACAACACTACAACCTGTAGGAGATGGACATACGTAGCCATGCTGGAGGTAAAGCTCTCTCCAAACCCGACTGAACCTGAAAATCATGTGCAGATGTTAAACGTTTGCACCACACCACACTCATCACATAGTCTCACTAGATTTCCACCACCACAGGCCACACATAGTAAGACTACAACATTTGCGGAGCCTCTCAATACTGTTCTGTCTAGGAAACAGAGAACTGCAAAGCAGAAACGCAGGCAGCCCCCATCACCCAACACAACACCAATTACTTTTAGCCCACAGACTCAGTGTGTCCATCAACTGCAGCCAGTAGGGCGATAAAACGTACCCAACACACTAGCCATAGATGACTCTATAGGCAGTCATACTGATGTCCCACTCAGCAGGCTACACAAGGTGATAGTCACTTTCAGCTGGCTGTCGGGTAACAGGATCTGCAACATAACCTATGGACTCAGGTCATTCCTCAACAGGTACAATATGACTGTGTCATTCTCCATGTTAGTGTGAATGCCCTGAGATGTAACTTCCTGGACTACATGTACAGAGACATGGAATAGATTTCCAATCTTTTAGCCCAAGCAGATATCGCCCTAGCCCTGAGAAGCATTCGGCATTCATCCAGACTGATAGCGTAGTACAAGGACTGAATTATTCACTTCTACAGTTGGCTACGCTTCTGGTGTCATTCCAAGGGTATCCAGTCTCTGTATGCTTTGAATGACATGGTCGACAGAACACGATGCTTTGGCACAGATGGCCTGCACCTTTTGGCCCTGGGATTACGGATAACATCTAAGGCTCTTGCTGCTCCTATAGTGCCTGTTTTAAGCACGGTTCAAATAACATATTCACCACCATAACAGGAATAGGCAAGCAAAACCTGAGACTAATGCTACTCAGTGGTTGACATCTTCATTTCAAATGCACTCAACCGAGGCACTCCTTATAATGGACCACTTCGATATCTTTGCAGTGACTGGGTCCTGCTTCTAGGCTCCTGAGAGCACCCCTGCCCTAACAGGCTATTACTCAGACCACACTTTTCAGTCATGTAACCAGGACCAGAACACCTACGGCGGAGTTGTTTCTATATTTCCCAAGGATATACACACCTCCAGGCTGGTTGCTTAGCACAATGCATCAGAGGTAATCCAAGTGCAACTAACTGCTATACAAATTGTAGCTTGCTACAGATTCCACACCATACCCCACGGTTAACGGTCCTCATTTCTTGGTGTACTGGAAAGTAGAGTTCAAACAGAAACTACTGATGTGCGACTGACACTACCCCACCATTAACTGGGATACCTACTCATGTACCGACACATTAGGCCAATGCTTTCTGGGATTCATAACCTCCAATCGGCTGGATCAAACTATCCACACCACCACCAGGGCTAACAATATCCTAGACCTGGACATTACCAACATGTGTGACTGGTGTTTCACACCTGGGGTTATCTCCATAGGTTCATAGGTTCATACTAGGCTATCTGCCCTAGGGCATTTATAAGCCTAGCCAGAATGTGTTTGGCTTTCGCCACCCATTTTATATTTATTTTGCTATGCCCTTTTTCGAGGTTAGTATACTGTGCCTCTGTCTAACAGTGACACAGAAGTGATACCCGGGGTAAACCTATGATCTCCCATCCACTCATCAAGATTCCTCTTGAAGAGAGTCAATGAGGGACTCTGCCTAACCTGGACTGGGATTTTATTCCAGAGTGAAGGGAGCCTCTGGGTTATAAATCTGTCCCTCCAGCATGTCCTATTTATTTCATTGCTGAGGTTCAAGTCTCTCGAGCACGTAGCTCGATGGGATTTGGATTTTCTGAGGTGCAGCATGTCCATTAATTCCGGGTTGGACATGGCTTTATACGTCAGGCGCAGATCGCCTCTGAACAGGCGGTATGCCACTGAGTAGAGCTGGAGTTTCTTTAACCGGGCAGCATATGGCACCTGTTTGAGCCCTTTGATCCTCTTGGTGAGGTACTTTTGGGGTCTTTCCAGTTGCTGCAGGTGTCTGGTAAGGTACATCCCAAAAGGGGCATTGTACTCAATTATGGGCCTGATGAGGGATGAGTAAAGAGGCACAATGACCTCCCCTGATCTGGATGTGAATCCCTTCATGATTAGGTGGGCTATATAAAATGTTTTTCTAACCACTTTGGCTACGTGGTTGTCAAATGAGAGATTGCTATCAACTTGGGTCCCCAGGTCCCTAATGACTTCTTCTGTACTTAATGGATTACCACCTATGTGGTAATTTGTGGGCACTTTGTTTTTGCCAAAGGGGATGACTATACACTTTTTGGCATTTAGCTTGAGGCCATGGCTCTGGCACCAGTTGTCTGTTTCTATGAGGCCCTTTTGGAGGATGCTTGTGTCGGCTGGAGAGTCGATTATGGCGCCAGTTTGCAGTCATCTGTGAACTTGGTCAGCCACAGTCCTTCCGTGTTGGCCTGTACCTCGGAGAAATATATACCGAACAAGAGAGGTCCCAGGACTGAGCCTTGTGGGACACCACTTGTAACTGGTTTGGAGTCTGACATGGCTGCAGCAATTCTAACCATGTGGGTTCTGTCCTTGAGCCAGTTTTCAATCCATCTAGTGACATACGGGTTTATATTTAAGCTGGTGAGCTTATCTATAATGCCCGAGTGGGGTATTGTATCGAAGGCTTTTGCGAGGTCCAGGTAGGCTGTGTGGACCACCTTCCCCTCGTCAATGGCCTTGGTGACTGTTTCAAAGAAATCAACCAGGTTTAAGAGGCAGGATCTGCCCTTAACAAAGCCGAACTGGGTAGGATCCAGTGTCTGTAGGTCCCCAATATCTTTATTTATGAGGTCCATGATGATCCTTTCCATAGCTTTGCAGACCAAGCTAGTCAGGCTTATGGGGCGATAGTTTCCAGGATCCGTTGAGGCACCACCTTTATGGAGAGGGACCACTGTTGCTGTACGCCACTCTTTGGGCACATATCCTGTAGTAAGGCTGAGATTGAACAGTAGTTTTATGTTTGGGTTTAGCTCTTCTTGGAGTTCATGTAGGACACAGCCCGGGACACCGTCTGGTCCCATTGATGCTGTGTTTTTTGCTTTGGAGAGGGCGGCTCTTACCTGAGCATCTGAGATGTCAGCGGGGCAGCACTCTGCTGGGATAGATATTTGCCCTTTTGGTGGGGGGGGGGGGCGCTGAATCTGTCAGCTAGGATGTTGGCAATGTCTGTGGGTTCAGTGTATTTTTTGTCATTTTAGACTAATTCTGAGCATATCTGGGAATTACCACCCAGGTTCCTAACATAACTAAAGAAAGCCTTGCGATTATCCTTAGTGTCCTGTGCAATTTTTCTCTCGAAGCTGGACTTAGACAATTTTATGAGTGCCCGTAGTTTTTTGCTAATACTGATCAGTGATGCCTTCCCTTTTTGGGATTTTGCTCTATCATTTAGTAGCTTCCTCCTTCTATTGTATAGTTTGTTTATGGCTGGGGTCCACCAGACAGGACGCGTCTGCCTTTGGAGGATTGGGTCTTGGTTTTATTTGGGATCAAGATGATCCATGCATTCCTGAAGGTGTTCATAGAATGCGTTTATAAAGGATTCTGCGGTCTGGGGATTTTCCACAGGCCGGGGGCTTTGAAGGATTCCACCTCGGTTTTGAGGAGTGTGAAATTTGCTTTAGAGAAGTTTTTCACTGTGGTTTTCTGGGCAGGGGGTGGGGTCGGGATGTGAATATCCAGTGAGATTAATTTATGGTCTGATCTTACCAGTGAGGGATACACTTCTGGTCTGGAGCAGAGAGTCCCCATGTTGGTGATGATCAGGTCCAGTATGTTTTCTCCTCTTGTGGGAGTGGTAACAAGTTGTTCCATAGCATTTGAGTTTATAAATTCTAGGAACCTTTGGGCTAGGGTGTTGGAGCTAGATTAATGCTCCCAGTCTATGTTTGGGTAGTTGAAGCCACCCAATATAATGGTGTTTGGAGAGACCTTCATATTTTCCAGTGTTCTCAGGAAGGCCGAGTGGGGTTCCTGGGTTTGGGAGGGTGGTCTGTAGCAGGCTATAAACTGGAAGGCAGTTTTACCCACTGTTAGTTGCACATGGATAGTCTCTGATGCTTCGTGCTTTGCCACCAACCTGGAGGTGTGGGTATCTTTGATGAATATCGATACTCCCCCTTTTGTGGTTCGGTCCAAGTTTTGGGGCCGAAAAGCATGGTATGAGGTATAACCTGGTAGTGCTGGGGTGCTTTCGGGAGCCCTGAACCAGGTTTCTGTTACTGCACAGATATCGATGTTCTCCATGTTAAGGAGAGTTTCGAGTGCTTGCATCTTGAGGTTTAGACTTCTGGCGTTGAGTAGCATTACTCTTAGTTTCTTATCCCTTGTGATACCTATGGAGGTGGGTTTGTCTTTTGAGCCTTGCCTAAAAAAGGCACTATGGGGGTAGCAAGAGCCTTTGCCAATATCCAAAAGCCCAGGGGTGACAGGTGCAAGCCGTCCCTAGTGAAGCATCGTGGCTTGTCGAGCATATCATCCCAAGCTGACAGGCATTTGATCCCCTTTGAATGACACCAGTACTTAAGCCAATTGTTGAAATTGATCATCTTGTCTTCATATTGTGGCATCATTCTTGGTGAGGGTAAGATGCTACTCAAGGTCAGGGTCATACCGGCCTGGGCTACATGCTCACAGAGCTCCTTTATGTCTCTTTTCAAGTAGTCCAGGGAGGTACGTCTCAGGTCATTCACACCAGCATGGACAATGACTGAGTCATATTTGTACTTGCCTTGGAGTGACCTGAGTGCTTGTGTTATGTGGCAGATCCTAGCGCCCGACAGGCTGCTCACCATGACCCTCTCCTTGTTCAGCCTGGTGAGCGGGACGTGAGTGTCCCTTTCGATAGAGTCACCTATTAAAAGTGTATCAGGTGTGTTGTTTAGTCTTAAGGGCTGTGACTCTTCGGCACACTGGCTTTGTGAGATATGTGTTGCACGTGTTTTGTTTTGGGGTAGCGGTTGCTTGGGTGTCTGCTTTGGAGGTTTCTGCTGCTTAGGCAGATCTTTATTTAGAGCCTCCGAGTATGTTTTTGTGTGATTATGTGTTTGGTTTGCTGTCGTGGTAGGTCTATGTGAGACTGGAATTGTAGTGAGTGTGGTTTCCTTCTCCTCCTGACTGGTTATGCCAGTACTGAGTTGAGAGAGCTTAGCCTCCAGTTTGGCTATATGGCTGCATCTCTCACATGTGTTGGAATTTGTTGGGAGGAGGAGAGGGTTGTCTGTGTACATGAGGCAGTTGTAACTTTGCCTCAAGATTCCCAGATTCACCAGCTGGACCGGAGAGGAGATTGACAACTGACCTTTGGACATGCTAGAATAATATTGGGAATTCCTTAATAATTGAAAACAAGGGCCAGTGGGGAGTGAGGGTGTAGTGCTTTTAATTTTTAGTGCTGACTTATATAATTGCTTTAGTGAGCAAGTGCCAGGTAACTTAAGTGCAATGTGTTACAGGTAACTTAAATGCAAAAATGACAAACAGTAACTTTCTTTCAAGTGAAACAAGGAAATAAGTACAGTGAGCAATGCAGATATCACTAGTGATCCACAGAAGCGCTGAGAAGCCGCGTATTAGGTGGAATTAGCGTTCCAGGGAAATAACAAGCAAACAAACAACAAGCATATAAACAAAGCTAGATTCAGCAGGCCTGGATCTAGTCTATGCTACAGCAAACAAGGTGTACCAATTTCAGTAAGATACAGTTCAAATATTCAGGCACTATAAACCTTTAACCAGAAATTCCCAGCTCAGAAGGGCAGAGTCCAGCCTCTTCTCCCACAAGAGTGCAGACCACATACCTTCTTAATGTAAAATAGCTGGCCTGAAGCCCAAGTGCTTAAACCAGAACTAATACACTTTAAGAATGACAGACACTGGGCTCTCAATCAGCAGTTCCCAACTTAGAAGGATGAAAGCTACCTGTCCTGCCACCACAGTGCATGCCACAAACCTTCCTAATGTAAAACAACTGGTCTGAAGCCCAAGTGCCTAATCCAAAAGACTTAGAATGATAGCTACACTTTAATCAAGTTACTACCAAGCAGTAATAAATACAATTGAATACTTTAGAGAATGCCTGGATTAGTGCTCAAGTTACACAAACAAAGCTAGATCCAGCAGACCCGAATCCAGTCTATGCCACAGCAAACAAGGCGCACCAACTTCAGTAAGAAGCAGATCAGATATGCATGCACTATAAGCCTTTAACCAGAAATTCCCAGCTCAGAAGGGCAGAGTCCAGCCTCTCCTTCCACAAGAGTGCAGACCACGAACCCTCTTAATGTAAAATAACTGTCCTGAAAGCCCAAGTGCTTAATCCAGAATTAATACACTTTTAGAATAACAGACACTGAGCCCTCAATCAGCAGTTCCCAACCTAGAAGGATGTAAGCTACCTGTTCTGCCACTACAGTGCAGACCACAAACCCTCTCAGTGCAAAACAACTGGTCCGAAGCCCAAGTGTTTAAACCAAAAGGCTTAGAATGAGTTACACCAAGCAGTAATAAATACAATTGAGTACTTTTAAGATGATGCAAATGTAAAATAAAGTAGGTAGAAACACAAGTACAGAAAAGGCAGATGAACCTCGTTGGTCAGTCCGAACGTACACTAATCACCCTTGTTATCCACATCCCGGCACTACACCCTTTACGGAAAACACTGTAGAATATTTCTACAAAGCCAATTTCAGGCTTCTTATGACAGCAGTAGTAAACATCACGACACACATGCAGATGGACAATACAGTTACAACCGCTGAATCATACACAACTGCACTTAATTAGCACCTGCACAACTGCATGGATCATGCTATCCCAAACAGAGCCATGACGGTACCCACCTAAAAACGGATGCCATTCTAGTGGTCCACTGCCATAAACATAATGTACAACAGAAGGAGGATACTGTTGCAAAGTAGAGTGCAATCCCATGAGTGGGGTAGCTCCCTGGTCAGCCTCAGTAGGAATCTGTGATCCCTTTTCACATCCTCCAAAGCTAGCTATGTAAACATTACTGTGATTCACTCCAAGGACTACCACAAAGCTTTCTAGAGTTATGTCACTACTCTTGATGGCGATACCCACATCTGCTCTGACATACAGCAGTTAGGCACGAACAATACAGAACCGACTGATGTTGGCAACATCCTGGCAGATAGGTTCAATGCTAACTTTACACACCTCTCACACCCTAAAGGGCCCATATCTATACAGAAACAATGCAGAGTCCCTGCGGTCACAACTATGCAGTTCAAAGCTGCACTCTCTAAAGCCAGGAACACAGATTCCATGTGACCGTACAACATCCCAGGCTGCGATTTACACAAACTTCAGAACGAAATGGCTCCCCACTTGGGCACCAAATGCACTAATAGCCTTGCATCAGGCATTGTGGCCCCTGAATGGTGCACAGCAACAGTTATCACACTCCACATATATATATCCATATATATATAGAGAGAGAGAGAGAAAACACACCTTTCGTTGGGTACATGGCGGTGTATACCATTTCCCGAACTCCGCCCTTTTGCGTTTTAAACTGTCACAATACACACCTGCTGTTGGTACATCTCAGGTAGCTTAGTGGTAGGTGATTGTGTACATGGTTGCGTGTTCTACTCCTGGCAGTGGTCGTTTTACCTCTCAAGCAGGCACTATTAGTACAAGGGTGAATAAGCTTAGACCTGTTTTGCACATATCCGTGTAGTCATGTTTAAACTACGCTTACCGGTACATGCTGGCGCATAAACCCACTAACATGTGCTTAAACGTGCTCCGATGAACTGCATCCAACATCCATTATTCGGGACATCGGAATTATGTAACAGCCCTTGCAGGTTGTGGAACATGGAACATGCACAAGACAGTCAGTGGCTTTACCACTTGGGCATCTGGGATATGTACAAGTGTTATGGTGTTTAGTATGTGGACTGTACTACGGTTGTTCCTCCATACTGCAAGCAAATGTGTAACTCAGTTAGTTTACATATGGCTGATACCTATTAATGGTATGTCCAAGTGATGCTTAATGGATGTGCTCTAGCTATGGGAATCCATGTCACAGTGAGCCACACACTGTAATGTGCCACAACCATAACTGGAGAATGCTGGGGTGACAGATACCTGTTATGGGTACTCCCCATGCTTGGGAACTGCATCCCTGATTACATTATAGGGAGCCCCTCATTAACACATCAGGTAATCCTTTCAGAGTGGATGGGGAACAGTGGTTACACCCCAGTGATCCCGCAATTGGCTCTGCTCCACAGAGGGACATTTAGTTAATCAATGGGGTGGCAACAACAGACACATTTTGGCTAGGCTGATGAATGGCCTCTGACAATCAGGCATGTACCTAGCGATGTACCTAGGAACCTATACATACAATATCAACACATGCTGTTAGCTTAATTTATTGTTCAGGTGTTGACTTACCTTGTACCAATAGCTGTTGTGTGTGTAATAGTTGAGGGCTGCCTATGTAGGATGCACACAGTAGACTCCCTATACATGACAATTTACAGTTAGTCGTATGTGTGCGTGCCATCCATTTTACTGTGTGTGCAGGTGGAGAAGGGTGTCAGACTGTAGGGGCCTACACTGTCAGTGTATGTGCTACACATTCCCTCTTTGCCAAGGCATGGTCATATTGGGCACGCCTCTGTCTGCCTACTGGGGCTGGCACAGGGTGTTCGTGGTCTGAATCCCTCTGTGCCTGTGATGCCCTTGGCAATTGCGGTGGGCTGTGAGGGCCTTCACCATTATGTCCCTGCTGCAGCTGTTTCCGCAATATCATATTATGTAGCATGGCACATACTATGAAGATGTGGGCACACGTGCCTGGAGAGCACTGCAAGGCTCCACCAGATATGTCCATGCAACAGAACCGTGATTTCAGCATCTCAAACACATGCTCTATGATGATTCTGGTTTGTGCGTGCGCCTCATTATGGCGTTCTTGCATGGGTGTGTGTGCATTTTTGATGGGAGTCATCATCCACGGCTCCAGTGCATAGCTAGCATCCCCCACAAGGTGGCCATATGGGATGTCCCCCCTGACAAATACCTGGTACAGCTGTGAGGCATGCCAGATGTGGGAGTCATGGTAGCTTCCAGGGCTGCCAGCACACACATCCGTGATAATGCCCTGGGCATTGCACACAACCTGGCAGTTGATGGAGTAGTATCCCTTGTGGTTTATGTAGCGCCTACCATGCTCACCGGGTGGTGACTTGATATGTATGTGCATGCAGTCTATTGCACCCAGTACCTCTGGGTAGTCTGCCACATGGTGGAAGAGGTACATATTGCTGGCCAACTCCTCCTGAGTTCGGGGGAAGTATATATGCTCATTGGCATGTGGTAACATGGCATCCAGGAACTGGTGGAGTACCCTGAATGCTGATGCCTGTGAGATCCCCATATCTCCAGTTGGCCTTTGAAAGGTACCTGTGGCTAGTATTCTCAATCTTACACATACCTTCATGTCCACTGGGATGGGTTCCCCTCTGTGTTTTCTGGCTCTGAGGCGTGGCCAGCACAGTTCAACGATTTAATGATCCAATGCAGCTCCAAGTAATGGCCAGTTGAAAAAAACTCCTGCACAAATATGAACAAGTTAAAAAGCGTTTAATTCAGATGAATGAATAAAATATAATAAAGTACATTGCAGCGTAAACCACTAAGCGCTTTCACCTGAAAAGAAGTCAGGCATCATCAGAGTGTTAAAACAATTATTATTAACCAACCAGCTATTATAAATTCAAAAAATCCTGCCCTTTGTAATGAACCTATCAGTAGAAAATTCTGATTCGATGTTGTTAGTGTCAAAACCTTTTTTAAAAAAACACACACAACACAACGTGTTCTTAAAACACTCTTCCAAGTTTCAAAAAATAAATAAAAAATGTTTATAAATATATATGTATAATTCAAGGTTTATCAATTCTATTCAAAATCAGTGCATAAACTAGTTAAATAAAATATTGTATTATGTTAAATAGTTGTTAAATAAATGTTAAATAAATAAATAATGGTTAAACAGTTCAACGATTTACTGTATGATGTCCCTGTCCACCCTGTAACGCTCTACTATCTCCAGATCATCTAGCCCCTGGTAGGTTACCCTTGGTCTGAACACTCTTCTCCTCCTCCGGGGCCTGAGGTGGTTGTCAGCATCATCCTCCGCACCACCTTCAGTCTCCAACACATGGTGATGAATCACAGCTATGGCAGCTCCCAACAAGTACATTGTAAAAGTTCCCCATCTGTTTACACCGATGGTGCAGTGTTTGGGAATACACGAGTGTGTGTAAGGTGCCCTCACACTTTATACTATTGTGCTTTGGACACTGATGATGTCATAGGGTGTGTATGTACAATCAGAGCTGCAGGGTATCTTACTTATGTGTTTTACCGTAGGTACTGCTACTGTGGTGCCTTTGGTGTTGAATTACATTTAGCTGCCATGGATCACCTCTTGCCCTTGCCTTCACTTTTCATAACGATTCCCCTCCCATTGTCAGGCATGCATCCAGCAGCCTGCTTTCTTGTTTTGTACTTTCAAAACCCAGAATTGTGTTGCGAAATGTGTTCTATAGCCGATCTACTGCAGGTTTGCTTTGCTCTGCGGTGACAGTTCTCTTTTCTTTGCAATCCGGCACCTCCCCTATCCTGTTCTGCAGGTTGCTGCTAGCAGCCTTCTTCGCTACCGTCACTGGCCCACTGTGAGTTAATAGGTGTTAATTACTCAGTTGTACTCCAATTACCCTACTGCGGCATTTCCTTATTGTCTTCCCATAACCTTCCTGTTTCAGTTGTGGTGCACGCCGCGCACAGCCGGTTAACGGGTTTCAAGCATGTTTTCATCCACGTACACATGCACTTTCAGTCACCGTGTATGCTCTCAGCTAAGCAAAGCTATGGCTACATCCACACCCCTATCCTGCGGCTTTGCTTAGCAATGGGCAACCCGGATTAGCAATGCTCCAATGTGCTTACAGCTACGGTGGCACACCCCACTGCTGATGTCATGTATACCTCCAGGCCACTCCTCGGTGTTGTACCGCTGCACCGCATGGTACATCCTTAGGCCGGCGGAATGTTTGCGATTCAGTATTACTTGCCTCATTTGCATGGCATTGAGTACTAATTCATAGTTACCGCGCCGCACACTGTCACAGACCCTTAGCAACCCTTGCACCTTGGTTGTGGTTAGCATGCATACCATTGACTATTATGGCGAAATCATGATTTCTGTTACATTGCAATTTTAAGACATCTGTATATGTTTTCCTTGTGTTCCTGTTTGCGCACACATGCCCTGCGGTTGTCCTTTGCGTTAGTGTGGCCATGACATTAAATGTTATTTTTCATGTGTCGTGCGTGTTTTTTATGCCATTGGCTGTATATTTAGCCATTGGCATATGTTAACTTTGTAATATGTAAGTTTGGTCCACTTTCATGGCTCCGATGTTCTGTTTGGAAAAATGTAAACCGTTTTTTTTAGGTTTACATTTCTGTATGCTTAGGCTACGCCTGCACCACTTCATGAATTGCTATGTACCTTCATTTGCATGCTGCACTACTGCGCATGGGGTGATTAGCATACATGAGCCGAGAGCTGCGTAGATCTGGCGTATGCTGGTAATGCACATGGAAATGGATCATACCTGAATCGCTCGCTGGCCATATTTGGCGTTATAAAGCCTACGCTACACCTGCGCCTGGCGCAAGCTTCATGAATCCCGGGGATAGTCTTTCCTCCATTGTAAAAAATAGCTTATTCCACGTTTGTATGAGTTCTTTGATATTATCCAAAAATTTCTTTATAGTTTAGTTGCACTATTGTATCTATGTCATTTGTAATTTTAACTCTCAAGTATTTGATTGTATCATTTCTAGCTAGATATTTATGATATTTTTATTTAATTCTTCTATGTTTATATTTATTAGTAATGTATTGGTTTTATTTTTATTAAACGATAGTCCAGAAATCTTCTTAAACTGTTTTGTTGCTTGCCATAGTTCTTTTAGTGTGTTATTATCTTCTTTTAAAGTTAATAAAATATCATCTGCAAGTAGTTGAATCTTTAACTCAGGGTGAGTATCTAGTTGAATTTCTTGGATATTTGGGTTTGCACGTATGAAATTTGCTAATGGTTCTATTACTAATACGAGTAACAAAGGAGAAATTGGACCACCCTGTTTTGTATCTTTTGTAATGGTAATAGGATCTGACAAACAGGATCCTATTTTTATGTACGCTAAAGATATTAGTGAAGTAAAATTTTTCAAAAATCCATACTTCACCAGTGCAAGCCAAAGGTAATCTCATTACACTGAATTCAATGCACTGTTAATATCTAAGCAAATGACATTCATTTTATTTTTTGTTTTGTTTATGAAATAAATAAGGGACAACATTTTCTTTACATTGGCATATGTATTTCTGTTTTTGATGAATCCTGTTTGATCGTTCTCTGTCAATAACGGGAATATTTGTTTTATTCTGTTTGCATGAACTATCATAAATATTTTATAATCTGTATTTAATAAACTTATGTGTCTATATGAGGTACACTCACCAGTTCTTTTATCTTGTTTGAAAATTGGTGATACTTGAGTGTATTTCCAAGAAGGAGGGCATTTATTGCCTTCTTTAACTGATGTGAACACACTTAGTAACAGATTTAATGCATTATTAGATAGTAGTTTAAACATCTCTGGTGTCATATTGTCATTACCTGGGGCTTTGTTTAATTTTAGTTTCTTGATTTGCTCTTTAATTTCTTTATTATTTTTCTGTGCTCATCTGATAGTCTTAGTCTTATATTTTCCTTAAGTAATTTTGTAAGTGCTTCACTTGATTCTACTTATTTTCTTGACTATTGAGTTTATTAAAATATACTCAAAAGGCTTCTAGCATTCCTTCTAAGTCTGATACTTTTCTTTTTGTCTGTATTGTATATTTCTTTTATCTGTTTTGCCTTTGTCATTCTTTTCATCCTGTTAGCTATTCTTTGATTTTTTTTGATTCATAGAGTCAGCACATAGTTTGACCTTCCCTAGATTAATCATTGTTTTATGGTTCAATATCTTTAAGTATTTTTTGTTGAGGTCTTCTAATGCTTTTTCTGACACTAAGTTGCCTTTATGACTATCTAATTTCATTTTGTCTGTTTTAGTTTGTAGTTCTGCCACTTCCTTATTCCAGTGCTTTTGTTTGTTTTTATACCTGGGTACTGCCTTGCCATAAAAATATGCTTTCATTGCATCCCATATATTTATTTATTTATTTCACATTTGTTAACAGGGAAAGTCCAACTTGGAACATAGCCAATTTTCAGTGGAGACCTGGGGATAAACACTCCAAACACGTCTATGAATGTGGGAGAAAACCGGAGCACCCAGAGGAAACCCACATGAACACAGGGAGGACATGCAGACTCCACACAGGAGGCACTCCAGTCAAGAATCGAACCAGAGAACCTCTTGCTGTGAGGCAACAGCGCTACTGCGGCACCACTGCGCCATCCATGTCTGCTACCTCGCCTGTGAGGTTTAAATCTAGAAATGTTTGCATCTCTGCAGTATAGTATTGTTTAAGCTTTTTAAGGTTTGCTACATAGGCTGGAATTCTTATAATTGTAAGTTTTCTCGTAAAGTTAAAATCTATTTTAAAAGTTATTGTATTGTAGTCTGAGGAGGGGCAGGTGATTGTTTTGACTTTGCTTATTTTTGTGGTAAGATCTTTTATTATATACACTCTATCTATTCATGAAAAGGTGCTATGTGTAATGTGTGAATATCAGTGAATCTTGTTCAGCATGTGTGTTAATGTCCATTAAGTTATATGACTCAGTAAATTGTATAAGTAATTTTGATCGTGGAGATTTCTTGCGTGTGTTTTTTAGCATTTTTGTCCTCTTCCTTCATTATACATTTAAAATCTCTTGCAATTATTGTATTACCTTTGGAATGTTGTATTGTGTTTTCTAAATGTTGTTTGGCTGCCCTGACACCCAGTCTTGGTATCCAGTAGTTGTTTACCAGGGTATAAGCCAAACCATTTCTTAATACTGACACTAAACAAAGCATTCTTGAGTTATCATTGACTGTATTTATGATCTCGGGCATTAAGGTAGTCTTTCTCCATAATATTGCTACACCTCTTCGCTTTTTATTATATTCTGAACTTGCTAGTAATGTGTAATTATGCATATTAATTTTATTAATGTCTTACTGTATAAGATATGTTTCTTGTAAAAATGCTACTTGCGCTTTACATAGCTTAAGATATCTTTGTAAGGTTCCTCTTTTACAGCTGTTATTTAAGCCATTGACATTAATAGCGATGCATTTCACAGTTGGACTAACTATACCTTTTTATTTAACCATTGTCCTGTTTTTGTGTTTGTACATAACCTTGTATGTGTGCTGAAAACTTTTTACCATTCATTTCATATATGTTATAAATGCATTCCATAGACATCCATTTAAAAGGTACAGATAAAACTGTCTGCTTAAAAAGTGGTTTTCAAAATATAAACAACCAGTCATTCCTTTCATTGGAGAAAATATCCCATTCTTGCATAGATTTACCATTCAAGTGACCCCTCTTGTCCCTATTCAGCATCTTCCCTCAGCTTTCCCAACAACAAATATAACTAAAAGCATCACATTCTTATTGCTTGTGTGCTATCAGACTTAGGTTCATAGGTTCATACTAGGCTATCTGCCCAAGGGCATTTATAAGCCTAGCCCATAGTTATGTGGCTTTCGCCATCCCTTTAGTTTGAATAAAAACTATGCCTATCATTTTTCTGTGCCTCTGTCAAGCAGTGACACTGAAGTAATCCCTGGGGTATATCTGCGATCTCCCATCCATTGGTCAAGATTCCTGTTGAACAAGGCCAGCGAGGTGCTCTGCCTCACATGTACCGGGATTTTGTTCCACAGCATAGGGAGTCTCTGGGTGATGAATCTGTCCCTCCAGCACGTTCTATTTATAACCGTGTCAAGGTTTAAGTCTCCGCCCTTGTGGTTCTGAGGGATCTAGATTTTTTGAGGTGAAGCATATTCATCAAATCTGGGTTTGACATGGCCTTATATGTCAGGCACAGGTCACCTCTGAGCAAGCGGTATGAGACTGAATAGAGCTGGAGTTCTTTCAGTCGGGCAGCATAAGACATATTTTTGAGACCCTTTATCCTTTTGGTGAGGAACTTTTGGGGCCTTTCAAGCTGCATCAGGTGTCTCGTCAGATACATTCCGAACGGGGCATTGTACTCAATCATAGGTCTAATGAAGGATGAGTACAGGGGGACGATGACCTCCCTTGATCTAGATGTGAATCCCTTCATGATCAGGTGGGCGATATAGAAGGTTTTCCTAACTACTTTAGCAACATGAGTGTCAAACGAAAGGCTACTGTCAACTTGGGTCCCCAGATCCCTGATGACTTTTTCTGTGCTCAGTGGATTGCCACCTATATGGTAGCTAGGGGTAACCTTGTTTGTCCCGAAGGGTATGACTATGCATTTTTTGGCGTTTAACTTCAGGCCATGGCTCTGGCACCAGTTATCCGTTTCTGTGAGGCCCTTCTGGAGGATATCTGTGTCAGATGTGTTTTTGACTATGGCGCCCAGTTTGCAGTCATCTGCAAACTTTGTCAGCCATAACCCTCCTGTGTTTGCTTGTACTTCAGAAAAGTAGATGCCGAACAAGAGTGGACCCAGGACTGAGCCCTGTGGGACACCACTTGTGACAGGCTTTGAGTCTGACATGGCTCCAGCAACTCTGACCCTGTGGGTTCTGTCGCTTAGCCAGTTTGCAACCCATCTTGTGATGTATGGGTTTACATTCAAGCTGATGAGTTTTTCGATGATGCCTGAGTGGGGTATTGTGTCAAGGCCTTTGCCAGGTCGAGGTAGGCTGTATGGACTGCCTTTCCCTCATCAATGGCCTTGATGACTGTCTCGAAAAAGTCAACCAAGTTTAAGAGGCAGGATCTGCCTTTGACAAAGCCAAACTGGGTTGGATCCAAAGTCTGCAAGTTCCCTATGTCTTTATTTATGAGTTCCATTATGATCCTCTCCATGGCTTTGCAGATAAGGCTGGTCAAGCTAATGGGCGGTAATTTCCAGGGTCTGTGGAGGCACCGCCTTATGAAGTGGGACCACAGTCGCCGCGCCACTCCTTGGGTACGTATCCTGAGGTGAGGCTAAGATTAAACAGCTGTCCTAACTGTGGGTTTAATTCCTCGTTGAGTTCATGAAGCACACAGCCGGGGACACCATCCGGTCCCATGGATGCTGTGTTTTTGCCTTAGTGAGGGCAGTTCTCACCTGGGCGTTGGAGATGTTTGGGGGCTACAATCCTCTGGAATAGATATCTCTCCTTTGGGGAGGGGAGAAGTTTGCACTGAACCTGTCAGCCAGTATGTTAGCAATGTGTGTAGGTTCAGTAATTTTCACATCATTTTGAACTAATTCTGAGCATATCTGGGAGTTTCCTCCTAGGTTTCTAACATAGCTAAAGAAGGCCTTATGATTGTCTTTAGAGTCCTTGGCGATTTTTCTCTCAAAATTTGCCTTGGATGATTTTATGAGAGCTCTTAGTTTTTACTTATAATGATCAAAGGTGTCTTACCTTTCAAGGATTTTGCTCTATCTTGTAATAGCTTCCTCCTTTTGTTGTAGAGCTTGTTTATGGCTGGGGTCCACCAGACTGGACGCTTGCCTTTGGTACAGAGAGTCTTAGTTTTGTTTGGGATTGCCTGATCCATGCAGTCCTGTAGGTGCTGGTAGAAGGCATTTGTAAGTGATTCAGCGGTTTGAGTAATGTTTACCACTGGCTCAGGGGCCTTAAAGGAGACCACACTAGTTTTAGAAGTGTGAAATCGGCTTTTGAGAAGTTTTTCACTGTGGTCTTTTTGTTTCAGGTGGGGCGGGATGAGGACCTCCAGCGAGATTAGTTTATGATCTGATCTCACCAGTGAGGGGTATACTTCCGGTGTTGAACATTTTGATCCCATGTTCGTGATGATGAGATCAAGTATGTTTTCACCTCTTGTGGGGATGGTGACTAGTTGTTCCATGGCATTTGAGTTTATGAACTCCAGGAATCTTTGGGTTAGAGTGTTCGGGCTTGAGTAGTGTTCCCAGTCTATATTAGGGTAGTTGAAGTCACCTAGTATGATGGTGTTTGGAGATACATTTATCCCCTCCAATGTTTTCAGGAAGGCCATGTGAGGTTCCTGAGTTTGAGAGGGTGGCCTGTAACATGCTACAAATTGCAGAGCAGTCTTTCCTATGGTTAATTGCACCTGGATGGTCTCCGATGCATTGTGCGTTGCCACCAACTTCAACTATTGAACTGTATAATATTCAATTAAACACTATTACAGAGATTGTTATATGATATTAATGTCCGTAATTAAATAAAATAGTGTAACCAACTTTAAATACAACATTGTTCTAGTATATACATCTTATACTTTATCTCACTGTATTATTTAATGTCCTTCAACATCTGTTTTCAGTGTAAAGGTATCTATTGTATAGTGTCAACATTTTATTTAGACAACACTTTATCAATGTATTTCTTGCTTCATTTATCACCATCGTATACATATATATCCTTTTGCCCATATGTATATTTCTAAGTAACCATTTTATTTTTAGTGTTTATTTACACCAGATTTAATATACAACTAAGATGGCTGTTAGTATTTGTTGCAAACCCTGTGTGTAGACAGTCCAAGTAGGTTCATATTTCCTACTGTTAAGACAACAGAGCTGTATGAAACTTCATTTGTTTCAACATCCAGTCAGGTTAATGAAAACATTGTTGTTATAAATTGTAGATTTTAATGTATAATAACATTTTGGCTTCTAATATAATCTTTATGTATAAAATAAACAAGACTTTTATATAGTACATTCATCTGTTGAGTTGAATTATTTATATCTTTAGAATTAAATCTGTTTGTATTCATATTATAGGCTTTCATAATGTTCTTGTTTAATAGATACGTTATATGTAATTTATGTGATATTTTATACTTTATATAGTATCAGCAATTAATATGAATTTATTAAGGCTTCATCTGATTCATGTAATCTCTTACTTTTAAATGTTCTTGTACCTTGTTTTTCTCTATGATGCACAATTTAATCCTAAGCATTTCATAAATATCTGAACTGGTCTAGGTATATTAAACTTATCAGTATTTGCTGTATGTCTTGTTTGTCACTCCACAACAAGTACAAATATGACTATGTCATTCTCCATGTTGGTGTGAATGACCTGAGATGTACCTCCCTGGAATACATGAAAAGAGACATGGAAGAGCTCTCCGATCTTGTAGCCCAGGCAGGTATGACCCTAACCCTGAGTAGCATCCTGCCATTTCCCAGAATGATACTGCAGTACAAGGACAAAATGATTGAATTCAACAATTGGCTAAGCTTTTGGTGTCATTCTAAGGGGCTCCAGTATCTGTCTGCCTGGGGTGACATGGTCGACAGACCACGATGCTTTGCCAGAGATGGCCTGCACCTGTCACCCCTGGGATTCCGAATATTGGCTAAGGCTCTTGCTGCCCCTATAGTGCCTTTTTTAGGCAAGGTTCAAGTGACAAATTCACCACCAGAACAGGAACAGGCAAGCAAAAACTGAGGGTAATGCTACTCAATGCTAGAAGTCTAAATCTCAAAATGCACTCCCTCGAGGCACATCTTAAAATGGAGAACATCAATATCTGTGCAGTGACTGAGACCTGGTTCAAGGCTCCAGAAGGCACCCCTGCATTACCAGGCTATAACTCATACCACACTTTTTGGCCATCTAACATGGACCGGAACACAAAAGGCAGAGGTGTGTCCATATTCATTAAGGATATCCACACCTCCAGACTAGTTGCTCAGCATAATGCATCCGAGGTTATCCAAGTGCAACTAACTCTGGGCAAAACTGCAATCCAAATTATATTTTGCTACAGCTCCCCCACCATGCCCCAGGATTCCCTACTCCTCTTTTTTGATATACTGGAAAATATTAGTGTTCAACCAAACACCCCAATAATGGACGATTTCAACTACCCCACCATTAACTGGGAAAACTACTCATGTACCAACTCGCTTTCTGGAATTCATAAATTCCAATGCCCTGCATCAACTTATCCACACCCCCACCATGGGCAATGATATCCTTGACCTGTTCACTACCAACATGAGTGACCGGCGTTCCACACTTGAAGTCAACCCCTCGTTAGTGAGATCCGACCATAAGCTAATCACCCTAAATATCCACATCCCGTCCCCACCCCCCCATTAAGGAAACCACAGTAAAAAGTTTCTCCAAAGCCAGCTTCATGCTTCTTAAGACAGAAGTGTCGAACTTCATTACACCTATGTAGATGGATAATACAATAACGACTGCTGAATCCTACACAAATGCACTCTGTAAGCACTTACACGAGTGCATGGCTCATGCTATCCCAAACAGAACCAAGACGCTATCCTCCAAAAAAGGAAGCCAATCTGGTGGTCCCCTGCCATAAACAGACTCTACAACAGAAGGAAGAAACTGTTTCAAAAGAGAGTAAAATCCCATGAGTGGAGAAGCTCCCTGGTCAGCCTCAGTAAGAAGCTGAGATCCCTTATAAGATCCACCAAAGATAGCTATGAAAACAAAATCGCCACTGATTCTAGGGACATCCACAAAGCATTCTAAAGCTACATCAAGCATCTCAATGGCAACACCCAGATATGCTCTGAGTTACAGCACAACAGCACGAAAATTACAGAACAAACTAATATTACCAACATCCTGGCAGATAGGTTCAGTGCTAACCTTACCCCCCCCCTCACCCCCTAAATGCCCCATATGTGTACAGGAAGAATGAAGAGTCCCTGTAATCACAACTACCCAGGTAAAAGCTGCACTCTCTAAAGTCAGAAACACAGCATTCATGGGACCAGACAACATCCCAGGCTGCATTTTACACGAACTTCAGAACGAACTGGCTCCCCACCTAAGCACCATGTTCAACCATACCCTCACAATAGGCTTTGTGCCCACTGAATGGAGCACAGCAACAGTTATCACACTCCACAAAGGGGGAGCCACCACTGATCCCAGGAACTATTGCTCTATTAGCCTGATGAGCCTGGTCTGTAAGACCATGGAACGTATCATCATGGAACTCATAAACAAAGATATTGGTAATCTCCAAACTCTGAACCCCACCAAGTTCAAGATTGTGAAAGGCAGATCATGCTTTCTGAACCTGATCGTCTTCTTTGAGGCAGTCACCAAAGCCATAGATGAGGGTAAGGTGATTCACACAGCCTATCTTGACCTTTCCAAGGCTTTCGACACCATCCCCCATTCTGGAATTATAGCTAAACTCACTAAACTAGGTATAAATCCCTATGTCACAAGATGGGTTACCAACTGGCTCACTGACAGAACCCACACTGTAAAAGTTGCAGACTCCAAATCCGACTTCAAACTCGTAACAAGTGGAGTACCATAGTGTTCAGTCCTGGGACCTCTCCTGTTTGGTATCTACTTCTCTGAAGTACAGACTAACACAGAAGGTTTTTGGCTAATGAAGTTCGCAGATGACTGCAAACTAGGAGCCATAGTCAAGTCCCCAAATGATTTGGACATCCTACAGAAGGGCTTCACTGAGACAGATGCCTGGTGTCAGCGCCATGGCCTCAAGCTCAATGCCAAAAAGTGGATTGTCATCCCCTATGGTAAAAACTCTGTACCCATGAACTACCACATAGGTGGCAGTCTATTTAACGCTGAATGTGTGATAAAAGACCTTGGAACCCAGGTGGACAGTAGTCTCTCCTTTGATAATCACATCGCCACAGTAGTCAGGAAATCCTTCTACGTGGCACACCTCATCACAAAAGGATTCTCATCCAGGAAAAAAGAGGTCATTGTTCCCTTCTACTCAACACTCATTAGACCCATTATAGAGTATAATGCACCTTTTGGAATGTACCTCATAAGACATCTGCAGCAGCTGGAAAGACCACAGAAGTACCTCACAAAGAGGATTACTGGCCTTAAACAGATGCCCTACATGGACCGTCTCAAAAAACTCCAGCTTTACTCTGTAGCATATCGCCTACTCCGAGGTGATCTCTGCCAAACATATAAAGCTATGTCAAACCCACAGCTGTTGGACATGCTACACCTAAAGAAATCCGAGTCCCTCCGGGCTACACACTCTAGGGACCTAAACCTTGTCACCACAATAAACAGGACATGCTGGAGGGATAGATTCCTGTCCCAGAGACTTCCCATACTCTGGAACAAGCTATCCATCTATGTCAAGAAAAGTTCCTCATTAGCACTCTTCAAGAAAAATCTTGATGAATGGATGGGAAATTGGAAATACACCCCGGGGATCACTTCTCTGTCTCTGCTTGACAGGGACACAGGAAAATAACTTTCTTGGGTGGCGTAAGCCAGGGAACCCTATTGGCTAGGCTTACTTAGGCCTTTGGGCCGATAGCCTAGTACCTACCTATGCAAGGGCGCCCGCAGGCAGGTGCAAGGGGGTGCACTTGCACCCCCCTGGAATCGGCTGACTAGACAATGTAAAAAAAAGTTTTTTTTTTGTTTTTTTTTTTTCCGTGCGTTCTTCTTTAAGAAGAAAGAAGTCTGGGCTAACAGTCCAGTCGCGCTGACGTCATCGCTCTCGCGAATATCTAGAAGTGTGTGAGCAGGAAACAAACGAAGATGGGACCTGAAACAGACTTGCAAGCGAGAGTAAACGGACAGATGGGACACTTTCAGAGCTGAAACGGACTACCAAGTGGGGACACGTTCAGAGGTAGGGGTGTGTGTGTGTGTGTGTGTGTGTGTGTGTGTGTGTGTGTGTGTGTGTGTGTGTGTGTGTGTGTGTGTGTGTGTGTGTGTGTGTAAAATGCCCCAGGTGTACATGGTGGTGGGTAGGGAATAAGGCTTGAACCCTGTACCTTGGGCCCAAGTGGCAAGAGCCTGAATTCCCTACCCACCACCATTTGTAAAAATGTTGCAGGATTTTCCCTCATACTTTTTCTGTTCCTCATAAAATCTGTGGTTTCTGCATTTGTGTCCTTGTTGCCTGCCTGACAGCTACATGTTCTCTGGTTTTATTCTTGGCTGTCTGGGACTGGAGTGTTTCTCTCCGGGCCTCTGCTAAAAATTTGCTTTTTTTTTTTTCAAAGTCAGACTTTCCTGGTTAACAAATGTTAAAAAGAATGGACACACTTCAATATCAGACTTCATATTCTTCAGAAAGTGCATGGTAACAAAAACTTTTATTCTAGCAATTTTCTAAGTGTACAAGATGGATATTTGAAATGTATCCCTGTGTTTGGGACTGTATTCCCCCCCATTATTGGCTTCGTCCAGGTTTTGTGTTAGGGTTGAGAGTTATGGTAAGAACTGAATTCACTGAATATGTTTGGGGGCTGTATTCACCCAGTATTGGCTTTGTTTAGGTAGTGTTTGGGACTGTATTCCCCCCATTATTGGCTTCATCCAGGTTTTGTGCTAAGGTTGAGAGTTATGGTAAGAACTGAATTCACTGAATATGTTTGTGGGGCTGTATTCACCCAGTATTGGCTTTGTTCAGGTATTTATTGGCTTCATCCAGGTTTTTGCTAATGTTGAGAGCTATGGTAAGAACTGATTTCACTGAATATGTTTGGGGCTATATTCTCCCATTACTGGCTTTGCCCGGGTGTTATTTGCTAAGAGTTTGAGAGCTATGGTGAGAACTGAATTCACTGAATGTTTGGTGGTTGTAGTCACCCATTATTGGCTTTGTTCAGGTATTTTGTGCTAAGAGGTTGACAGCTGTGCTATGGTGAGAACTGAATTCACTAAATGGTAGCTATTTAAGTTTCAGTCTTCCTCTTTCACAAAACAGTTGATTTGGTGTAGTGGTATGTTGCTCTGACTGTTTTGCATGGGGTGGCCTGGGTGCAAGACGTGGCAGTGAAATGTATGGTGGTAACGCAGCATTTTATTCTAGCAACTTTCAAACATTATACAAGCAATGTTTAAAATGTGTCCCTGGTTTTTGGCCTTTTGTCCCCCCCCCAATAAATTTTGGCTTTTTCCAGATTTCTTGTGCTGAAAAGTTCAGAGATACAGCTGAGTGTCGAGTAGATTTTACAAGGAGCTGAGAGCTGCAGGGGAGCAAAAGTTTAGTGCTGCTTATGTTTAGTCTGCTTGCATTGTTAATAGCACAACAGATAGTGTACTTGCTTTAGATGCTGAAGGCTGTGGGTTCTACTCCCACAGTAGGTAAATGCATTGCTGATGCTGTATTGTGTTGTAAAGGGGGTGGATGATGCAGTCTTTTTGGCAAAGATACCTAGTAACTATGAACCTGTTAACAGTTTGCTATCCATTCCCTATTGCGGTATTACTAGCTTTTCATTTTTTATTGCATGCAACAAAAGCAATTTATTCTTCAAGGGTAACAGGCACTTTATATGTCATTGTTTAATCTACAAATAAAGTGTTTGCTAGCAGCAACCTCTTTATTAGTTACAAATTTTTTCAATGTGGAGTTTACTACTTCAGAGATTGTGTATATTTTTTACTGATACTGGTGGACTTGAGTAGACTTTTTATGATGGAAATGTTCTGAATTGGGCAGTTTTGTCATTGGTGGATGCTTTTTGTTTAATTGTTTACTGGAAAAATGTTCAAAACAATAAATTTTAAATGCCCTCTAACAACTGTACTGTATTGTACAAGGAATATAATGTAATACAGTCAGGAAGGTGTATCAAAGAGCATGTGTATGTTATGTTCGAGGGGCCTATGATTTTGAAGACAGCCCAGAGTTAATATTTGCCATTGGCAAAATGTATTTTCTCTGAAAGTGGGTTTCAGTGCTGTTTCAATGCATGTGAGTTTCAAGGGCGGAGAAGTTTTAATGTTAGTCTATTTTCATTGTGAGAATGCATTGCTTTAACAGATATGTATTAGGGTTTGTTGTAAAATGCAAAATAAAACTTTCAAATGAAATCCTAAATCATCGCAGAAGTAAAGCAGTATGCACATTAGTGTTTATGATAAATGGGGCAAAATAACCAAGGAATGGGACATTGGAATGGCTGCAGGGGGGAGGCTCCATTTGACCATGATTTTGTGAGGGGGGTAGCAAACTCAGACGGCCCCGGTTGAACTATACCTCTCAGTTGTCCATATCTTTGCAGAATGAATAGATATTTGCTGCTTATTTTTTGTTCTTCAAATTTGTGGTTTTCTAGCAAATCATTTAGGAATGAAGCCATTAAATGACAGACATTGAGTTTCAGATGTCATAACCTTCAGAAAAATGCATGCTAATGCAAGACTGCCTTTAAGTTTATACAAGAGCAATTTTTAGTAGTGTTTGTATGTTCCCCAATCTATTTGGCCTTGTTCAGATTTCCTGCATTAAGAGGTTGAGAGGTACGTGCAAATCACTTTGTAGATTAGGAATATCCAAACATCTCAATTGTCCCCAATTCTGGCTCAAAATGTTGCTCTCCCCTAATAATCCCTCCAAAATGGCAATTTTGGAAGAAAATGTGGAGGGTTTACAATTATATATAACTGTAATGATCAGTTATAGATTACCTTTATTTCAGAAATGCATGTGGATGCTCTTATTTTGTTAGCTGCTTCAAGTTAACTGTTAATATTAAAAAGGTGTCCCTTTTTTGACAGGTATTTTTGCATCACATTTTGGTCCGTTTTTCATAAAATTGTGGTTTTCTGGCAAATTAGTGGCAAGTCATTAAAGATTGAAGTTAGAAAATAATGGCAGACATTTGAGTTTCTGATTTTATACCCTTCAGAAAATTTTACCAATGCAAGATCTACCTGTTCTAGTTAAGTTAATAAGAGCAATATTTAAAAACTGGCCTTATTTTTGGGCTTGTGCCCCACTTCTAGTTCTATGTATGGCTTTGTCCAGATTTCTTGCTCTGAAGTTGAGAGGTATGAGTGTCAGATCCATCACTGTCAGCCAGAGACATTTCAAATTGTGACATACTTATTGCACCCCACCCTCCATTGTAGTGGCTCTGGATGTGTCCATGGAAGGCAAGGAGCAGTTATGCAGTGTAAGTGTGCAGGCTATTCCCCCATTCAAAGTAGATCACAAATACGACCGTGGCTTTTCATCTGTCTTTGATTTTGCAAAATGTTCTGGTTTTCTATCAGATTTTTGTACTGTTGATTTATGCTTCTTATTCAGGAACTGTATGCTGTCACAGTGCCCTGTTGCTCTGTTTAAGTAGCCATGGTTTAATGAACATCAGGCAAGCTTGTCGGAGATTGTAAGATGCAAGTAAGCTTTAGTAAGCATATTGTTAAAGAATTACCAGTATTGAAAGCCTTTTCGTTGTTGCCATGCAGAGAATATTTACATGACTAGATAATGTATAAGCCTTTGGTATTGAAATGCATATGACAGTATTTTATTTATTTTATTTGCAGTTGGTTTGCCAGGATAGTCCATTGGGCCAAATGAACCCGTTTTCAATGGAGTCCTGGAGAGAAAAGCTCCAAAACTAAGTAGGTTATTAATAGATATACAAATTATACAATTACACAAGTTAATCATACAAGACATAACAATTTGCAAATAATACAACAAAACTAGAGTGAGTACAATCTAGTGATGAAATTAATAGGTAATACAGACTAAAGGGAAATTTAGCACAAAAGCACTGAGAAATAACATATTTGGAAGCATTTCATGACAATACTGAGGAATAATAACATATTAGGAAGCAATGCACAAGTACTGAGAAGTAATAACGTATTAGGGAAGCAATACTTAGGAAGTGTGGCCTAGTATATTCTTTCCGATTTATTGTAGGAATAATAATATGTATGAGTTAGGGTGGGTAATTGGGAAAGTTGCAGGAGGAAACAGAGGAAGAAGGAAGATGGAGTTTGCAAGTGTTAGTTATGTGGGGTGGGAGCAAGAGCATTCCCACTGGGATACTAGATGTGAGTGAAGAGATCTTTTAAATATAAAATGGTTGGGGGTGGTGCGAATGGAAGGTGGTAGGGAGTTCCAAAGGCGTGCAAGGCCATAAGACAGAAGATTTTTGCCTGGGGGACGAGTTGGTTTATATACTTCTAATAGATTTTGATTGTTGGACCTTAATACTCTAGCAGGAAGGTGCATTTTAAAGGCTGATGAAAGGGAAGGAAAAGGGGGGGGGGTTGAAAATGAGCTTACGTGCAAGATTTAGTTGAGTATATGTGAGATAACTGGGTAGCTCTAGCCATTTTAGTTTTTGGAGAGAGGAACAGTGGTGGGTGGAGGACTTGTGGCTGGTAGCGAACTTGACAATTTTGTCGTAGCAAGAGGAAAGTTGTGTTTAGAGAGGTCTGTAGATTAGTTGGGAGTGGAGCTCCATAGAGAAGGGAGGGGATAAGAAATGAGGTAGAGGGTGATTTTGGTAGCAGGTGTAAGGTAATGATTTTGTCGGTAAAGCATACCTAGTTTTTGATGGGTTTTCTTGATATTTAACTGTAGGTGGGAGTTAAATTTGAGCTGGTTATCAATTTGGACCCCAAGTAACTTGGTCTCGGACACCAGTTCCAGGGGTAGATTATTTTGGCTAGAGATGTGGAATGTGTTTATATTGAAAGAAGTTGCCTTAGAGGGGGTGAATAACATTAATTTGGTTTTAGAGGCATTGAGTGCTAGGTGATTCCTTTTCATCCATTGCTCAGTTGTTGTAAAAGCATCTTGAGTCAGTTTTAGGAGTGAGGGGATAGAGGTGGCAGTGCAGATAATAGCAGAATCATCGGTATATTGGATGATGTCTGAGAATGGGATAGAGTTGCGGAAATCATTTATAAATATATTGAAGAGAAGGGGACCTAGTATAGAGCCCTGGGGTACCCCAGTAGGAGTATTTGGAAATGAGGAGGTGGCCTTTTTCCATTTGACTGCTTGAGATCTGTTAGATAAGTAGCTGGAGAACCAGTTCAAGGAGGAGGGAGATAGGTGAAGTTTAGAAAGTTTAGTTAGTAGCAGGCTGTGAGAGTGTCAAAGGCCTTAGAGTGGTCGAGTAGTAGGGTAGAAACAATTTGGCCAGAGTCACGGGCTTTATTTACAGTTTCAAGGAAGGAGAGGAGGGCGGTCATAGTGCTATGATGTGGTATGAATCCATGTGTGGGAGTTAGTAGGTGATTATCTAAGATGTGGAAGGAGTTGTAGTTGGATACACTTTTCTAGGAGTTTAGAGATGGGGGACAGAATAGCGATGGGGCGGAAATTAGTAACATTGTTGTTGCCACCTTTATGTAGAGGTATGATAAAGGCCCTTTTCCAGACTTGGGGTACTATACATTCTTGGATAGAGCGGTTGATTAAAATGCTAATAGGGTAAGCGATTGCTTCAGCAGCCTTGCTAAGAAAGTAAGAAGGGATGTTATCAGGAGCATTGGTGCATGGCTTCAGTTTCATAAGGAGTTTCTTTATAGTAGAAGTGGGTATAGGTTTAAATGAGAAAAAGGAGTGTGAAGAGGGAAAATTAGGGGCAGATGAAGCTGATGAAGTAGTAGGAGTAGGAGAAGGAGTGGAGAGATGGGGGTTAGCAGATGGGAATGAGGAAGTAGTAGCAGAGTAGGGTAGAGAGATGGCTGGGGATGGTAAGGGAGTTTTGGAGAATGTAGTGGTGTTAAAGAAAGATGACGTTAATTTGGAAATGGATTCAATGAAAAGAGTTAAATTGGGTAGCCAAGTCTTGGTCAGGAGCGTTTGGGTCTGGGGTAGGGGTATCTGGTTTGCTGGGGTTAAGTAGAGTAGAGATACCTTTCCAAAATTTCTGAGGGTTTGATTTTATTATTGTTTTGAAGTGTGGAAAAGTAGTTTTGTCGGTCGAAGATTATGAGCTTTTTTACCTTATTTCGAAGTATTTTATATTCATTGTAATAAAAGGACAGGATTACAGTATTTTCAGAAGCTCATTACACTTTATTGGAGACCAGTGTCTTATAGCAGTGTCTGTGTGTTAGTACACTTGTAGTTGGGTGGCTTTAATGGTATATGGTAAATAAGCATTGCTACCTTACTTAAAAGCCAAGCCCTGCAACAACTAGCTCCACACTGAAGTCAAAACACAATAGCTCTGGTGGGTAAATGTACTCTGTAGTAATCAAAAAAGGCAAATGTTTAAAATAACTACAGCTTATGTGCAAACACAATAGGTAGTGATGAAACAATTCTCTGCTAAAAATGCTTTAATGCTCCACATTGCTGAGCTGCAGATCAGTTATCAATGGCTACCAGGATTTCACCCACTTCAGCTCAAGCACGGTGCCGTTCAGTGCAACCTTCCCAGAACCAATTCAAGTATGACCAGAATTATTTGGTGTGTGTATAAGAGGGAGGTAGCATACCCCTCAGCTGTCCAGATTTTTGCCCCATATTCCTCCTAAAAAGGATTGAAGTTGCTAAATAATGAGACATTTCAGTTTTAGATGTCATTTAGAAAAATGCATACTAACACAAATCCTGTTACTCTTGCAATTTTCTAAGTTTCTGAGAGCCAAATTTATAATCTGTCCCTATTTATTTTAGGCTTTGTCCAGATTTCTTGCACTAAGGTTGAGGCCTTGAGGGGTGTGGTATGTTTGTGAGAGAAAGTGAAATGCCCAAGTTAGAGTTAGCAGGTGGAATTTTCAAGTGCATTTTCAAGGAACTGTGAGTTTTAAGGGAAGCTAAGTTCACTGCTGCTCATGCCAAGTCTATTTACAATGTGCAACTGTTTTGTTTAGCAAATGGTATCTCTATTGTGGTATAAAGTTTTAAAGCTATGTTAGTAGCACCACAAGTAGAATACTTGCATCTTAATGTAAAGGCTTGAGGTTCTATTCCTACAGCATATACATTTGTATGCTGCAGTCCTCAGGATGTCCTCCTTTGGATGAGATGCCTAATAACTATGAACCTGTTTTTCAGCTTGTCATCCATTTTCTATTGCAATATACCAGCTTACCATTTTTTTAATTTAACATAGGCAATTTATTCTTTGACAGCAGCAGGCACTGAATTTGTAGATGAAACACTGAAATATACAGTTGTTTTCTAGCAACAACATCTTCATTAGTTTCAGATATCTTTAATGTGGAATTATTCAGATTACTTTTACTTCAGCAGAGACATTCAAACAAGTGTTGCTGTATAATACAAGGGATATAATTCAATTATATATTATAATTAATACAATCAGGTAAATCAAATAACTTTTGCATGGCCCTAACGGTGTGCAAGGAGCCTATTGCTTGAAAACAGTTCAAAGGTAAATAACCTGCCACTGGCCAGATGCATTTTCTTTGAATGTGGGTTTCAATGCTGTTTCATTGAATGTGAGTTTCAAAAGTAGAGAAGCTTTAATGCCAAGTCTGTTTTCATTGTAAGACTATTGGTTTGTTTAGGATTAGTAAATGTCTCAGTGTTTGGGCTATAATGTTTGAAATAAAAGTTGTACATTAAATCCAACTGCTTGTAATCATTGTAGAACTAAAGCATAAAACAGTATGCACACAGATTTGAACAGTGTCTACAGTAAATGGGGAGAAATAGCCAAGTAATGGGACACTGGAATGGCCGTGTGGGCGGGGCTTGGGGTGGGTGGACTTGGGCGTGGCTGTGTTGGCAGGGGGCGGGGTGAGCTATGTGGGTGGGGCTCTGGGTTTGCACCCCCCTGCAAAAAATCCTGCGGGCTCCCTTGTACCTATGAACAATTGAACTTAATCTATTCATCTTCATAGTTAATGACTAACTGTGGACTGACATCAGACTTGTTCATGTTTATCAAATTTGAGTGTCATTTCTAATTTACCAGTCTTGTTAAGTATTCTAATTCTTATAATGCTTTCATGACATTTATATCCTACCATACTAGCTCTTTATTACATCTGGTTCAGCTTCTTACTGAATAAATTTGTGTAGATATATATTTATTTATTTATCAGTTTCTTAGCTGTTAAATTATTACTTTTGTTGTTATAAGTTGTCATATTTTCTTCAATAGCTGTGTGTCATAGTATGCATACATATGAGTTTGCATTAACTGTTTACATTAATTGCTTCTATCTTGTTCATGATGTCATTTTCTTTGCATAAATTATAGTACTTTTGTGGTAATTTCTCTTATTTCCGTTTAGGATTATTAAATCTATGCTATATATATGTACATACTCAGTAATGCTTTGAAGCACTTATATTTTGGTGAAAATATGTACTTGTCACTTTAAGAGCCTTTTGGTTTAAGTTAAGCTCCATACTGCTTTGCTTCAAGTGCTAGTCACTCTCTCTGTAATCAAGTAGTCGGTTTTGGCAGTTTATGGATATGCAAATCATTCTGATGGACTCTAACAGCTTTTTTATTATTGTAATACCTCATGATGGATTAAAAACATATTTTACCAGCTCATGGCTTTAGCGGGAAAGCAGAGACCTGTAAATGAATCTTTTAGAGTTCTAGAATAGGCCATGAGATTAGAGAACAGTTTTTTACTTTCAGTTTCTTCTAATTCATTTAAAATGACTACCAGCACCCACTGCACCACAGAAAATTGCCACAAACAACATTTTTAATATTAATAGCACTCTTAACTATTAGCACATAGTTTACAAAGGAACAAATCATAAACATTTGTTTTTTAAAGTTGTATCATTTTATATTTCCTAGACCATTCACACTAGAGTCAAAAGCAGTATAGCACTGTGTTATCAAACTATTAAAGCCTGAAAGCATGTATGGTAATTCCATATTTCATATGTTAAAACATGGCAAGTTAGTACTACTTGTTCTAGATACTAAAGCAGTTCTTTGATATTTGTCATATTTTATATGTTTAATATTCCATTAGTATAAATAATAAAAGTCATTTACCTTGCCATTCTTACCAGAGTCAAAAACAGTATATCTTTGTGTTATTAAACTATTAAAGCCTGAAAGCATGTATGGTAATTTTATTTTTCATATGTTAAGACATAGCAAGTTAGTAATACTTGTTCTAGATATTAAAGCAGTTATTTGATATTTGTCTTATTTTATATGTTTAATACTGCATTCGTATAAATAATAAAAGCCATTTACCTTGTAAATGAGATTGTTTCCAAACAGTATATGTCACCCAGTTCATTTTTATAGTCCATGGCGGCTTTGTTGTAAAATCTGGATCTATCTAACTAGTTAAATATTTGAATGAGTATTGCTACTATTTGTTTAGACATACTTAGATTTTCATCTTTATTTGTCTCTCAGCTTCTTCTTGCCATTTGTTTTCCATTTATTTTTCTCAGCATGGTGTTTCAAACCAAAATAACTCCAATTCATTTCTTCTATCTTGTCTAAGACTTTATTAGTTGATAGATGAATCACTGCTGTTTCTATTGAGTCAAATATTTTTGGGTCATCACTGAAGAAGATTTTGATTCTTGCTGGAAAAAGCAGATGTACTTTGAGTTGCCTTTTTTAAGTTCTTTTATTAGTGGTAAACACTCTTTTTCTTTTGGCCATCACCCCAGATGAATAATCATTATCAAACTGGATTATGTGCTCTCCAGATTTGATTGGGAAATTAGACCAGGCAGTTTTTAATACAAGTTCTTTATCTTGTGATGAAAATAGTTTGATTATAATTGATCTGGGACTGTTTTGTTTTGTTTGATGCTGAGACTGGCTTTAGGGATCTGTGAGCTCTCTCAGTCCCACAGGAGAGTGTCTCTGGAAGCTTTAAAATGTCTGGAAGCTATGTATTAAGAAAGTTCACCATATTACTACTCTCAGTTTCCTCTGGTATTCCATAAATCCGTAGATTGCTGCATCTGGATCTATTTTCTAAATCTTCAATTTTGTCCATTAGTGAAATATCTTGTCTATTTAGTGCACTTCTATGGTGGCTAGGCTTGTAAAGGCTCCAGGGCCATTAGCCTAGTACACACATATGAACCTATATGTTCTGTTTTCTACATCAGTTAATGTTTCTTCCATATTTTCTATCTTTAAGTTCTGTTGCTTTGTCAATTCCTGTAGTTGTTAGAAATGCTTTTTAGTATTTTCTTCAAAAAGTATCCAGTTTCTTCATAGGTTCATAGGTGTGTACTAGGCTAATTGCCCTGGGGCCTTATGGCCTAGCCATAAGATTACCCTGGCATAGTGCCACCCAACCTTAATTCCCATTGCCTCTGTCGAGTAGAGCCACTGGTGTTATCCCCGGGGTGAATTTTCTGTTTCCCATCCACTCATCAAGATTTCTCTTGAAGAGCGACAGCGAGGTGCTCTGTTTGACATGTATGGGAAGTCTGTTCCATAGCATGGGCAGTCTCTGGGTTATGAACCTGTCCCTCCAGGAAGTTCTATTAATTGTGATAATGAGGTTGAGGTCTCTGGAGCATGTGGTATGGAGGGATTGGGATTTCTTTAGATGTAGCATTTCTAACAGAGCTGGGTCAGACATGGCTTTGTAAGTCAAGCAGAGATCACCTCTATGTAGGCGATATGAGACAGAGAATAGTTGGAGTTTTTTGAGTCTGTCCGTATAGGACAAGTTTTTAAGGCCTAGGATCCTCTTTGTGAGGTACGTTTGCGGCCTCTCTAGTTGTTGCAGGTGTCTAGTGACGTGCATGCCAAATGAGGCATTGTACTCAATGATTAGCCTAATGAGGGAAGAGTAGAGGGAGACAATGACCTCTTTCTTCCTGGATGCAAAATGCTTAGTAATGAGATGTGCCACATAGAAGGACTTTCTGACCAAAGTGGCAATGTGGTGATCAAAAGAGAGGCTGCTGTCAACCTGTGTTCCTAGATCTCTTATAACGTTTTCTGTGTTCAGTGGGCTACCATCAATGTGGTAATTCATGGGAACCGGGTTTTTCCCAAAGGGGACAACAACACATTTTTTTGGCATTGAGCTTAAGGCCATGGTTCTGACACCTGTCGTTTGTCACAGTGAGGTCATTCTGTAGGATGTCAACATCACTTGGGGAGTTAATACCTCCCAACTTGAAATTGTCTGCGAACTTTGCCAGCCAGAGTCCCTTCATGTTGGCCTGAACTTCAGAGAAGTAGATACCAAACAGGAGAGGACCCAGGACCTAACCCTGTGGGACTCCACTTGTGACTTCTTGTTCATTTTATCACATTTCAGTGATACGTCCTGCATTGTTGTTAATAATGATTGTAAATCCTTCTTCATTGTTTGGTCAGATGTAGCATTTTTTGTGAAGCTCATATTTTCTCTGGTCCTGGTGCTTTCTCCTCAGGTGTCTGACAGGAATATTTGTAGAAAATGCCAATTTTTTTATGTAGACTTCTTATATCATTAGTTGCGATATTCCATCAAAGTTGAACTGTCCATGATCAATATTTTTTTAATTTGTCCTATCAGAAGTAGATTTTAAGGACAGAGCTGAAGAAAGATGCTGCTACTCAGTTCACATGCTAGCCACGCCCCCCTGGACATGAAGTCTTATGGGTAATAATGAAAGGATATAATATAGGTGAGGAAAGCTAGGGAATTATGTATGGCAGCATATAGTAAAAATACTTGTAAATGGCTGGCTAAGCCAACAGGTACATTTGAAGAGTAGTATAAAACAGGAATGTCCAATTAGCTGTATACTCCTTGCATTAGTTATGAATGTGATAGTATGTGAAATACATTACAAAATGAAGGAAGCAGGGTATATAATACCTGAATGGTTAAGAATTCAAGTTCTGTTAACTTATGCAGCTGGCATTATTAAAACTGCAAAAAAAACAAACTTTCGATAAAGAAGTAATATTTTGCACAAATGAGTGTCTAGAGGTGATGGGGATGATTTTAAATAAAGAGAAAAGTGAAGATTTAGGTGATGTAGTAAAGATAGGGGTATATATTTTACAATGCATGACATTTCTGTATTTGGTATAAAATTTGGGAATAAAGATGTAGGTAGAATTCAGTGGGAACAAACACTAGAAGAAATAAAGCAAATATGTATTTTGTGGAGAATATATAAATTATCATTCAGAAAAGGTCTTAATTGATGAATTCAATACTAATGGGAAAATAGGGTACTTAGCAAGTGTATTTATGTTGCCAACAGTATTTGATAAAGAATTATTGCAGATATATTTTTTTCATTTATATGGGGTTCTATATTAAACTCAGTAAAAACAGAACTTTTATATGTAAAAGAAGAGGAAGGTTTAGGGTTAATTAACTCAGTGGTACGTATATGCTACTTCATTAAATTTATACAAAGTGTTAAAGTTGATAAATGAAGAGTGATTAGTAGTAAAATTGTATAAATATAAGTATGATAAATTTGGGGGTATGGTAAAAAAAAAGTAAAAGTTAAAAAGAGTGTATAAATGAAGAAATAAAATGTTACCAAAATTGATGATATAGAAAAAGATATATGGTTTAAGAATGTAATGATAAAACATTAGTAAGTGAAATCATGGGAAAATCTAACAGGTAAAGAAATAAAGCTATAAAAATAAGAAGTAAATGGTGCAATCAGAAAGTAGAATGGCATTTTTTTTGTGGAAACTGGTAACAGATACATTGGGAGTAAAAGGAAATATGCCATATAAAAAGAAAAGCAATAAAATGTGCATACATTTTCAAGAAGTAGAAACTACAGAACATGTGTTTTTGAAACGTAAAAGAGTAAAAAAAGTTATGGGGAAAACTATGTAAATAATATTTTAAAAGATATAAGAGAAGTAGATAAAGTAAATATAGATATGATTAAATATGAGTATTATACGAATAGAAATAAAGAATATCTTACAAGAACAGATACAAAGTTATTTTTCTTTATATGAGGTATATGGATTGAAAGAGTAAATTAAATTATGTTTAATGGGAAATGGATTTTAGCAACAGTATTAAGTAAACTCAGATAATGGTTATGGAAAAAGGAGTAGGTCTAACAGGGATGAAAATTTTAGTATGATTGTACAGGAAATTATGACTGTGTATATAATATTTATATATATATATATCTGTACATTTATAAATATTTTGTAAATAAGAATTATTTTTGTACAAAAATAAAGCACCCCTACTGTTTTCAGTAGGTGTTTTGCCTCCCACGCCTCTTTAGTTATATATACTAACTCCATGATTGCATAACACTGGAGAAAAGAAAAAAAAAACACTACACACAGAGATTCAAAACTCAAGAGCAAACACAGACATGTACAGATCTGGGGTAGTACATGATGCGGACCACCACAAACACAGACGTGTACAGATCTGGGGATACTACATGATGCTGACTATTACAAACACAGACATGTACAGATATGGGAGTACTACATGATGCTGACCATCACAAACACACATTTACAGATCTGGGGGTGTTACATGATGCTGACCATCACAAACACAGACATGTACAGATCTGGGGGTACTACATGATGCTGACCATCAGAAACACAGACATGTACAGATCTGGGAGTGTTACATGATGCTGACCATCACAAACACAGACATGCACAGATCTGGGGGTACTACATGATGCTGACCATCACAAACACAGACATGTACAGATCTGGGGGTGTTACATGATGATGACCAACAAACACAAACATACAGATCAGGGGGTACTACATGATGCTGACCATCACAAACACAGACATGTACACATCTGGGGGTACTACATGATGCTGACCATCACAAACACAGACATGTACAGATCTGGGGGTGTTACATGATGCTAACCATCACAAACACAGACATGTACACATCTGGGGGTACTACATGATGCTGACCATCACAAATACAGACATGGACAGATCTGGGGGTACTACATGATGCTGACCATTACAGTTCACACACATACTCAGACTCACTTCCCTAATAACTCCTAGATAAGAAATGACACAATTGTGTCCATTTCTACACATTTCTACAGTTTTCTATGAAATTAGTTTTAAGTGAAATAGGTTCGACCATTTGAGTTTCAGTGAAGAGAAGATCCATTGTTATGACAGGAACTTGTGTGTGTGTGTGTGTGTGTGTGTGTGTGTGTGTGTGTGTGTGTGTGTGTGTTTGTGTGTGTGTGTGTGTGTGTGTGTGTGTGTGTGTGTGTGTGTGCACATGCGTGCGTGTTGGTCCACTGAAAAAGATCTCATTATTACAATGTCAGCATTCAAAACAATGGCCAGAAATATCTAAAACACAAAATATTGACAAGATCATTGTCATGGCATGGAAGGTAATATACCCTTTCCCCACTACTATGCTACCTTGTAATTGCTATATATAAGCAGCAGGGGATGGGAGGCATAGGGGAGTTGCCCTCTGCAAAAGTATTGGTTTTGGATTTGCATGCTTTCTTTGAGTGTTCTCAGTTTGTGTTAATATTTTGTGTTTTAGATGTTTTGTTTTTGTGGTTAGTGCTTTGAATAATGGCATTGTGATAGAACAAATTTCTGTAGATCTGTATAAAGATATGTATATGTATACACTTATAATACAATACATATATACGTACATCCTCAACCCCTTTTTCCCATTTTTGCACATGGGGGTCAGGGTGTCACTTCACCAGTGACAATCATTTAGAGCCAGTGTTAACATTGTCGGTTGGCCTACCCAGCTGTGATTGGTCTGCCATACAATTCACATGCACGCAAACAACTATGGCCAATTTAGCACTTCCAGTCCACCTAGTGCATGTCTTTGGAATGAGAGTGGAAACTGGAGCATCCAATAAAACTCATGCAAACTCAGGGAGAACATTCAGACTTCTCACAGAAGGCACCCAAGTCAAGAATCAAACCAGAGAACCTCTTGTTGTGAAGCAACAATGCTACCCACTGTACTACTGTGCCACACACACTGAGCTGAGCGTCAGAGGGGCAGCGACCACAACTCTGATCTGTGATATATAACAATAAGTACTCTGTTTTATTGCTTATTTTTATTAGTTATTGCTTATTCTTACCATTTATTGCACTTTTTATTGTCTGCTGCCTACTTTTTATTGCACTTTTTATTGTCTGCTGCCTGCTTTTTACTGTATTTTATTGATATAAACTAATCTGCACTGTTGTACTGCAGTTGTCTGCCTTACTGTGACTGTTAAATCACCTTTGTTACTGCCTCACTTTTTGTAAAGCTTTTTTAGATAGTTTCACTGTGTGAAAGGTATTAATCAGAAATATTCTGCATTTGTTAAACATCTGTTGGTTGTTCTGATTTTTCTGCCAAGAGGTGTATCATATAACTGATTTGTTTGCTTTTAAATGCATTCTCTGGAGTCTCCTTGCTCCTTTTTGTGTTTAAAACTTTCATTTACTGACTCACTGCTGTTTTTCTGCTGTGATAAACATTTCAGTAGTATTTTCTGCCTAAATAGTGTAGCTAATAGCTGTAGCATTGTCCAATTTCAGAACTGCTGTCTCTGGGCCTGGTTATTTTTTTGCAGTGGCTGTTTGTTCTGAGCACATTTTCTAGGCCATCTTGGATTAGCTGAAGCCATTCTTCACTTTAGAGAAAGTATCATGTTGATAGGCCACTGGCTGCTAAAGGTTGGCTGGTCTAGGCTTGGAGTAAGCACCTCATTGGTTCTTTAAGATTTGAACTTTCTGGTACTTAAGACCTACTTTTGTGAGAGTTTCTGCTATTTCACACTTAGCTGAATGGAGGAGTGGCACTGACCACAACTCTTATCTGTGATAAATAACAATAAGTATCCTGTTTTCTTGCCATTTATTGCACTTTTCTATTGTGTGCTGCCTACTTTTTATTGCTCTTTTTATTGTCTGCTGCCTACTTTTTACTGTATTTTATTGCTGTAAACTAATCTGCACTGTTGTACTGCAACTGTCTGTTACTTCCTCACTTTTTGTAAAGCTTTTTTAGCTAGTTTCACTGTGTGAACTGTATTAGTTGGAAATTTTTTACATTTGTTAAGCATCTGTTTATTGTTCTGATTTTCCTGACAAGGAGTGTAGCATATAAATGATTTGTTTTCAGTTAAATGCATTCTCTAGAGTCTCCTTACTCCTTTTTCTTTTTAAAACTTTTCATTTAGTGTCTCACTGCTGTTTTTCTGTTGTGATAAACATTTATGTAGTGTTTTCTGCCTAAAATAGTGTAGCTAGCAGCTGTAGCATAGTTTCCCAACCTCCGTCCCTATTGTTGTCTTGTTCTTAATCTTGGTGGCTTTGTAGTTGCCTGCCCCTAATGTAAATTTGATCTGGGACACTCCTCCCAGTCAAGTCTCATTAGCTCATTCTACCTAATAAAGAAAGAACATTTGGGAAGGACACCCCCTTAGTTTCTTAACCTTGAATTATCTTCTGTTCCTTCTTTCTCCCTTTATACTCTTCTTAAAAAAACTTATTCAGCTGCTTTTACAGTATTTGCGTTTCCTCCTTCTACTCCATTACTTCATCTTACTTTTTTTGGCTACTTGTTCTCTAAAGTGTTCAATTCCATCTTTCCTGCTACATTTATTACTGCTTTTTTTTAGCCTGTTTAAATTGTGTTATTCTAAGCCTCTTAGTTTTGGTTTAAGCACTTGGGCTTTAGGCCTATCCCTTAGCTTTCCTTGGCCTCTGTCCCTCAGATTCTGACAAATATGGATGGACAGTTTCCTACGTTTTCTCTTGCCAGCCTGATTGATACGGGAATCCTGAGGCAGTGTAGCAACTATCTGATGTACATGGACAACCATCTACTACTACCACCTAGGAACACAATTTGTGAGAGATGCAATTACATTAAGAACCTAGAGTCTGTGCTCTCTCCCTCACAAGCCAGTATATCTGGCACCAAGAAGGTTATCAATACAATCACTACATCTCAGACACCACCCACAACTACACAATACACACCCACATATGTAGAGGTTCTCAACAAAAACAAACCCAAACAAAGGAGACCTCAGAGGCAAAAGCACACGCAAATTCCACGTCCCTCCACACCACATACCACGCATAGTGTCTCACAATCACAAAGGCCTAACCATAAATCCAACATATTAGTCATAAGAGACTCCATTGTGAGACACACAGATGTGCCTCTCAGTAGGCTGGATAAGGAGAAAGTCATGGTTACTTGTCTGTCAGGTGCCAGACTCTGCCATATCACACACACACACTCAAGTCTCTCAACAACAGTACTGTTATTACTCTGTCATATTCCATGTTGGGGTGAACGACTTGAGCTGTACCTCCCCCGACTATATGAAGAGCGACATGATTGAGTTTGCTGAATATGTGTCCGAGGCAGGTACATCCCTAGCCTTAAGCAGCATTCTATCTCCACTCAGAATGATGCCTCAATACAAACAGAAAATGATTGACTTGATCAATTAACTTAGTTTCTGGTGTCATTCCAGGGGGATCCAATACCTGACAGCCTGGCCTGCATCTGTCTTACTTGGGATTCAGGCTTCTGGCAAAGGCCCTTGCTCCCCCACAGTGCCTTTTTTATTAAAAGACGTGAGGTGATAAAACCAACATAGAAATTTCAACAAAATGCAAATTAAAGATCATGCTGCTAAACGCTAGGAGTCTAAACATGAAACTGCACTCATTGCAAACATTCTTAACCCTGGAAGATGCTGACATTTTTGCACTCATGGAAACCTGGTTCAAAGCAGCGGAGAGCACCCCAGCCTTACCTGTTTACTCATCCTATCATACATTTAAACCCCAGACTGTGGGCAGCAAAGCCAAAGGAGGTAGAGTTTCAATATATATTAAAGACACACACACCTCCAGGGTGGTCAAACATTATGACGTACAGGAGACACTCCAGGTGCAGTTAACCATTGACAAGACCCCTATTCAAATCATAGCTAGCTATAGGCCCACAAATTTGACTCAAGATGCCCACTTCACCTATCTGGACCTCTTTGAATCTATCAGGATTTCAACCCTTTACCCTGATCCTGGGTAACTCTAACTACCTAACCATAGATTGGAAAAACTACTCATGCCAGAACACAAATGCCCAGACATTCCTTGATTTTATCAATGCAAATGCCACGAACAACTAGTCTATACCCCACAAGAGTTGACAATATCTTGGATTTGCTATTAACAAACATGAGTAACCACTGCAGCACCCCTACAGTATCATCTTCCCTGGTAATATCTGACCATAAAGCGGTCACTTTTGAAGTCAGCATCTCCCGTGACCCCCCTCTAGTTAGGGTCAAATAAAAAACTTCTCCATAGCTGATTATAACCTCCTGGGGGATGGTATAAACAACTTCACAGCCCCCTCCCAATCTGTAGGAACTGGCACAAATGTCCAAATCTACACCAAATACTATACAAGCATTTATATAGATGCATGGAATCAGGAATACCTGACAGGACAAAATCATCCTCTGCAAGGAGGAGTAAACCTGTCTGGTGGATATCTGCAATAAATAAACTATATAACAAAAGGAAATAATTGCTGTCCAGGACCAAGAAGGAGCAGTTGCCCAATTGGAAGTAATCTCTCTTTAGTCTGAACAAGCAAATAAGTGCACTAGTGAAATCCTCTAAAGCCAACTTCAAGTCCAAATTGGCCACATCCACTAGAGAGAGTCATAAGGCCTTTTTCACAAATGTCTGCAATTTCAAAGGAAGCACCCAGATTTCTTCAGAACTGGTGGTCAGGGTCATCACATACACAAATTCTGTAGATGCAAACTTCACACCTCTGCCCCCCCCCCCCATCAGTAAATCGGGACATCCCCAGTACCTGCCTCCCTCCCCTTATCTCTAGGGAACAAGTCATCACTGCCTCCTCAAAGGCAGAAAATACAGCCTTCATGGGACCTGAAAACATCCCAGGCTGCATCCTGCATGAACTCGGGCATGAACATGCATCACCATTAGGCACCCTGTTCAACCAAAGCCTGAGTGCCGGCTTTGTCCCACCCGAGTAGAGGGCAAACACTGTCATCCCTTTACACAAAGTTGGCGCATCCACCGATCTAGGAAATTATAGACCCATCAGCCTAACTAGCCTGATCTGCAAGGTCATGGAACAGAGTATCATGGACCTCATTAACAGGGACACTGGCAACCTCCAAACACTCAATGCCACACAGTTTGGCTTTAAGGGGAGGTCATGTCTGTTAAATCTGGTCAACTTCTTTGAGATGGTCACCAAAGCTATGGACGAGGGGAAGATGGTGCACACCACCTACCTTGACCTGGCCAAAGCCTTCAACACTATTTCCCACTCGGGCGTAATAGATAAACTCTCTCAACTACGCAGCAATCCATATGTTACCAGATGGGCAGCAAACTGGCTCACTGATAGAACCCACCTAATCAAAATAGGGGAAGCCACTTCAAGCAGTAGACCCGTAACGAGTGGCATACCACAGGGATTGGGATTGGTCTTTGGACCTCTGTTATTCAGGATCTACTTCTCTGAGGTGCAGACCAAAACCAGTGGGCTGTGGCTGGCCACTTTTTCAAATGACTGCAAGCTGGGCGTGGTCATTAATTGATATGGACATCCTCCAAGAGGGTCTCACCCAAACAAATGACTGGTGCCAGAAACATGGCCTCAAGCTGAATCCCAAAAAATGCATCATCATCCCCTTTGGGGAGAGTGATGTCTCCACATATTATCACATTAATAACAACATCCTAAGAACGCAATCAGTCGTGAGAGATTTTGGCACCCAGATTGATAGCAATCTGACTTTTGACCAACATGTTGCTTCCATTGTACAGAAAGCCTGATATGCAATGTCATGGGGCAGATTGTCATGGACCTCATTAACAGGAGACACTGGCAACCTTCAAACATAAGTAAGGGTAGCTCATCCAGGGACAAGAATGCCATAACATCCCTGTATTCTTCCCTTATAAGGCCAGTCATTGAGTACAATGCCCCCTTCGGCATGTACCTCGCAAGGCAGTTGGACAGACCACAGAGGTTCCTCACCAGAAAAATCCAGGGCCTCAAACATCTACCCAATACAGATAGGCTAAAAACCTTGTCCCTCTACTCAGTTTGATACAGGTCCTCCCTTATGCAGGAGGAATGACTGTAGCTGGTTTCCATTCAGTATGTACAAAACCTGTGTGAAGGTTGAGGTTAAACAGTGTTGTTAAGAGTGTAGCTAAATTGTGCTTCATGTTATTCAAGATCCATTCAGGGATATTGTCAGGATCCACTGATGCAGTATTTTTAGTTTTTGATGGCATTTTTAGGACCTGTAATTCACCTGCTCAGAGATTTTTGGACTTTGTCAACAGAAACACTCTGGAGCAGCTAGGTAGCTCCCCAAACAGAGGTACAAATATCCTAGACCTAATACTCACTAACATGGGGAAATGCTACTCCCTCCCATGCATTAACTCCGTCTTGGTAAGATCTGCCCACAAAATGATCTCCTTTAATATTAAAACTAACCTGGAACTCCCATCAAATTCCAAACCTGTTAAGAACTTTGCTAAAGCCAATTTCCTCAAACTAAGTGACAGCATATTAAACTTCCAAGCCCCTCTGAATGTGGATGACACTGAGGCCTACTCTGGGCTGTATACAAAAGCACTATGTAACCACATTCATAGATGCATAGAGGAGGCAATACCTGTCTGAATTAAACCTATGATAACTTTTAAAAATAAAACACCCTGGTAGATCACTAGGATAAACAGACTATTCAACAAAAGGAAAATATTCCTCTCCAAAGCCAAGAAGGAACAGACAAAACAGTGCAAAAAGACACTCACCAGTCTAAATAAACAAACCAGAGAGATGGTCAAATCTGTCAAAGCAAACTAAAAGGCAAAGATAACCTCCCAGATGAAAGTAACCATAAGGCTTTTTTTTTAATTATGTTTTTAACCTCGGGGAAATGTTCAGCAATGTGATGAGTTAATCATGAGCAGCAACACTTACACCCAGCCTGATACTATAGCAAACCTGCTGGCTGACAAGTTCAGTTCAAATTCCCTCCACCATCACCTCTTAGTACAACCAAAAAATACCTGCAACCATTCCCTTACTGATCATTTTGAGGCAACAGGTCCTTGCTGCACTCACTAAAGCTAAAAACACAGCCTCCATGGATCCCGACAACATTCCAGGGTGCTTCTTAAATAGCTTAAAACAGAATCTATCCAGGCCACTAGAAACCTTCTTTAACCACAGCCACAGGATTGGCTTTGTCACAGAGATTATGAGGGACTGCAACAGCTGTCCCTTTGAACAAGGGGCACATCATCTGACCCTGGGAACTACAGACCCATAAACCTGGCCAGTCTTTTCTGCTAGGCCATGGAGAGAATTATAATGGACCTGATCAATAACTACATAGGAACTCTCCAAACACTGGACAAGACCCAATTTGGCTTTTTCAAAAGGTGGTCTTACCTGCGCAACTTCTTTGAGAAAGTCACCATGGCCATGGATTAGGGTAAAAAGAGTACACACCGCTTATCTAGACCTGGCCAAAGCTTTCGATACAATCCCCCACTCAGGGATTATGAATAAACTTACTGAGTTAGGCATAAACACCATCATCAGATGGTTAGCCAACTGGTTCACTGACAGGACACATGTTGTCCAGATAGGTGAATCCACTTCTGATAATAAACCTGTTACTAGCAGTGTTCCATACTTCTCTGAAGTGAAGGCCAATGTTGGGGGCCTCTGGCTCACCAAGATCACTGCTGACCGTAAGCTGAGAACAATCACTGAATCCTCAGATGATGTTGACATCCTACAAACAGGCCTAAAAATGGCAAACGACTGGTGCCAAAACCATGGTCTGCGACTAAATGCTGAAAAATGCATAATCATACCCTTCAGTAAATCAGATATCCCTGGAAATTATAATGTTGATAGCACACTCCTAAAAGTATACCTTATGGTGAGGGACCTAGGAACAGAGACAGTAACCTAAACTTCGCCACCAGGTAACTACAATAGTGAGGAAGTCCTTCTCTGTGTCTCAACTTATAAGTAAAGGCATGATATCAAAATAAAAGGAAATAATAATGCAATTGTGCTTGCCCTCATCAGGCCCATAATCAAGTGCAATGCTCCCTTCTACATGTAACTAACCAGGCACTTATGCCAATTAGAACAGTCCCGGAGGTTTCTTACTAAAAGAAATACAAAGCGTACACACATGTCTCATGCAGACCAACTAAAGCTCCTATCTCTTTACTCTGTCTCATATCATTTATTGAGAGGGACTTACGCCTAACCTACAGGGCATTCTGTGATAAAGTCCTGATGAAAATGTTACATATTCTTAAGAAAAATTGTACGAGGGTTACGCATTCCATGGACCTGAACCTTATTTGTTCCACTAACAGAACTTGCTGGAAAGCCACATTCATATCCCAAAGGCTACCTTGTTTATAGAATAAACTTCCCATCTTCATAAAACAAAGCCCATCCCTCACTCCCTTCAGAAAGTGTGTGGATAAATGGATGGAGAACCATAAATTCACTCCTGAGGTACTGCTCATGTTCTTTATGACTATAGGCAGTCTGTAAAATGACTAAGGGCTTCAGCACTCAAAGATCCACTACCCTGATACTACCCTATCTCATATTTGGGAAATTAAGATATAATTTGCCTTATTTAAACATTCTGTTGAATGTGCAGGTTTCACTGATTTCAAGTTTGGAATTTTGGAACACATTAAATCAGATCCAAGGGGAGGCGATGTTAAAAACATCTTACTTCAGAAAGAAATTAGATGGCAACTGAGGCTAAAATCAAACATCCCTCCTGGGCTTAATGAATACACAAACATTAAGGCTATTTTAGTAGATAAAGCCTCTATTGTATAAACATTAACTTTTATTTGAACATACACCATATAAAGATTTCATTACGAACATAAAAAGCATGGTTATATCTGTAAAAACATGCACTAACAAAATATAACATTTTTTTAAACATGTATTATGTAATATTGTTTTATTCTTAAAAAAAACAGTTGTAAATTAGTTTTTAACATTTTTATATTTATATATATATTTTTAAGCATAATTATTACAAGTCATTAAAGTTTATATTCACTTCACTATTTTATATAACAACAGTATTTTATTTATCAGCTATCTTGTAGGAATAATTAGAATATACACCATATAAACCACAATATGTATTTTACAAAGATCATTTTAACAACATATTTATTATAATTTTGAATATGAATATTTATTAAATGACTTAAGGCACAATAGCACTTTATTTAGTTAGGTCCCCATACAACTTGTGACTGGACTTTTTAAAGAAAACTGTATACCACATATTGAATGTAATTTTGAAAATAATAGGTATGGCTTTAAATTTCAAATGAATTTATGTAACTGATTGATTAATTAATTGATTTATATTGTATAAAAATCATTGGCACCACACTTTCATTATTCTGAGGAAGTCTGCATTCGGCAGACGAAAGCGCTAGATCTGTGATTGTGATTTTTAAAATTTTGTTCGTTTCATTAAAGTACTGAGGTCTGTTTACACGGAGTTTTATTTTTATAAGATATAATTTTGTCATATCCTGGCCATTATTGGCTGGGCTTCTAAAGGCTCTTGTGGCATTAGCCTAGTAATGACCTGTGAACCTATGACAGACAGAGGAGAAAGGGGGATAAAGTTTGAGCTAAATTTATCGACCAGTAGGTGAGCTTTATCTTCAGCCTCATTGTAGGTAACATCGATCACAGTCAGCTCAGTGCAATGCTGCATTGCACTTTTGAGATTATGAGTATAACTAAAAAATGCCTTGTGATTTTCTTTGGCTTTGGTAGCTATTTTGGCATCACACTTGACTTTAATGGGCTTTATTATTTCATTGATGAGGGCTCTACCATTCTAGGAATCTCTCTTCTTACTTTTGGTCAGAATTCTTTTTCTTTTACTGTAACAACTGATGATATTATGGTTCCACAATGTGGGTCTGTTTCTGGAATTTTCCCTGCATTTGTTCCTACAGGATACAATTGTATCTTTGCAGATGTTTAAATACTGGTATAGTGTGATGGTGGAGGTTTCTGCATATTCAGTTGAGTTAACTTGGTGTGTCACTTAGAAAGGTATCTTAAGTGGAAGGGATCTCTGGTTTCAGTTTTATTTCAAAGAATATGGTTTTATGAAGAGACGTAAAAAGTGACTAAGATGTGCAAGGGATGGTGCATGATGCCCCCTTATTAGTAAGGACACAGTCCAATAATTCATTCCACCTAATGGGTAGTCTGACTTATTATTCCATGGCATTTGTATCAACAAAGTCCTTGAATCCCTGTTCTTGTACATAAGTGGTGCTGTAGGTCTCCCATCTATAGTTGGATAGTTTAGATCACGTAGGAAAATTGTATAGGACCACCTTCAAATGAGCACCAAAATTAAGCCAATTATTGAAGTCAATTATTTTGTGCTCATATCGCATGAATTATCCTTGGAGAAGGTATAATGCTGCTCAGTGCTAGTCCCATACCTTCCTTGGACACAAATTGTGAGAGTTCCATCATGTCTCCTTTCATATAGTCCAGGGAGAGGTACACCTAAAGTCACTGACACCGGCATGAACTGTGACAGAGTCATACTGATACTTGCTGTTCAAGAACTTGAGTGCTTCCATCACCTGACAGATCCTGGCACCAGACATGCAATTAACCTTCATCTTTCCATGCTCAGCCTGATAAGAGGTACATGAGTATGTCTTACATTGGAGTCACCCATAAAAAGAATGCTTGGTTGTGTCGATACCTGACTTATGGGCTCAGCATCCGTGACTTTGGGACTCCTTGTTGTAGATGAGGAGGTAGGATTAACATGTAGACTTTGTTTTCTGCCTGTGTTGTATTTTTGAAGTTTTTGAGGTTTAGGCAAGTTAGCTTTTAGAATTTCAGCATATGATGGATTATGTGTACTGTGATGTTCTTGGTGAGGTATGGTGTGTAGTGAAGTGTTGATGACTTCAGTACTGATATTACTGCATGAGATTCGGGCCTCCAAGGACATTAAATGTGTTCCTCTCTCGCACATCTTTTTATTTAGTTCTCGCTCTTCTTCTTTTTGTACTCTTGCCAAAATGTTTATAGGAGTAATTAAACACACTTAGTTTTTAACTGTCTTCTTTTGTTTATTTTTCCTTTTCTTTTTATAGCTGTGATTTCGCCTGTTAAATACGCAGTTTTCGTGCTGTTCTTTTTGTTCATTAACTGCTTGCTGGTATTTCTCTGTTGCGTTAATACTATGTTAAAACAAATAAAATACTGTTAAAAGTGGACCCGCACTCCCCCACGGACACCCCGCCGTCCCTTAACTCCTGGAGGCTGCCAAATCGTGCCGGGAGAGACTCTGGAGTACTGGGCCATGGCATCTCGCATAGAGTTTAATGTTAAGGAGATTATATCGGTGCACTTTGGTAATACTAACTTATGTGACCCATATGTTATGAAGGAGTGTTTATTACAAGTAGCAGAGGCACAAAGACTTGGGCATTAAAATCGACAGTAAATTCAGTTCTGGGTTAAACTCACTTGAAGTACTTAAGAATGTGTTATTATGAGATCAAATCTATACGTAGAACTATTATTAGTGGCAATAAAAAAGTATTTCATTGTATAAAGAGTGTGATAACTTAGTGAACATGGGGCACCCTTTTATAATTATAATATTGCTCCATTAAGAAGGTTAGAAAGGGTCCACATAACATTTACTAGACATGATGTAGGTGAGAGAGATATGTTGAATTCTGGAAAAGATTGAAAATCTTTTCTCTTTACTTTATCAGTTAAGACGGTTTAGGGATGATCTAGTTGTTATTTATAAAAAAGTATATATAGTGGCATCTATGCTGAAAGCATAAAGGCTAATCAAAAATGTCACAACAACAAGAAATAGTAACTTGATGGTAGATGTAAAGATAGGTAACACCAAAATTCTTGGAAATTCATTTCGCAGTAGATCTGAGTAATGGTGGAATTCTGTTCCATTAAAAAAATCTCCTTTTCTCATCTGCTTTAAAAATAATATGGACAGGTGGACTGGTGATAGGGTACGATCCTATGCAAATAAATGGCAACCAAGGGCTTTTAAGGCTTTGAGTTTGAAATATTAACATTGTACACTGAAATATGTATAACTAATAAATATAAGAAGAAATATGGATTGTAGTGACTAAATCCTTTAGCCTAAAGAGGCAAATTTCATGAAAATTCAATAGTTTTCTGATGCTCAAACAGTCCAAATTCAGGATCTGCCAGTTTTTTTCCATTACTTTTCCATAAAAAATGGAATATTAGCGTAACAGTATTGCACACAATGTAGATATTGCCTCTCAGAAAAAGATCTACTTAGTATAACTGTTGTGTAGTTTTCTGTGCATTAGACAGTTTTTTTATGTAATTAGAAACATTTTAATTATATTTTTCAGATTAATTTGTACCCATTGTTGCATTTTCATTTCTTCTGTTATATTTCCCCCTAGCCTGTGTCTTGTAATAACTGAATCTGTTTTTTTTTTTTTTTTTTTTTTTTTTTTTTCAGGATGGCAAACAGTATCTCTCAGAATCATATCATTAATTTGTTGTTAAATGAGATAAAAAAATGCCTTTTTCTCAGAATAAGTGATATTCTGTCGGACTTTAAAATGTATAGCAAGTATGTATGTATACTTGTTTTAAGATTCTGCTGCTCAGTGTGTATCCCAACCCATTCCAATTAACCCTATACATTCATTTCCTCACTGTAACCCTACCTTGCTTTGAAATCAACAACCGCCCTTGGCCAAGCCCTAAGCTTCGAGTGGATAGAATGGTTAAGGTTGTTCTCCCTTAAGGAGGAGCTTTGGAACATAAACTTGAGTGCCCACATTTTGGGAGAAGTGGTCTTCAACCAGACTGTTTAATATCTGATAAATGGTATCCTGTAGAACGCTTTAGTGATGTTCTTCGTGTTTCACTGTTGCAGTCATTACATTTGGGTTCTCTGCTTGCAGTAGCCCTCAGATGGCCTGATTAACAAAGTCTTGGGTCCTGCATCGGTTGCTGTCCCTTCTTCCATGACGTCAGGTTGTCCGGGGTATAAAACATGCAGCTGATGCCATTACATCAGTCTTTCTTGCCGTGCGGTGCCCGAAGCAGAAGCAGTTCGCAAGTGCCGGTCGGCCGACTCCTGAAATTTTCATTTTCGAGTTTCAGAACCAAAGTCTTCAACTAAAGCTAAGTACCCTGTTGGGGAAACTTTTTCTTGCTCCTTACCAATGCCAGTAAAAGTTAATAATTGCATTACTTGTGTAAAGTAAATACCTCATAAAGATTTTCATTCGTACTGTATTCCTTGCCTAGGGCCTGACCACGATGTACCTTGCTGTTGGTTTTGTGCTTTATTTAATCAGCGCATTATCCATCATCGGTATATTTTTGCCTCTAAATATTTCGGTTCTCAGTTTAATTATCCAGAAATGTCATCAGTTAGCCATCCGACTACTGGGATTTCAAAAAAATGCAAAGATAAAGACAGAGACAGGCCGCCAAGGTCCAAAACTGCTGACGCTTTTCCTAAGCCAGTCACCAGTTCGCCGGTACTCAGTGAGGTGCTTTCGCAGCCCCTGATACCCACTACTTTTGATTCACAGGCCTCTACTGAGACCCATTCGGAGTCCGGTATTCCGCGAGATGCTTCAACTATAGAACCCGTGGATGTCTCTACCTTGGATGGGTTCGGAGCTGCTGTGCAAGCACCGGCTTCTGAGGGTGTATTCAGGCCTATGAACTTGCATATTAAACCAACACCTCCTTCTTCATTTAAATCTCAAACCATGCCTAAAAAAATGACACCCAGGCCCCATGCTCAGGCCTCTATACCTAAAAAACAAATGATAAGAATGGCTGAAGAACTTATAACTCTAATCAGTGGAAGCCATCATCCCCCTTCTAAGAGACCTAGGACTGAAATTGTTTATGAATCTTCTGAACATGATTCTGATTTTTCTGATTCTTCTGATGATCTGGATTAACCCTTAACTACTTATGAGGATTCTGATGCAGAGGACTCTATTCCCTCTGCTTCCCCTCCAGAGGATTTTTCTTTTGGCGAAACCTTACATACTCTAAGGGAGCATTTCCACTGGGAAAGCCAGGATTTTTCTGATTCAAAAAAGAGGCTTAGGGATTTCTTACTCTTGCCTCAGCATAGGCCTTTAGCTATTCCTCCTGTACTAGACATTGTTGATGATGCTTTTTCGGAATCTAGTTTGGCCCCTGATCCTTTGCCTCCTGCTCCCAGAAAACCTGACAGATTTTACAGGGTTCCTGATTCACACAGGTTCCTTTTTAAAAATCCTATTGCAGATCCAGAGACTATTTCACAGGGACCCAAGGGCATTAAGGCTTCTACTGCTAAAAATCCTACCCCTTCTGATAGAGACTCCAGGGCGCTGGATAGATGGGGTAAGAAGGTTTACACTTCTGCAACCTTGGCCATTAGGGCTTTAAACTGCCAGTTTCATATGTTAAAGTATCAGCAACATGTTATTGGATTGCTTAAACAGAAAATTATGTTGATTCCTGACTGTGTGGAAAATAATGAATTACAGGATTTAATGCATTCTGCTGAACAGGTTGGAAAACATACTTTGCAATGTGGATTTGATTCATTAGAGGCCTCTTGCAGGGCTGCTGTTACTGGGTCTTTGCTCAGAAGGCATGCTTGGCTTAAGGAGCAATCTTTGCCTGATCATGTTAAAGTTAAATTGTTGGATGCTCCCTTAAATCAGGACCGTCTGTTTGGCAAGAAGGCTGAGGAAGTTCTTAAAAAGATGGAAGATAAAGCTAAATCTATGCAAACTGTTAAAGATTTCTTACAAGTTCATCCTAATAGATTTAGTAGGCATTGGCCCTCTAAGAATTGGTCCCTTCCAGCCCCTTCCAGGTCTTCTCAAGCCAAACCCAGACACAGCCGAAACCCCAGGTTTCAGTCCCAGGGGACACACAAGACTAAGCAGTGGGCGGTTTCCGCACCCAAATCAGGGAGTAGTAACACTCTCCCCTATGGAAAACTATCTCAATGACTTGCTTTTAAAGCTTCCAAGCACTTCCCAACTGAATGCTCTTTTAGGTGGAAAGATTGGTCTGCAGGCAAAAAACTGGGAACTCATTACCCAGAACAAATGGGTTTTAAATATAGTGTCCAAAGGATACAAATTTCACTTCCACACGTTACCAACACAGGCACCAAGCAAGTGGCCATATCTACCCCCAAATCAGTGGGCAGAGGCCCAAAATCAAGCACTCTCTCTCTTAAGCATGGGGGCTATTCAGTTGGTACCAGAAGAGGAAAAGGGACAAGGTTTCTGTTCGAGACTTTTTCTGGTACCCAGAAAAGGCAATACATGGCGTCCTAACCTGGACCTTTCTACTCTAAATACCTTTCTGGTGATTCCAAAATTCAAGATGCTGACTCTTCACCAGCTGCTTCTTATGCTAGGCAAAGATGCATGGTTGGCAACACTAGACCTAAAAGAAGCATACCTGCACATCTCTATCAGGGATCCTTGCAGAAGTTACCTACGCTTCAAAGCAGGCGACATGGACTATCAGTTCTCTGCACTGCCCTTTGGCTTATCTACTGCGCCCAGGGTATTCACAAAGTGCCTAGCTCCAGTCATTGCATTCTGCAGACAAAGAAATATTCAGATATATCCATACCTGGATGATTGTCTAATTCAGGCAGAAAGCCAAGACATTCTTTTGAATCATCTGGCCTTTGTTCAAAGGGTACTGACTTGTCTGGGGTACACCATAAATGAAAAGAAGTCACACCTGGTACCCTGTCAACAAATTATATTCCTGGGAGCAAGCTTGAATACAACTTCCCAGATGGCTTTCCTCACGCCAGAGAAATGGACTCATTTGACAACCTACTTCAAACAAGTGGCCACAAAAACCCAGTTATCTGCAAGGCAAATACTGCAGGCCTTGGGGTTCATGGCCTCCTGCATTCTTCTAATTCCATATGCAAGGCTGCATATGAGGAAACTGCAGTGGTATCTTAAAAGCCTATGGTGTCAACATTCACAGGATCTAGAAGCTATGATTCCTGTCATACCTTGTCTATGTGCACACTACCCCCTGCCGACCAAACCTTAACAACAGATGCATCAGACTATGCATGGGGGGCTCACCTGGCCAAGTCAAATGGACCTACACATAAATCAAAAGGAAATGTTAGCTGTACAGAATGCTCTGACAGCCTTCAAGGACCACATTCTTCCAGGACAACTAATGGTAAAGACGGACAACATCACGGTCATGTGGTACATAAACAAGCAGGGAGGTACACACTCTTACCCCCTCTGCAAACTAGCCATGGCATTGTGGAACACAGCCTTGAGCTACCAAGTGAATCTACAAGCTCAATTCCTGCCAGGAAACTAATACACAGGCAGATGGACTAAGCAGAAACCTCATGGACCCACACGAGTGGAAACTGGAACCAAGGATTTTCAACATGTTGACAAGCAAATGGGGGAGCCCAGATATAGACCTGTTTGCCTCCCCCCAGAACCATCAATTGGACAAATTTTGCACAAGGATTCCCCACAAACTAGCTTGGAAAGTGGATGCTCTATCCTTCAGCTGGAAAAACCTACCAGTTTATGTCTTTCCTCCTCTGCCTCTGCTCTCCAAGGTACTACTAAAAATCAAACAGGACAAGCCAAGAATGATTTTAATTGCACCAGACTGGCCATGCCAACACTGGTACCCCTCCTGCACAGTGTGTCACGCTTGGCCCCATGGCACCTGCCTCAGACTCCTTCTCTGTTGTCTCAGCAGGGGAACCAGATTCTGCACCCTCAGCTGCAAACCCTGAACCTAGCAGCCTGGCTAATTACCTAATCTCTCCATTACCATCCCTCAGTAAATCAGTGATGGATATCATTTTAGAGACTAGGAGGCCTAGTACTAGAAAATCTTATGCTGCAAAATGGAAAATATTTTGTACCTGGAACCAATCTCAATGGATGAGTGCAGCAGTACCCAATTTACCTCAGATTCTACAATATTTGACTGAGATGCTTCATAAGGGCTTGTCCTTTTCCTCCATCAAAATTCATGCCTCAGCCATTTCAGATCATTATAGCACAGAGCCTCCCCTCTTCTCTCACCCACTGCTCAAGCAGTTCCTCAGAGGGGCCAAAAATGTAAGGCCACCGAGGAGAGCAACTCCAGCCTGGGACCTTAACTTTGTCCTGGAGAAACTCACTCTTCCTCCTTTCGAGCCAGCTGCTACTGCAGATTTAAAATTCCTTTCCTGGAAAACAGCTTTCCTTTTAGCAATCACTTCTGCAAGAAGGGTATCTAAGTTACAGGCCCTTATGGCAGTGGAGCCTTTCATAATCTTTCATACAGACAGGGTGTCCCTCAGAACTAGTCCCTCCTTCATGCCCAAGGTGGTATCCAGTGTGGCTCTTAATCAGTCCATTCATTTGCCTACCTTCTTTCCTAACCCACAAAACAAAAGGGAATGGATACTGCACTGCTTAGATGTGCGCAGGCAACTTAGATTCTACTTGGACAGGACTAAACCTCAAAGGAAATCCGAACAACTGCTGGTGGCATTTGCTGCAGGGACAGAGGAGAAAGCTGTGTTTCTAAGCAAACCATTTCAAAATGGATAGGCCACTGCATTCATTTCTACTATAAGCACCATGGAAAACCTATCCCACAGGGCATCAGACCCCCATTCAACCAGGGCTGTATCTACCTCTACAGCCTTTCTCAGGGCGTCCCTACAAGGGACATCCTAGAAGCTGCTACCTGGAGTTCTGTACATACTTTCACCAAGCATTATCATTTGCCAGTTTTCTCTAAATCCAGAGCTGGTTTTGCCACTGCAGTCGTGCAGGGCCTTATAGCTTGTCCTAATTCTATTTAAATTCCTCCTTCCAACCTTAGCTTTGGGAATCTACCCAAATGGTAATGACTGCAACAGTGAAACATGAAGAACATAGTAGAGTTGTATACACTTACCATAAATGTAGATGTTCGAGTGTATTCACTGTTGCAGTCCTGGTTACCCTCCCTCCTGCCCCTTTTCTTCCTTTGGCTATACCTCTACTCTCACTTACTATGCTCAAAAAGCTTTTTGGTGTATTTGCTTTTTTTTAGAGGTATATCCTTGTATTATAGATTTAATTGCTTCCCATTAGGGGGCACTTGACATCTGGGGCAAGAAAAAACTGATGTAATGGCGTCAGCTGCATGTTTTTTACCCCTGACGACCTGACGTCATGGAAGAAGAGACAGCAACTGATGCAGGACCCAAGACTTTGTTAATCAAGCCGACTGAGGGCTACTGCAAGCAGATAACCCAAATGTAATGACTGCAACAGTGAATACACTCGAACATCTGCATTTATGGTAAGTGTACACAACTGTACTTTCCTTCTGCTGTCACTTTCAGTACTTCCTTTGTTAGACTTTGCCAGCTAAAATAGAGGAAAAAGCTATCTGTGCAGGTGAGTAAGGCCATCAAGTGGCACGTGGTCTTCCCCTGTGGTGTTGACAGAATTAGCTAGGTTGATAACTTCCCCAATGGCCTAATTACAGTTTGTTTTGGCTACATCCTGACACTGTATATTGGGTAGTGGTTCTCCTAGTGTGCCATAGTTTGGTGAGCCATCATATAGGATCACCATTGGCTACATTGTGGAGCTTATAATTCCTTACTCCTCATCTGACATCTGCAGGTATAATAGTCAGTTTCAGTAGACATCATGGGATAGGTCAAGACTTTATTGCTGAAAATGATGGCAGAAGCTCTGCTGATGTATAAGTGGGTTGTGCTCTCCTCTGGGCTGTTCCTGGTCCTAGACAAGATGGAACAGTTTACCCCATTCTGTACCCCAACAATTTCAACAAGTACATTCAGTTCCAGAAGGTCATCCTGTAGGGTACATTGATGGTCTCTGTAGCTGCGATTGATTCCTTTTGATATACCAATTTTTAGGTCCTTACAGAATAATACTTTGGTTTGCTATTGATGGCCATCTCTCCCAGTACAAAGTATTGACATTTAGGCTTTCCTCTGTGCCCAGAATATTCATGAGTGCCATCCTTGGTATTGCAGCCTGGTAGCAGAATGGGTTCCTTGTGTTTCCTTACCAGGATACCCAACTTCTGGTTGCTGTAGTCATTGACTCCCTGCAGATGCTGTTGTTTGGAGAATCCAAAGCCCTTCATCAGGAAGGAGTTGGAGTGCTGTTGTAGTAGTTTTTCCTGCCATTGACAAGGGCTAAGTAAGTTATGCTCCTCAGTTGCTTGAGTTCTTATGTAAAGCAGAAGTTAAGGAACTGAAGTTGGATGAGTTGTGGTATGTGAGGTAGAACCTTGTACATTTTACACTCGGTGAGTAGTAGAGATGCCAGGAATCTGTTATAGATCCAGAAAATGAATATCTAGTACTTGTCAATACATGTTTTAAAAACAGTAGTTATTCTAATATCAGTTGCGAAAGGGCAATACAATTTTACTTCTATTCTGTTGTGGCTTATTAGCGTCCGTGCGTCATTGGCACCATGTCATCCTGATAGAAGCTTGCTAATGATTCACACTGGTATTGCAGAGATGTGCTTCAGTTAATTATTTTCTTTCATGTGATGATTAACTCTAAATAACACTGAGGAAGTGAATAAACTCTAAAACTCTTTTACGGATATTAAAATAGTAAATGTGAGAGTATGCTTCTGAGAGAGAGAGAGAGAGAGAGAGAGCGCGAGAGAGAATGTTTATATAATACTCCATGCAATATCTTCAGTTGCTGAGTACTTTTACCAGTTAATAGCAGTCAGTTTTCAGTACCTTTTACTTAGAAAATAGGGGTAGCTAGATGATAACTATTTTTTATGAAGGTAACTGTGTGTCCAACAATTTGAATGTCATTGCATAACCTTTTTTGTACATGTGCCTGAGCCATCATAATGGTTTTCTTTGAATTTTTCTGCAGTTGGGGCTACTTTGGCTTCTGCTCTGATGTCTTCATTTCTCCATCTGCCCCACAGTGTGCATCCTACCACGTGTCTAAGGCACTTCATCTCCATTACCTCTAGCTTCCTCATCTCCTCTGCCTTTACTGGCCAGGGTTGTTTACCATACAGTTGTACAGGCCACACCATAGTTTTCAGCTGCTTTGGCATTCTTATGTCATAAGAAGAGTGGTCACTCCTGACACTCTGTGGCAGTTGGCTGTAGCCCCACTGATTCTAAGTTTGACCTTCTCATTTAGACTTCTGTTCTCCTCAATCATCTCTCCCAGATACTTCAAGCTGTTAACTTGTTCCACTGTTTTCCCTTCTATCTCAGTTCTGAGGGTCTTCTGATTCCCCACATGTACTGCCATTACAACCATCTTATCTGTTTTCACTTTCATCCCATGTGCCTTCAGATTTGCATTCCATTTGCCTATCCTTTGCTAAAGTTCTTGCTCAGAGTCTGCCTGTAATGCTACACCATCTGCATTGAGCAACTTTGCTGATCTGTCCCCTTGACCTGTCTGCTAATGCAGTCCATCACCAGTATGAACAATAGTGGGGTTAGAGCTGAACCCAACACTGTAAATACTTGTGTCATTGGGTCCTTGTACTTAGCCTACACTAATTCTACCAATGTTTCTGGGACTTTAAACCATCACAGGACTGCCCAGATCAACTTTCGTGGGACCTTGTTGTATGCTTTCTCCAAGTCTAGGAGTGCTCAGTTAGACTCCTTCCTCATCTTTAGCTTTTTCTTAACTATCTGTCTCACTGCAAACGTCGGGTCAGATGTGCTGCATCCTGCTCTGAATCTGATCTGATCATCTCCCATCTTTCTTTCTACTACTCTGTGGAAACACTTATCAGTTAACTTTTATGCAGTGTGACAGGAGTTTGATATCTCTGTACTGTCCACAGTTGTGGCTGTCCCCTTTGTTCTCATACACTGACATTAGTATGCTTAGTCTACATCTGAGATTTGCCTTTCTCCACACTACTATGAGAAACCTCAGAAGCCGTTTCTCCCCTGTGTCGCACAATATCTTGATCATATCTGCTGGCCCTTCGTCTGAGCCTCATGCTTTCCCTAACTTCATTTTCCTAAGTGCTGCCCTTCTTTCAATGTAAATTGCATATGGGGCAATATAGCTCCTGTGGGATTTTCTTCATTTAGAGCAGGGGTCCTCAAACTTTTTAAACTGGAGGGCAGTTCATGGTCCCTCAGACTGTTGGGGGGCCGGACTAGCGTTTGAAAAAAAAAAAAAAACGAATTACCATGCACACTGCACATATCTTATTTGTAATGCACAAAAACATGAAAGAACCTGTGTTTTTGGGTACTAAATGGCAGGCAATGCTGCTGGCCTGTGTTTCTGTGTACTGGATAGCAGGTGATGCTGCTGTCTTGTGCTTCTGATTACTGAATAGCAGGTGATGCTACTGGCCTGTGTTTCTGGGTACTGAATGGCAGGTGATGGTACTGCTAGTCTGAAAAAACTTCCAACAAAAACACAAAGCACAAAGAGCTTTTTCAGACAAAATAGCCCCAAGATAGTTTGAAAAAACTTCAATGAATTCCCATGCACACTGCATATATCTTATTTGTAGTGCAAAAACATGAAATAACCTGTGTTTCTGGATACTAGAATGCTAGAAGTCTAAACCTCAAAATGCACTGTCTCGAGGCACTCTTAAAAATGGGGAACATTGATATCTGTGCAGTAACTGAAACCTGGTTCAAGGCTCCAGAGAGCACCCCTGCAATACCAGGCTACAACTCTTACCACACTTTTCGACCACCAAACCAGGATCGAAACACTAAAGGTGGAGGAGTGTCCATATTCACCAAGGATATTCAAACCACCAGGTTAGTTGCCCAACACATTGCGTCTGAAATTCTACAGGTGCAACTAACACTAGGTAAGACTGCAATCCAAATTGTAGCTTGCTACAGATCCTCCAAGATTCTCACTACACTTTTCTAAACATACTGGAAAATATTAATATACAACCAAACACCGTAATACTGGGTGATTTCAACTACCTTGCCATTAACTGGGAAAACTACTCGTGTACCAACACCTTTGCCCAACGGTTCTTGGAATTCATAAATTCCAATGCCCTGGATCAACTAATCCGTAGTACCACCAGGGGCTCCAATATCCTAGACCTGGTCATTACCAACATGGGAAATTGATGCTCCACTCCTATGGACACCATCTCGTTGGTCAGGTCAGACCATAAGCTAATCACCTTTAACATCCACATCCCACCCCCATCCCCCAGTAAGAAAACCTCCATAAAAAACTTCTCCAAAGCCAAATTCATGCTACTCAAGTCAGAAGTTACAAACTTCATGACACCCATGCAGAAGGCAACTGAAAGTTCGACTGCTGAGTCCTACACTAAGGCACTGTACGAGCACATCCACTCATGCATGAATCGTGCCATCCCAAATAGAGCCAAGATGCTCTCCTCCAAAAAAGGAAGCCAATCTGGTGGTCCCTTGCCATAAACAAACTTTACAACAAAAGGAAGAAACTGTTGCAGAAAAGAGGAAAATCCTAGGATGCAAAAAACTCCATTACCAGCCTCAGTAAGAAGCTAAGATCCATCATAAAATCCTCCAAAGCTAGTTACAAAAATAAAATTGCCAAAGATTCCACAGACAACCACAAGGCATTCTATAACTATGTCAAGAATCTAAATGGCAATGCTCAGATCTGCTCTGAGCTACAGCAGAATGGCATTAAATATACTGATCCCAAGGATATTGCCAATATCCTGTCAGATCGATTCAGTGCCAACTTCATCCCCCTCTCACCCCCTAAATGGCCCATCTCAATACTGGAAGATTGCCAAATTCTGGTAATAATGGCCACACAGGTAAAAAACGCACTCTCCAAAGCTAAGAATACAGCATCCATGGGACCAGATGACATCTCGGGCTGTGTACTACATAAAATACAAAATGAACTGGCACCTCACCTAAGTGTCATGTTTAATTATACCCTCACCTCAGGCTTCATGCCCCACTGAGTGGCACACAGCTACAGTTATCCCACTCCACAAGGGGGGATCCACCTTGGATCCCGGGTACTACTGCCCCATCAGTCTGACGAGCCTGATCTGCAAGGCCATGGAACATATTATCATGGAACTTATAAACAAATACATTGGCAACCTTAAAACACTAGACCCCACCCAGTTTGGGTTTGTGAAGGGCCGATCTTGTCTCCTGAACCTGATTGACTTCTTCGAATCAGTCCCCAGAGCCGTGGACAAGGGTAAGGCAGTCCACACAATCTATCTGGACCTCGCCAAGGCCTTTGACACCATCCCCCAGTCTGGAATCATAGATAAACTTACTAAGCTGGGCATTAATCCCTATGTCACTAGATGGGTTGATAACTGGCTTACTGAAAGAACCCACACTGTAAAAGTAGCTGACTTCAAATCCATCTCCAGACAAGTGACAAATGGAATACCTCAGGGTTCATTCCTGAGACCTCTCTTGTTTGGCATGTACTTCTCTGAAGTACAGGCCAACACTAAGGGACTCTGGCAAGCAAAGTTTGCAGATGACTGCAAACTGGGAGCCATTTTTGAATCCCCAAATTATGTGGATACTCTACAAAAGGGCCTTACAGAAACAGATGCTTGGTGCCAGAGCCATGGGCTCAAGCTCAATGCCAAGAAATGTATAGTTATCCCCTTTGGGAAAAAACATGTACCTGTGAATTACCACATAGGTGGCAGTACACTAAACAGCGAAAGTGTGTTAAGAGACTTGGGGACACAGGTGGACAGTGGTCTCACCTTCAATAACCACATCGCCACCACAGTCAGGAAATCCTTCTATTTGGCAGACCTCATCACTAAGGGCTTTTCATCCAGAAAAAAGGAGGTCATTGTCCCACTGTATTCAACCCTCATTAGGCCCATTATAGAATACAATGCCCCATTTGGTATATACCTCTCAAGACATCTGCAACAACTGGAAAGGCCACAGAAATGCCTCACTAAATAAATCACAGGCCTAAAGCAGATGCCCTATGCTGACCGTCTTAGAAAATTCCAGCTATTCTCTGTCGCATATCGTCTACTCTGAGGTGATCTCTGCTTAACATATAAGGCCATGTCAAATCCAGAGCTGCTGGACATGCTACACTTAAAGAAATCCCAATCCCTCTGAGCCACATGTTCCAGGGATCTAAACTTTGTCATCACAATAAACAAAACATGCTGGAGGGATAGGTTCCTGACCCAGAGACTCCCCAGACTCTGGAATAGACTACCCATACATGTCAAGCAGAGCACCTCTTTGGCCCTCTTCAAAAGGAACATTGATGATTGGATGGGAGAAAGGAAATTCACCCCGGGGATCACGTCAGTCTCCCTGCTAGACAGGGATCCAGGAAAGTAAATAGTGTGGGAAGAAATAGCCAGAGAATTGTTATGGCTAGGCTTGTATAGTCCCTAGGGCCAATAGCCTAGTACCAACCTATGAACCTATACTGAATGGCAGGTCTACTGCTAGTTTGAAAAAAAAATTAAAACAAAAGCACAAAGAACTTCTTCAGACAAAATAGCCCCAAGCATATTTCAATGGGAAGTGTGGGCCTGCTTTTGGCTGATTAGATAGTTAATGTCTGGTTCCATGTTTGTCACTGCCAGTCGTAATAAGTGATGCAAGTGAGCATCAGTTAGTCTGGATCTCGTTGGAGATTTCAGATGTTTCATTAGGGAAAAAGTCTGTTCACAGACATAGGTGCTGCCAAAGATGGTTTTGTTTTGAGTGCATGTTTCCTGAGATTAAGATATGCCTCAGAGGGGAGAGATGCAAAGAAATTAGTAAGGCTACTTGACTTGAATGCGTTTTCCAGAGAGTCACAACTCTGTAGTCCGACCAGTTCCATTTGGTAAATCGGATCAACAATTTCAGTGTGAACAGAAAATGGGTCCAGAAAAGCTGTATGTCCTGTTCATGGAGATGAAGCTCTTTAAATCTCATTTGAAACTCCCTTTGCAACATTTCCAGTAAATCCACACATTTTTTGTTTGGGAATGCAACTGCTGGGTTTTCATCCAACAGCTTTTGAGTAGTGGGGAGATGGCAGAAGTTTTCCTCCTTGACTTGTTTAATGAGGAGGTCCAGTTGTACTTCAAATGCTTTCACGTGTGAATGCATATCACAGATGAGCTTCCCCTTTCCTTGAAGTTGCACATTGAAACTGTTGATCTGCTCTGTTCCATCTGCCAGAAAGGCAAGGTTCCATTTATATTCTGCATCTTTAATCTCCGGTACTTTGTTTTTTGAAAGCAGACAAGCAGAAACCTGTGGAAGCAAGTCATAAAAATGTTGCAAAAGTCTTCCATGACTCAGCCAACAGACTTCTGTGTGGTACAGAATACCTTCATAGGCAGCATTCAGCTCAGACAGAAATTCCTGAAACTATCTGTGGTTTAGTGCATCAGCCCTAATGAAGTTAACACAAGACACCACAACTTTCATGACAGAGTCCCACTTCAGTGATTTACAACACATTGCTTGGTGGATGAGGCAGTGTATGGCTATCGGAAGCAAATGGTTGTGTTTGTCCATCTCTTGGTTAATGTGTGCAACCACTCCTTTCGCAAACCCCACCATGCTAGGAGCACCATCAGTTGTCGCACTGGCTAGTTTAGCCCAGTCCAGCTCCAAATCATTCACAGTTTGATGAACCTTTTCATAGATATCCTCTCCTGTTGTAGTTCCTTTGATGCTTTGCAGTGCAGCAAGCTCCTCCTTGACTTTGAAATGTGCATTTGTTTCACAGATGAAAATTAGAAGTTGTGCAGAATCACAAACATCATTGCTTTTGTTGAGTGCCAACGAAAAGTAGCAAAGTTTTTTTGAGGACTTTTGCAAATGCTGATGCAAATTGTCCCCCATTTCTTCAATCCTTCATGTAATTGTAGGTCCTGAAAGACTCACTGTACTAAATAACTCAGTCTTCTCTGGACACATCTCTTTGGCAACAGAAAGAAGGCATTCTTTAACAAATTCTCCCTCTATGAATGGTCTGCCAGTGCGTGCTTTTAGCTTGGCAACTTGAAAACTTGCTCGCAGTGATGAAATATTTAGCTGCTTTGGCTTCACAAAAACATTTTGCTGAGTTGTCACTCCATTTTTCTGTTTTAATATTGTGTCTTTTCTCACTTGCCCGACCAAACCATCATATTTGTCTTTATGTCGAGTTTCATAGTGTCGGCACAAATTGTATTCCTTGGACACAGCCACTGAATCCTGACATAGCAGACAAACATCTCTCTCCTTGCACTGCATGAAAAGGTAATCGTAGGTCCATTGTTCTTTGAATATCCTGCACCTGGAGTCAATTTTCTTTTCTTTGACATCATAACTGTTTCCGAGGGATGCACAATGGCTAATTTTACTTCTTTGCTTTATTTTGCTTGTGAATGCTGTATGTATGGAGTGTATGCATCTGCACGTGTGCGCTGGAGTGTCCGCGTGTCACTGACACCATGGCAACCCGATAGAAGCGAGCTAATGATTCATGCTGGTAAGGGACTTGGAGGGCGCTGGATGCAGCTCTGCCAGCAGCCGAGGCGGGAGCCATGCTAAAGAGGCGGGAGCCATGGTAAAGACTTGGAGGGCCATGGTAAAGACTTGGAGGGCCGTAGTTTGAGGATCCTTGATTTAGAGGCTGCTGAAAGTACTTCTCCCATCTGCCTTAGATTTCCAGTGCACTGGTGAGAAGGTTGTTGTTGGCATTCCTTTTGAGGGGTATGTGACTATTTTCCTTATCTTTTAGTCTTTGCCTTGCAACCTGATAGAGATTCTTTATAGTATCTACAGAGTCACTTTCCAGAAGCTGGTATAGTGCCACTGATGCCTTGTTCTTTGCTATTGCAACTCATCTCTTAGCCTCTTTGTTAGCAAACCAGTATTCCTTCTTACCCTAGTCAGTCTTTTTATCTCCCAGTTTTTCCTGCACTCCTCCTTTCTTTTGATGACTTCCTGAACCTCTACATTCCAGCACCAACTTTCCTTATATAAAGGCTGCCGATATACCTGTTCCAGAAATAGGAGAAAGAAGATAGTAGAGCAAATTGGAAAGGAGGAATTGTCATTGACATCAAGAGTTGCAAAACAGGATATTTTTACCAGATCACGTGCATGGAACAGTGGGAATAGGAAAAAGGATAAGAGATAAAGGTGAAGTAAGCTGGTGGTGATAAGAATGGTAGGAATTTCTAACAGTAGGCAAAATGTGCTCAAGTAATCAGACAGAATTTGGAGCATGTTAAGGTAACGGGCTGTTCAGAAGGCACTTTGTGCATGAAAGTCAGACTGAGATGAGAGTTAACGTTTTGAGAGGAATACGGGAAGAAAATAATGGATGTGTAGTATATAAAAATCAGAAGTATGGGAATGCTGCTAACACTGATTAAAAATGGTAAAGGCAGTAAAGATGAAGCCAGAAGTGATGTTAAAGATGGAAAAGTGACAAACAGATTAGAGGGATAGGAACAAGAGAGAGTGAAAGAGAGCAGGAAAAATAGACACCTGCACAACACACTCACACACACACACACACACACACACACACACACACATATATATATATATATTTTAAATATATATATATATATATATAGGTCACGGCTGAAATCAGGTCTATAGATTGTTTTTCCCTACTAGATTCTAATAACTCCTAACAATTTGGCAATCTTTAGCCTGGAGGGGGAGGGTTCTAGCCCGCTCTGTTCACTACGCTCACTTTGCTCCTCTCCCTGCCCCCTTTTCCCACCCTCCCCAGTACCTCTACATTTATTCTTAGCCTTAACCCCACCCCTAATTGCCAGCAATTAGGCTACACCACTAGTCACTCCCTCCCCCTGCATCCAACACAGTCATGCTACTACCTAATATAATAACAATCCTAACCTGCGTAATTCTTGCTCACATTACATTCTACCAAGGCTCCACAGTCACATGCCCCAACAACTTCCACTGTACTCTCTCAACACCCTCCCTCAAACATTTACACTATAACTACACAACCCCTGCCACCAAAAATATCCTCCCAATACACACACTCCATTACCAAACACCTAACACACTCAAAAATAAAATATCCCTAAGATACCATAAGCAATGTACTATGTATATAAAACATATCCTAAACACCCTCTATAAACTAGCCCTCGCTGGAGACATCCATCCAAACCCTGGTCCTCCCAAATCCAACCCAACCACAAACCCTAGCCCAAGCAACCCCTCCCCCACGCAACTCAACTCCTAGCCAACAGAAAACAACAGACCTACTCATAATGTCCCTAAACATCAGAAGCATATGCAATAAAATCCAAGAACTACATGCCAGCATAAGCATATATTCCCCAGATATTCTCTTCCTAACTGAAGTCTGGCTCAAACCTCACATCATAAGTGAGGAAATACTTCCACCTGAATACAACATCCTTCGCATACACAGATTGTCCAAAAAAGGAGGTGGTGTAGCATTGATATTTAAACACCACCTCAATATTCAACTCCTCAACTCATCTGCCCCTCACCACACCAATGAAGAAATTCTTTATGCCAATCTCAAACTAAACCCAAACAAAACAATCAATATCATAGGATGCTATTTCCCACCAGGGCAAAATATTACACCCCTAGAAAATCTCCTGAGCTGGGCTACTCTATCTCTACCCCAGGAAACCATCATTCTCTGTGACTTTAACATCAACTGGCTATCCTGTAATAATAATCTCCCCAACCATTCACCTTAATCTCCATGGGTTCACTCAACTCATTCAATCCCCTACCCGAATCAACAAAAGACCTAACAATCATACCTTACTTGACTGGATCCTAGTCAACAAAGTCCCTCACTCATACCTAGCAGCCTGCTTACCTGACAGTCTTAATGACCACTCCCCCCACTTTCCTAATTCTGCACCAGACGCACAGTCTGAAGCCCATTATCCACAGGCAAATACAGAACAAATCCAACTTCAACCCCAACTCCTTCATCTCCTCCCTGCAAAAAATTAACTGGTCACCACTAAAATACCTCAACCTAGATGAGGCTGTCCACTTCTTCAACAGTACCTTCCTCTCCATCCTAAACACCCATGCTCCTGTAAGAAATGCCAAAGTCAGATCCAGGCGTGCCCCATGGTTACAAAAGACCACCAGAACCCTAATGAAATCTAGAGATAAGGCCTGGGAGCACTGGCAACTAACAAAATATAACTCAGATAGGCAATCATGCCTTGGACTGCGCAATAAAGCCAAAAAGCATATAAAATTAGACAAATCCCACTACTATAAATCCACCCTAAACTCTATCAACCACAACCCACAACCCTAAGCAATTCTGGTCCACTGTTAACACTATCCTCCAGCCAGGGAAGGTTGATACCCCCCAGCCGTCCTTTTCTTCCTCCTCCAGCAGTATTACTGAATCCTTCAATAAACACTTCACTGAAACTATAACATTTCTAAACAAACACTTCCCTACAACAGCCCCCCCAACTCCTAACACTAAACCCCCACTCCTCTTTTCTTCTTCACCTCAGTACCGACCTCCAACATAAAAAGACTATTGTCAAAATTTAAACCCACCAAACTCGCAGCTGACAACCTCCCCTCTGAATACTTGAAAATTACAGCTGATACACTAGCCTACCCAATTTCAATTCTAATCAACCGTTCCATAACAGAAGGCTATGTTCCCTTGATATGGAAAATATCCCTCATCATTCCCCCTCTACAAAGGCACCCCCTCCACCAACCTTTCCAATTACCGCCCCATTGCTATCCTCTCCCCTCTCTCCAAGATACTTGAAAGATGTAGCAACACCCAGGTCTCCAACTAACTCCTAGCTAATAATCTCCTCTCCAAAACCCAACATGGCTTCAGGACATATCACAGCACTACTTCCGCTCTGCTCTCCTTCACCAACACTATACTTCATCACAAAAACAATGGCCTCTTCTCTACTGCCGTATTTCTAGATATCTTAAAAGCCTTTGACATGGTATCTCATGAGCTACTACTCTCCCCAACCTCTCTTTCCCACAATCAGCCTGCAACTGGTTTCACAGCTATCTTCACAAGACGCCAGCAATCAGTAATCTGGGACAATAACCTATCAGCTCTCCTCCCAGTTACTCTCAGAGATCCCAAGGGTCTATCCTTGGCCCTCTGCTATTCTTACTTTTCACTAACAACCTACATACTGCCACCACACAAGCATCTCTTATACAGTACGCAGATGACTCTACTCTCATCTGCTCTGCCCCCACTCTACCAGAACTACAACAAATCATACAGAAATCATTCTCTTCTGTAGAAAGCTGGCTATCCAATGCTCAGCTCCTACTCAACCCAAGTAAGACAAAACTTCTCCTGTTCCAACCTTTAAAAGCCACCCAAAACACCCCCCATTTCAACATTCTTGCCAAAGACAATGCCATCATCTCTCCATCAGAACACACAAAATTACTTGGTGTGGAAATAGACAACAAACTTAGATTTGACACCCAGATATCTCTCACAATAAAAAAAGTTCACAAGAAACTTGGTGCATTATATCGAAGCCGTCAATTCCTAACCAAGGCGGCTAGAATCTCCATAGCCAACTCCCAGCTAATCTCCACCCTACTCCATACCTCTCAACCTGGAAACATCAAAAATCTGGACAAGGCCCATGAAAAATAGGTACAAATCTGTACGCTGATTAACATATAATTTGCATACATAATTATGTAACCCCACCCACTCCAGTGGAATTGTGGGATACCAACGTTCAAATGCAAACTGAAGAACAGATAACCAAAAATGGCACCAGAGTCCCCCTGCAGCCATTCCAATGTACCATTACCTGGTTAATTTGCCCTATTTACCATAAACACTATAATGTGCTTACTGCTTTACTTCTACAGTGTTTATTTGGACTAATTTAAAAAGTTTATTTTACATTTTATAGCATAAACACTACTAGACCTCTGCTAAACAAAGCAATACAGTCTCACAATGAAAATAGACTTAGCATTATAACTTATCTGCCCTTGAAACTCACATTCATTGAAACAGCATTGAAACCCACAAAGAAAATGCATCTGGCCAGTGGTAAGATTAGCTTTGGGCTGTTTTCAAATCATAGGCCCCCTTGCACACAAAACATTACATGTGTTCTTTGATACATCTTCCGGACAATATTAAATTATATTCCTTATATAATACAGCATACTTGCTACAGTGCGTTTTAAATTTATTGTTTTGAACACTTTTACAGTAAGCAATGAAACAAAATGCATGAACCAATATTTGACTAAACTGCCAGTTCAGAACATTTCCATTATAAAAGTCTGAGTAATGTCTACAATCCACCAGTATCAGTAAATATGCACAATCTCTGCAGAAGTAAAAGTCACATAATATTTCCACAGTAAGGAGATATGTAACTAATGAAGAGGCTGCCGCTGTCAAACAACTTAATATTTCATTGTTTCATCTACAAATAACGTGCCTGTTGCCCTTGAGATATAAATTGCCTTTGTTGCATAAAAAAAAAAAAGCCAATAATATTACAACAGGGAATGGATGGCAAACTGATAACAGGTTCATAATTGATAGCCATCTCTGCCAAAGAGAACATTCTCAGGACTGCAAAGTACAACAGAGTACAGTATCAGCAATCTACATGCTGTGGGATTAGAACCCCCACAGCCTTCTACATCAAAAGTAAGCATTCTACCTGTCGTACTACTGAGTCTACTGACAACACAAGCACACTTACTATAAGCAGTACTATACTCCTCTCCCCCTGAAGACCTATGCAGCATAAGAAATCTGGAAATAACCAAAAATTGATTGGGAAGGGGACAAAAGCCCAAACCCAGGGACACATTTTAAACATTGCTTGTATGATCTTAGAAAAGTTGCTTGCTAGTATAAAATGTTGTGTGTTACCAAGCATGCATTTCCTGAAAGACAGGAAGACTGAAACTTAAATGGCAATGATTATTTAGTGAATTCAGTTCTCACTGGATTTGTCAGAAAACAAACATTTTAAGAGAAACAGACCAAAAGTATGTATGAGCCGACATTCCAGACAGTCTCTCTCACACACACTTTCTGCTGCAGCTGTTAAGTAAACCAAAAGCAGTTTGAAGCACACATTGCCCTTCCTGCAAGTCAATATGTACATTAAAGCATAGTTTCTCCTGCAGCAGTAAAATCAAAATAAAAGCAGTCTCTGTTAAAGCACACACTTTCTCTTGCCTGTAAGCCAATATGAAAGCACATTTTCTCCTGCACCCTTTAAAATACAAGTAAAACAAAAGCAATTTCTCTGTTAAATAAGCACACACTTTCTCTTCCTGTAAGCCAAGCCAGTGTGTACATGACAGCACATGTTCTCCTGCAGCCGTTAAAATACAAGTAAAATGAAAGCAGTTTCTCTGTTAAGTAAAGCACAAGCACACACTTTCTCTTCCTGTAAGCCAAGCCAAAATGTACTTGAAACTGAAACCACGTTTTCTCCTGCAGCTTAAAATACAAGTAAAACGAAAGTAGTTTCTCTGAGTAGAGAGCACAGCACACACTCTTGCCTGTAAGCCAATGTGAACATGAAAGCACATTTTCTCCTGCAGCCATTAAAATACAATCAAACGAAAGCAATTTCTGTTAAATAAGCAAGCACACTTTCACTTCCTGTAAGCCAAGCCAATATGTACATGAAACTGAAAGCACGTTCTTCTGCAACCATTAAAACACAAAAAGAAAGCAGTTGCTCTGTTAAATATGTAGAGAACACAGCACACTCTCTTGCCTGTATGCCAACATAAACATGAAAGTATATTTTCTCCTGTAGCCGTTAAAATACAAGTACGAAAGCAGTTTCCCTGTTAAATAAAGCACAGAACTTTCTCCTGCCTGCAAGTTAGTCAGTATGTAAATTAAAGCACATTTTCTCCTGCAAGTTAACTATTAAAGTAAAATAAGCAGTTTCTTAAGTAAACCTCTCCTGTTATGTAAACGAAAGCAGTTTCTCAAACAAATTTCACCTCCTCCCAAAAGTAAGCTGAACGATAAAGTGTTAAAAGTGAACTCCTGTGTTCTACCCAAACTGCAAAAAGTAAAAATCCGATTTGTGTGTTGCCTTACCTTAAAGTGAATTTGCTAAACTCCTGTGTTCTCCAAATGGCAAAAAGTAAAAATCCTGTGTTCTGCCTTACCTTGAAGTGCACTTGCTAAAATCCTGGGTTCTGCTACAGTGCATTTGCTAACGACCGGCTCTGCATAAATACAGCAGAAAGTAAAGAGTTCAAAAGTAATTCCATACATATTAGACGCACAGAAAGAAACAGAAATGGCATCCTATTTAAACAGAAGCGCGACATCCTGACGGGGCTGACGTCATCGCGCACGTGATGGCGTCACCCCCGAAAGCGCGAAAATTTAAAAAATAGATCCGAAAAATCGGAAATAATGGGGTACCACTCGGGAATCATGGCACCCCATTATTGGGACCCCAAAACTCGGTAAAAACCGAGTTATTCGGGACAGTTGAGAGGTCTGCCGTACTCTATGCATCCCCCATACTTACCAGCCTTAAACAGACAGGCCTATACAAGCTGAATGCTTGTTGCAACAAAATTGCTAAATTTACCACTGGAACCTCCTACCGCAGCCATCATCATATCTCCCTTAAAGAACTAAACTGGCTAGAACTCCCACAACTCCTTCACATTAATCAACTCACCCTCGCTCATAAAGTTATTAACCATCCCCTTAACATCCCTTCCCTTCAATCCCTTCTCCAACCCTATCACTCCATTAGGCCCCTAAGATCAAGCAACAAAAATCAACTCACTGTTATCAAACCCAAAAACTCAGCAGGAGAAGCCATATTTTTATGTACCATATCTAAACTTTGGAACAATCTTCCACCCTCTATAACTACCCTACCTTCCAGCAGCCTTTTCAAGACTGCACTCAAATTCCACTTAAATTTGCACTGGGTTTGTCCCTGTTCTAATCCAGGCTAACACCCCCACACTTACCCCCCCCCCCCACCTAGACTCTTAACCCAACTATACTACCGCCACTGCTAACCACAGTCAGAAATAGCTAGTTGTCTTTACATACTTTAACATCTTGACTGACAACTTTGTTACTAATATTATAAACGACAAGAAAGTATCTTAACTTGCAACATTTACTGTATATACTGTTGATAATCATTATCTTGTTATTGTATTAACGCCAACAACCTGTAATGTTGTTTACTATCGCTGCAACTTTGTATCTCAGTTTGTCATGTACATGATGTGGAGCTTTTCTCCTCGGGCATCCGCTGAAAAAGGACCTGCGTCCAGTCGGACTTTCCCGGTAAACAAGTGTAAATAAATAAGTAAATAAGAAATAAATTAAATATATATATATATATGTATATATAATGTATATATTTTTTTAATTGCTGGAGGGTCACAAAGCAGGGAAGGCATGACATGGGAGAAAAGGGAGATGTTGAATGAGACCTTAATATTCAAACTGAAGCCAGACTCTAGTGGCATGTTTTATTACACAGACATTGCAGCAGTTACAGAAATGTTCTTCACTTAGAATTAGATTCGCTAATCTGTAGAATGGCACAGAATATGTAGGCAGGATGGGTGAATTCCCAACTTTGTAAAGATGACTTAAAATGCTTTAGTAAGGAGGCAAAGCAAATTCATACAAGTCATAAGAATTTTGAAGGGTGGGAAGCTGGCAGATGGTAAAGCTTTTCCAGCAGATGTTTTCAAAACATTATTAGAATACCTGGCATGGCAATGGCAAGAATTGTTCAGTATGATACGAGGGGTAGATAAGCTACTGGCTTCATGTGCTAAAACCCAGATAGTGAGACTACTAAAAGTGGATGGAGCTAGTTTAAGTGATCTGAGGGAACTACAGGCCAATATTTCTTATTAGCTTAAATGTGAGAACTGTTAAGTGTTAGTGACCTGGCTGAAAATTGTTCTTGTTGCTATCATTACACAAGATCAGAGGCAAGGGCCAGGAAAACATATCAAGGTCACAAAAATACCTCACAAAGAGGATTACTGGCCTCAAACAGATGCCTTACGCAGACCGTCTAAAAAAACTCCAGCTTTACCACGTCGCATATCGCCTACTCAGAGGCGATCTCTGCCTAACATACAAAGCTATGTCAAACCCAGAGCTGTTGGACATGCTCCACTTAAAGAAACCCCAATCCCTCCGAGCTACATGCTCTAGGGACCTAAATCTTGTCACCGCAATGAACAGAACATGCTAGAGGGATAGATTCCTGTCCCAGAGACTTCCTATACTCTGGAACAGACTACCTATTTATGTCAAACAGAGCTCCTCGTTAGCACTCTTCAAGAAAAATCTTGATGATTGGATGGGTAGTAGGAAATTCACCACGGGGATCACTTCTGTGGTTTTGCTTGAAGGGGCACAGGAAAATAATTTTCTTGGGTGGCGAAAGCCGGGGTACCTTTTTGGCTAGGCTTGTATAGGCCCTAGGGCCAATAGCCTAGTACCTACCTATGAGCCTAATTGTTGTGCACCTTTTTGGAAGAAAATTTAGTGAATCAAGAATATGCATTTACAACCAGGAACACTTTTTTCTTAATATCATGATGGCTTCCATTTTTCGTTCCAGAAGGAGGATTTTGTTAAGTGTTGTTTTAGAGGTGGCTAAATCATTGTACAAGGAAGCAACAATTAAGATATTAATACATATCTCCATATTTAGATAGGTAAATGTGGGAAGAATTACCAGACAGGGATAAACACTTAAATACAGCCTCTTTCTTCTAGTTATGGAGACAGTGAATAATAAGTAATGAGGATGCTCACCACTTCAGAGGTGATTGGGATAAGGTGGCAGGTTTGACTTGGTACTCCTCAAGGTACGTGAGCACTTTGAAGAGTGTGAGTTACAATCAGGCAGGCCTAGTATGTGACTACAGGGAGACAGTCCATGTGAGAACAGGAAGGGTGGAATAACCATAAGGGAGGAAGCAATATTCAGAAAGTAGTTGTCTCAAAATATTTAGGCATAAGGAAGTACAACAAATGGGAAGAGGCAGTAGTGAAGAATTAGGATCCTGCGATCAAGAAGGTAAGAAGCCAGATAGTCATTCAAAGGAAGAATCAGTGTGGAGAAAGTGGTGAAGTTCCCATGCATTTTTGTTTATTTAGGCATGCTTCATTAAATCTTAACAGCAAGTGACAGTATGAACTCCGTAAGTATGTGATGTGTTCACATGGAGTGCTGAAGATAAAAAACTTGGGAAAGGCAGGCTGAGTTGTCCAGAAAAAAGATAGACCTTCAAACTTTTATAATTGTGGCAGTGAATGAGCACTGTGATTAGAACAGAATTGTAAGATGGGACCAGTGGATGAAGACAGTAGGGATAAAAAGGTGGTACAAAGGAAATGAGGGATTATGGATGGTTACCCCAGGAAATGCAGACTCTGAAGGAAGGCAGAATTGTAGATGAAAAGAAGACTGTTATATTGGATCATCTGAAGATTTACTTGCATGTATGAATCTGGTGACCTGATTCCCAAGGATACAAATAGAAAGTCAGACTTTTATACGTTAGTGCATGTGGTGTGAGAACTTAACAGAGTGAAAAATTACTTGTATAAAGTACAATCACATCAAAGCAGTTGTCCTAGAGGGCAAGGTTCATACTGAATTAAGATCCAAAAAGGCTTATGGGAAATGACGTTCTGGATGAATAAGCCAGGGGTGGATGGCTGCACTAAGAATATGATGGAACAAGACAGGGTGCAAACTAATCTAATGCATAGTGGCAGGAAATCTGGGAAATAATTGATGGAATAAGAGACCTAGCAAGTGTATGGTGTCCACAGCTGTAATGCACAACCCCACTGCATCTCATGATGGTGTGAAAACAAGGGGAATGGAAAATTTAGTGATGTGATACAGAGCAGGCAGACGTGTCACAAGGTCTTAGGGTGTTTTGGGGTGAAAGGATAGGGAGAGAGGATCCATATGAGAGCAGAATGTACAAGTAAAACCCCATTACATTTATCCCCTCATAGCAGTTAAAAAAGCAAGGGTTGACTATAAGACAAAAAAGTGGTGATCCTAGAAAGTTAGGCAAAGATAACTACTGGGAAAGGAAAAAAAAAAGAAGTTGAATTATAGACCAGAACCAGTATGCAGAAGCAAGCAGCCTAGAGATTTATGGGAAGACAGCAGGAAATCAGGTAAATCTAAAAAAAATGTAAATATTTCTAAAGTTAATATTGTGCATTAACCAGACTGTGTAATGTGTCAAAACATGACACTGATGTTCTTGCCTGTGCATACAAAGTTCTGTTTTCTTATTCTCTAAGTTTGAGGATTTCTTTTTTTTTTCTCTCTCTCATTTGGGTGTAGTGTAAATATTCCATTTGTGCATTTTACACTAGTATTTACATAGTAAGTGTTGCAATATTTAAAAAGCATTATTTATAAACTGTGTAGATGTTGTGTAGGCCAAAGCCTGGAACAGTCTGCCCATAGATATCAGAGCAAACAAAAAATGTCCTTCATTTACATATGCTTTACAAGAATTTCTAAGCAAATCATGGATCTGTTCTTGTTCTACTCCCACTTAATATTGTACCCTTTCACATTAACTTCCCTTTCTCAACTACCTTCTCTTTCTCCCTTCTACTCCCAACGTTTTGTTATTATATCATTATGTACTCAGTAATCTTTATTACCTTACTGTTTTTCTTTCCTCAACTATCTTTTTCTTTCTCTCGTCTACTCCCAGCATTTTTCGTATTACATCTTACATACTATTCCTCTTCATGTTATTAATAATCTGTATTATCTTATTGTTTTTTCTCCCGGAAGTAATGTCTATTGCTATACTAATACCTGTTGTTATGTAAATAATCAATCTAGTCTTTTTTTTACCTTAATTAGTTGCATATTTTATTATTATACTGTGTCTTAGACTTCTGTTAATAATTATCTATTTTTGGAGCTTTTCTCCGTGGACCTGTACTGAAAATTAGCTCCTTGGACCCCAGTCAGACTATCCCAGTAAACAAATCTCAAATAAAATAAAATAAAAAAATAAATAAAATTTATTTTTCTTGTTTTTTCAGAAAGTGAGCTTGCTTTGTAGTCAGGGGGAAACTATGATCTCTGTAGTATGGAGCATGACATCATGATATGTGCCAACATATGGCATGCATGCAAATGAACATAGAAAGCTAAAGAAGAAAAATTGCCAACCTGTAGCAAAAAAGAAGATGAACCCAATCATAAACCCACCAGTGAAGATGCTCATCACCAGTAGTATAAATATATATCTGTTATTTTCTTTGGTTTATGTTATATTCCAGAAGTATACTAGACGTGTATGGTGTTGCTATAGGTTCGTAAGTTCAATGTTATATACTAGCCTAACAACCATCAGGGCCTTTATAAGCCTAACTGTGCAGTCCAGCCCAATTGTTTCCCTATGTATCATGGGCATTTATTAGGAGGGGATATGTTAGGAAGTTTCTAGAGGTTATGTGGGGTGGGTATGTTAATTTGGATATTACTGTCACCCTGTGTTTATCTGAGACCTAGGGTGAATTTCTGATTTCACATCTATTGGTCAGGGTTATGTTTAAATAGGATTAAGGATGAATTCTGCTTCACATGAATGGGAAGCCTGTTCCAGAGCATGGGCATCCTCTGAGACACATATCTGTCTCTCTAACATGTCGTATTTATGTCACAAGCAAAATTGAAATCCTTGGATCTAGTAGTTCTGATGCAAAAGGTCCATCAGAGGTGGATCCGAGGATGCCTTGTATGCTAGGCAGTCTGGAGACCAAGTATATAGTTAGGACTTTAAGGGGATCCATATAGGACAATATATTTATAGCTTGGATTGTGAACAAGCACTAGTGAGACACAAATAAAATAAACAATGCTCGAACTAGGACTTCACAATAAGCTCTTACATACACTTACATGCCAGGAATTTTCAAATTTCAAGTTTGTAATTTTGGAAGTAGTACCTAAAAGTCCCAGAGATGGTTGGTGGGAGCTCAACCTACATTTAAGAGAACTATATTGGATTATAATGTTGGGGCGGCCACGGTGGTGCAGTGGTTAGCATTGCTGCCTCACAGCAAGAGGTTCTCCGGTTCGATCCCCGGCTGGGGTGCCTTCTGTGCGGAGTCTGCATGTCCTCCCTGTGGTCGCGTGGGTTTCCTCCGGGTGCTCCGGTTTCCTCCCACATCCCAAAGACATGCTGCAGGTGGATTGGACACTCTAAATTGGCCCTAGGTGTGCGTGTGAGTGTGCCTTCTGTGGAAGGTTGGGCGCCGGGCTGGCAACTCGACACCATAAAACTCCACTGCCATTCAATGTGCGGACAAGGTGATCCGCTGTGGCGACCCCTGACCGGGAAAAAGCCGAAAGAAGAAGAAGAAGATATTGGATTATAATGTTAAACGCTACTAATGCTCCTGGCCTTAATGAACAATTTTCATTGTTACCAGTATTAAAAAGAAAAGCCTTGAAATTATAATAGACATATATATGTACTGTATTTTTTGGGGGCTTTTGTAGTATATGTTTTAATTTTTCTTCATGTATGGTTTTAAAATACTTGATTTATATATGATGTATATTTCTTGTAATTAATTTAGTGATTAATTAATGATTTGAGCTATTTAATGGTGACTTCACTTCCTTTCACTCAGTTCTGATGATGTCCCAGAGCATTGATGGAGGGATGAAAGCACTAAACTTTATGGTTTTGTTACAGTAAATAGATTTTTAAGAATTCCTCGCAGACTGGATGTGGAGCTTATTGTGAAGTCCTCATTCGAGCACTATTTATTTTATTTATATCTTGGGTTTTCTTGTAAGGAGCCATTGTTTTTTTTTTTTTTTTTAATTAGGAATAGGCTGCAAATGTATAAGGTAGGTACAGCTGCTTCTAATGGGAAATGTCTTGAACAAGTGTGCTGATCCCTTTTTTTATCGGGACTAGGCTAACTCATGAAGAAATAACTCTGAAAAAAAGTTACTTGTTTCTCAGCGTTGATGTGAACTGGAGTACGAATTTGTACTTGTTTATGGGAGGCAGTTTTGGTAAGTTTTCCTGTTCAACAAGTTGACTCCTGATGAACTGGAAAAAAAAGTTTAATCCTGTATAGCATAAACGTTGGTCAGGGAGGGTGTCTGTGTGAGAATTAGATTTAGGAAAACAGGCACCTTCAAGCTGATGAACTAAAGGAAGTAAACCTTCCCAGCAGATAGAAATGCATGGTGCTATCTGTTCTGCTGATGTAACAATTCCCTAATCAGAATACTGTTTCATGATTACAACCTCCGCTTACTTACTAGTTACAGAAAGGAAAAAAAAAGAACTTCACAGTTTACGAACAGTATTTTATTTGAAAAGGTGTTAAGGCTGATAGTTTTGTAAGAGATTATAAAGAGAAAGACAAAAACTTATGGTTGATTTCATTACCTGTGCGTTAGTGAGACAGGTAAAACAGTTCATGTCGTGCATATTTTTTAAAGTTCTTTTACAAACTTAGTTAATATTCAGCACACTGCTTGCAAGTTACTTGAGTTATGAAACATTGTGCTGACAGCTGTATAGGTGATTTTATAAACTTGGTAACAAGAAAATGAAACTTGTCTATAAAGGGTTTCTCAAATTCTAGGTAAATGTTTCAGAAGTCTGTGCAATCCTTATTCATAGCAGTTTTAGTATAATTTTTGCATTCTGTGCCATCTGTTTTCATGAAAGTCTGCATTAAGTATGTCATTATGGAAAGCAGATGTTTGTAATGTCCAGGTGCATTCAGATTAAAACTGCATGGCTTGCAGTATTTTTGGAATTGTGCTGTATTTTCCCCTGGCTGTCTGATGTGTTTTTGCAAAGTAAATGGTTGAATATGTAACAAAAAATGACACCCATCATTGAGCTAGCTCTGAACATTTTATTACTTTACTGCTTGCAGTGATATACAGTTTGGTTGTTCAGTTTTTCTTTCAGGATTTATAGACCATTCATTTTCTGCAAAGGTAAAATAAAGATTTTTTTTGACAACTCAGTCATAAAATTTGATTTGTATGTGTAGTGTAGCTGCTGTGAGGGAGCAGTCAACATCACATCCGTGCTCCGTTTTATGATTTTTAATAATTAACAAGTCTACTATTTTTTCAGTGACACTGTAAAACATTTTTGTGACTGCTTTAAAAAGCAAGTCATTTTATGTGCTATAAGTGTGTTTATAATTATTTTTAGTTATGTTCACGTTTCAGTTTAGGCCTGTGTATCATTTGTCTTGCCATTTATGAGAGTGTCAATGTAGTGTATTTCTCTGATTTTGTCACACCAATATTCAGTGGAAGTTATTGCCTTTCAAGCAGTGGGGTGTCCTGATCTGAATATTAATCTAGTAAAGTACTAACACTAGTTTCTATGTACTAAAATGGTTAGACTGCATTCGGGAATGTGGGTTATGGCATAGGAAGATTACCTTTTCACACTAAAAAATACATTTATTATAGTCGTAGTGGATATGGTTTGCTTGGCCCCGAGATGCAAGAAACGTAGGCCCATTTACATGCTGCAGATGCTGGTAACAGGCTTCTTCATTGCTGGTGTTCAGACTTCCAAGCAGGTAGAATTTTTCCCAGTCAGCTAAGCTGCTTCCCATACTATCCAACAGTTCTAAGCTTCTCCTTTCCTCCCTAGTTTTTGCAACTGGGAAAAAATCTTGTAGATCAGAACTCAGTTGCTTGTGTCTCTGTGGTTCAGTCCAGACGTGCGGTCACTGACTGTCTCGAGCTTGGGTGTCCTACCCGTTTCTTTGTGAGACTTTCTACAGTTTCGTCCCCAACCACAACAGCATGCTAATAGATTGGCTATTCTGAAATGTCAGTATATTAAATGCTGTATTTTCCCTTGCTGTTGTGGGCAAGATCATGGCTGAAAATGATATATTGGCCAACCTACTTACCAATTTAACAAATGATGGAAAAAAAAGTAAAGAAGTAAAACTGAAGAAAGAAATGGTGATTTGTTACTATTAGGATTCACTCTGGCATTTTGCACAAGTTGGGGGTGGGGAACTTGTGACTGATGTGACCAATCAGCAGGAATGGCAATTGTTGCCATAGCTAACTTCCAGTTAAGAACTTATTGTTATATTATAGGACAGCGCAGTGGTGCAGCGGTAGCGTTGTCACCTCACAGCAAGAGGCTTTCTGGTTCGATTCTCGTCTGGAGTGCCTTCTGTGCAGAGTCTGTATGTCCTCCCTGCATTTCTGTGGGTTTCCTCCGGGTGCTGTGTTTTCTCCCACGTTTCAAAGACATGCATCTGAAATGTTTCTCCCCAGGCCTCCGCTGAATATTGGCTTTGTTCCAAATCGGACTTTCCCAGTAAACAACTGTTAAATAAAATAAATAAAAATAAACTTAATGTCTGAACTGTATGCTAATTAAGTCTTCCCCATATGTTAAAACAGATATCCATTCTTCCAGAATTCTAATGTGACCAAAAATCACCTCCTGTGTGTGCTAATGCCAGAGATCAACCAATAAGGATTTTCTCACACACTTGCAAATAATGTCTAGTGCAGGATAAGTGAATGATAACTAGCAAAATTCATAACAATGTTCACTGCCTTACCTCATTCTTTGTTGTAGCTGGATACAGTTTGGAATAAGAAGTTGATGTTATTATCTTCTGTTTCTTATGGATGTTACATTGGCTAGATGATATGTTTTGTTTTACTTTCTTTGAATCTAGTTCTTTAAAGTGATGCTTTCTCAATTGCTTTGGTGTAAAGGCAAGTGTGCCAAATAGGGTCCACTTAATATTACCGTAATATCTAAAAGGATCCCCTTAACCCCTAACTCTTCAACCTTTTTATTACATTTCCTTTTTGAACGTGTTATTCAAAGTAAATACATGGTAGGGGGTTAAGGGTGAGACAACAGTCCCCCTTATTCCTGTTAGTCATACATGCCATCCTTTTCTCATACTTACATTCTTAAAATAGATAACTAATAATTAATAAGACAATAAGATAACTGCACCACACTGATGTTGCATATTTAATTGAGAGGGCAGATCTTTCCACTGTGCATATTAGCTGGAACATTGCGAGTCCTAATCTTGACAGTTGCCAAAAAATAGCAGTTCTGTTTCCAAAATCACAAATGATTTACTTGTGAAATTGTTTTATTCCCACAGTGCATACGTTCTTAGAGATATTTGTGGAAGGTACTTTTCTCTTAGTGTGTTCTGCATGCAGTCCCAGTCTTCTTTCTTAAATGTTTCTGCAGCAGATTCCCTTTGCCAGCACACATACCAAGGGCGTTATTTGTTTGTTTGTTTAGGCCTAAATAATATCCAAAGATTCAACATTCGTATTGAGATTAATGCTGGAACCTGAAATTGCTGATCCAGAGTGCATAGAAAGTTATTTCATTTATTTTATATCTAAACAATCTGAAGAGCTTCAATACAGGCCTGGAAAATATTGCCTCACCACTCACCTCTGTAGGTCTTTCTACCGACTATCCCTCATCTTCTTTCTGGCACAGAATTAAGAAGAATAAACCTTCCAATGACCCCCAAGGAGAAAATCTATTCCACTTGTGACTGATTGTTTATCAGTTGAATTTCAACATCAATAGTAAAAAAATGACTTTCAGGTCTCTTAATACAAGCTCCCCTATTCTCAGAACACCTAGCTTCCAGTCCCCCATTGTCCCCATAGTCTTACTTTTCATGTGTCCTCTTCTGTCACTGACCTTTCCAGTGCCACCTCTTCCCCCAGAGTTGATGTGCCAGATCTACTTAGTATTGTAATACCAAGCCTCATTCCCCTGGTATCAAGATACAAGATTTTGCCTCCCCCCATGGCATCAGGAAACCCAGAGAGACATTCTCTCTAGAATCTGTCTATTCAACATTAATTCCCAAAGCACTAAGGAACCCAACATTCACATAGCTGTGCTTACGTTTATAGTACTGACTCGGAGAGCATAGACTCTGCATTTTCAGACTCAGTCTTTTAACCTGACATCTGCCTTACAGGCATAGGTGATACACTGAGATGGCAGTAATTGGCAAAGAACAAGTTTCTTCTCACTGTGTATCTTATCCCATGGATGTCTTCTTTTATTAGCTCTGAGCCCCTAGCCTGACAAATGCACTGTCTTCCCAGAATCCTAACCAGTTCACTCAAGTCCTGCTGTAACCTTCACCAACGCTAACTACACCCGTCTGTGCTTTATCTTTTTTCTAAACATACAGCTATGTAGCAGATTTAAGAAGAACCCTTTAATTCATTCGTTCATCCATTAGCGACTGACCATATCCCAAAAATTCCAGCAAGGCTCTGACCAAGATGGGACATCTGTGACACCCCCAGTTGGACCACTTATCAGTGTACGTGAAGGAGCGTGATGATTATTCATCTCTTCCAGAAATTCTCTACTGTCACGTTATATGTGCTGGCCTACCTTAGTCACATGACATGATTCCAGAGACAGCTGCTGGATGAAATACAGCCTGCTGTGAATACAATGTGCCTACAGTGAGAGGGATCCTGCATAAAAAACAGCATGCCACGGAAGAAGTGTGCTTCCAGGGAGAGATAGTGGATAACGCACATCATGTTATTGAAGAGTGTCTGTTAAGATATTCACTACCACTTGCATTAGTAACCTTGTGATTAGTCACATGACACAGCAGGGCTGCTGCAGAGGCATGATTTGACATCACAGTTTGCGGTGACAATTGCCTCTGTTTACCCCACTTTATTGATAACACTAAATTGTCCATTACTAGTACTCGTGTATGGGTCTCCTGCTGTTTAGGCCATAGCCTGATGACCACTTAGAGTAGTTAATAAAAAGAGAAAGTCTTTTTCAGGTGTGGGTACTGTACACCTTCAGAAGGATGCAGTAGATTCAGTGGAGATGTGATTACCACTGAAATCCACAACCACTACAGCATGTGTGTCCAGGGGATCAGTTCAGCCTCACACCTGGGGCTCAGCAAAGAATTGTCTAGGGCCGAGGTATTCTACAGACAGATCTGTGAGGGCTCAGAGCAGCCCTGACTTACAGCTTACCTCCAGATTAGAGTGACCAGGAGATGTTCCCTTTGCACTCTTTACTGATTCTCCATTACAGCAAAAGCAGGAACAAGGGAGATAATAAGCCAAAGACATTTGTAAATCTTGTCTTCTCTTTCCCACACCCAGCATTTATATATATATATATATATATTTATATATATATATATATATATATATATATATATATATATATATGGTTTACTATTAGAATGTCGAAGTGAACTCCGTCGACTGCACTGTTGTCGAACACGGAAGTTCGAAAACGGTAATATCGAAGACCAAAAGCCAACCTAGGAACGGGTTTTAACATGGGTCGACATAGGGTTGAGGTTTGTAGTTCGGCAATAACACTGAACACCTATCTCGACCCATGTTAAAACCATTCCTAGGTTGGCTTTTGGTCTTCGATATTACCGTTTTCGAACTTCTGTGTTCGACAATAGTACAGTCGACAGAGTTTGCTTCGACATTCTAATAGTAAATCTATATATATAAATAAATAAATAAATAAATATATATATATATATATATATATATATATGTGTGTGTGTGTGTGAGTGTATATATATATATATATATATATATATATATATATATATATATATATATATATATATATATATAAAATATATATATATATATATATATATGTATATTCCCTATTATATGATCGAAGACGCATTCTTTCGAGTGCGTCTTGATCGAACTTGAAAGCACGAAATGGCAAAAATACCGAAACGGCATATAAGTGAATTCTTTCCCTGGGAAAGAAATTGCTTGGCCGCCTTCGTTATTTTGCCATTTTCGTCACTGTAGTGCGATCTCAGAGTTGTTATATTTAAGTAGGGGGGTGTGGGGGATGAAGCCCCCCACTTTATGTAATGTTTTAAAGTTTTTTTTTTTTTTTCTTTTTTGGAACAGTGATTCTTTTCCCTGGGAAAAAAATCACTTTTGTAAGTGTAAGTGTTTGGGATTGTAAGCTTTCACTTACATAGGGTCGATAAATCAGCGTTCGCTGATTTAATATAGACCCTATATATATATATATATATATATAAATATATATATATATATATATATATATATATGTATATGTAGATATATTGTGATGCCCCTGCACTGGCCCAGCAATCAAGGAGCCTCAATCCTCACCATTAGCACTAGTGAGGGACATGCACATTGGGAGGATGACAAGTGCACACACAGTAAAGTACAATTTCCCTTAAGAGCACACAGAGTCACAGTCAGTCTGGGGCTGGTTTCCTTCTCTTTCTTAAGATCCCCAATAAGGCTCCCCACTGGTACAGCTATAGGGTTAAGATCTCAGTCGAGTGGTCAAGCCAAAACCTCCAGCACCCTCTCTGTCCAACCACTGCTTCGTGTCCCTGCCCAAGTAGCTGATACACACACACACACACACACACACACACACACACACACACACACACACACACACACACACACACACACACTCTTTGAGATATGATTTATATACAAACACATAGACAGTCCTGGGGAAGGCTGTCACAGGTTCTCTAGCTATGCCCCCTTCTGCCTGGACTATAAGGTAATAATCACTGCCACCAACCACCCTTACTTATCAGCTACTATAAGGCCCTTACCAAAGAGTGACCAAATCTACTGTGTAATGTTACTATTGTCCAAGACTAAGGCTATTTAAGAGCGACCTGTACAGTGTCACCAAATACATATGCAAGTACATTATGAGCTTAAATATGTCTAAACAAACCAGCCACAATTAAAAGGTTTAAATGTATTTAGTAATAAATAATAAAAGCACAAGACAATACTCATTAACTCAACACAGTGACAGCAGAGTTCAGAATCACAGGAAATATTTTAAAACAACATAGCGGGACAGTCTCACATAAATACATAAAACATCTAGACTAATCTTACTATATTCCTGTCTATCTCCAAGAGAGAGATACTATGATCAAAATCTTACTTACAGAATAAGGCAAGAAGTGCTGATGAGAGAATGTTGTCAGATCCAAAGACAAATACAAAATGCACAGACTCACCCTGAGATAGTTCTTAAATTTCTTTCAAACATCACTGCTGGCCTATCTCAGATTACATCATTCTTTGACACCTGCCTTTAGTTCCAAGACTAACAGATGGGTGCTGGTTAAGTGAGACTTTACTGTAGTGGCTTTGCAGATGGTGTTTTCATTTGATTTCATTCCACTGACATATACCCAGGCTAGTCTTAGACTTAAGCTGCCTAAACACCTTCATGCACAGACCCCTTTTGCAGGGCCATTCCTCAGTCTCTTCCTCTTTGTTTATCCAGTAGAAATAGGATGCAGTCCAACAGAATTTAAAATTTCTCTGTGAAAAATACTTTATCTCTTAAAAGTTTCCCTAGAACTGGAAGTTGTAAAACAGCTAAACAACTTTACATTTGAAACCTGTAATTGTTTCTGTTTCCAGACAATAGAAAGAATTTCTAGCTGTAGACATCCTGTCTTTTGGAAGTATTAATTAACTTTATAACACATCGTAAAACTCTTCACTTATTTTCTCAGAGTTTGCAAGTTAACTCTGTATGTTCTAGCTACTACTAAGAAAGCACACATTTACATAGGCATATAGTTTATACACATTGCTGCTCTTTTCCAGCAGGGTACATTGTGGTTACATTCTTGAAGCTCAGTACAGAACATACAGTTCAACACACCAGTAGTTTAATATACACATAACATATAGTTTTCTTACATTTGTAAGACAAGCATGCAAATCATATTACTATTCACAAATAACACAGAATTATTTACAAAATTCCAGCTAGCTGGGCTGGCAGCCTTCACAACATATATATATATATATATATATATATATATATATATATATATATATATATATATATATGTATATATATATGTATATATATATATATTATACATAATGTATAGAATGTTGTCAGATGCAAAGACAAATACAAAATGCCAGACTCACCTTCTGAGATAGTTCTTAAATTACTGTCAGACATTACTGCTGGCCTGTGTATTATGGTGTATATTATTGCTGCATGAAAAAAAAAGCTTTTTATATTCAGTTTTTGAGCTTTCAGCAGTATTGGATTTTTGACTGCACTCTAGCACTTTTCATAAGTTCTTACTAGATACATAGTGCTAGAGATCATTTGAGAAGTCTAGCCCAGTTCCTAGTTATCCCAGAGTATTGTCTGGTTAAGTGACTTGCTCAGAATCCTACAGTAGGCAAATTTTGGTTGAATGAATGAAAACATGAAATACATGGAGCATCTTGTTAACAGCTCATAGCCTTAATCCTCTGTCATGACTGCAAGATAATGCTATATTTATTTTGTTAATACAGTAAACTCCCCATTATCCCTGACTCAAGCAACCGACACTCTTAAGCAACCGGCAATTAACAGGCTGTTATGCCGGCATATGAGCCAGTCCAAAATCCCAAAGAGGAAACACTTCTTCTCAATGCGGAATAATTCTGCATTGAATAGAAGTGGCTCTGCTTTACAGTTTTTGATTGGTTTGCATGCAGGCATACGAGCCAATCAAAACTCCCATAGGGAAGCCTCTTCTGTTCAGTGCGGAACAGCCTGCTGATCCACATTGAACAGACGAGGCTCTGCTTTGCGATTTTTGATTGGCTTATACAAGCCAATCAAAAATCGCAAAGCATATCTCAAGCAACAGGCACATACACTTAACCGGCATCTACCAATCCCCATGGGTGCTGGTTAAGTGAGACTTTACTGTAGTGGCTTAGCTGATGGTGTTTTCATTTGATTTCATTCCACTGACATATATCCAGGCTAGTCTTAGACTTAAGCTGCCTAAACACCTTCATCCGCGGACCCCTTTTGCAAGACCATTCCTCAGTCACTTTCTCTTTGTTTGACCAGTAGAAATCGGATGCAATCTTTGTATTTTCATGATACTTATGTCAGGATAGAAACTTAGTTAAGAAGATTTCTGCACTTTCACTTACAAAGCAGTCACTTTCATTTTGAATACTTCTGTTTACCCTCATCACAACCTGCAAACTGTTCACCAAAATGATGTCTGAGGGCGCATCTCACCTCAGGCTATGGGCATCAGGGATCTTCTGTTACCTCGGAGACTGGCTGCTACTACCTGACTCCTGAATAGTTATCAACTCCCCAGATTTTCCCAGAATGTCCAGATTTTTGTCTTATATTTTTGGTCTGTTCCTCATAACATTTGTGGTTTCTGATAAATCACTGAGGATTGAAGTCATTAAATAATGGCATACATTTGAGTTTCAAAATTCATATTGTAAATGCATGCTAACACAAACCCTGTTATTCTAGCAACTTTCTAAGTTTATAAGAGCAATATTTAAAATCTGTCCCTATTTTTGAGCCTTTGTCCCATATTATTTTAGGCTTTGTCCATATTTCTTGCACTAAGAGGTTGGGAGGTAACCTGATAGCGTATATTATATCAGAGTGGCTACCTGTTGCAAACTTTCCTGGCCTTGGGATTATACTTAGTTTCAGAAATGTTCAACTGACTGAGTGCAGTTTTGGACATTCATATGTTGCACAACAGATTCCAAGATTTCCCTGGTGCTTTTACCATGGAACACTTCCAGGATGTCTTACACACCACCTCCAGTTCTTCCTTGATTTAGTATACAAACATGATGTCTTCCTTCTAGGACTCATGAAAAGACAATTCAGATGATCTCTCATGTGAGATAATGTTTGACATTTCTCTAATGACGAATACAAGAGAAGGACTCTTTCTGAGTGCAGTTAGAACATTTCATTTATGTACCAATTGCCTCAGACAGTGCACATTTCCTACCAGCTTTTTAAATGGGAAGCTGCTTTGTTGTCCCTGCCTTTATGGCAGCTTCAGTAGCCACTGATGTTTTAACCCTAAGAATTCTGGGTAATTTCCAAAACTATCCTGTGCAGGGTCTGTATTAAGAGTAAGAAATGAAGCTATACATCTTTGTTTTTTAGATGTGCGAACCTCTGCCAGTGGTCTTTACCTTATAACAACACCTACTATTTAGGTGCATCTGACCCTAGACAGACAGTAGTGTAGTACCTCAACAAACAAGGAGGTGCTTACTCGTTTTTCCATCACCAAGAGAGCATGAGAATATAGTTTCAAGCACATTGACTTTTTTAATTTATTTTATTTTTACTTTCCTTTTGTTTACCAGGTTTATCTGACTGAGTTTAGTCAAAAATACCTTGTCAGTGGAAGCCTGGGGAGAAAACCTTCAACATATAACAAACATTTTTAAACAGACATTCAGTAATTGCTTATTTTTTTTACATTCATATGAAATAAACTGATATTTGTCATATAGATAATAGATCATGTGATTACTGCTTAGAAATTGTAAGAAATGATGGTGAGTGAACAAACTACATAGGACAGAAAATGTTAATATTGTAGTTAAGAGGGTGGGTAAAAAGCAGGTCCAGAGACAATTATATATGGTTTATGTTAAAAGTGTAAAGTTGTGAGGTGAGCAGTGTCAGAAAACTATGTATATGGCTTGGAGATGCTACTAAAACTATTCAGATATTTTTGAAGACAGGCTGTCTGATATAGTAGTCTGAATGAAGAGAAATAGTTTGATAATATTGCAAGCTGAAGACAACAGTGGCATTTATCCAGATCATCTGCATTAGCAGATCCCTTGATTTCATAGGTGAAGTGTTAGCTGTGTTTTAAATGTTTACATTCTGAATACATGTCAGTGCTCGTAGGGTGAGGTTCCATAGTTACACTTCACTATTTGAATACAGAGTAACCTGCAGTAATTGATGATTTGGGTATAGTTCTTAGTGATTTTTCCCTAGAGTGTAAACTTCTGTAGGGGTAGTGTTCTATTACAGTGTTAAGGGCAGGGCAAATTTCCTCTTACAGAGGTCTGTGCATTGTAGTTAGCTGAGAGAGAGCTAAGTGATATAGTAGCTATAACCAGTTTAATACTCTGAGGACTAGACAGTGGTGTCTTCTAGTGCTATAGTTTACTGCACGTGTGGCTATTTTACTATAACATTGCTCAAGTTTGCACAGTTGTGAGGCTTCTAGATTAGTGAAGATTGGGGCAGGGGCAGCATAGAAGGGAGATGGCTGTAACAAAATAGAGGTTATATGTCTTCTGGCTGTGTCAGTGAGGTAAGATTTTACTCTGTGGTTTTAGGTGACCTATCTCCAACTAGTCCACATTTCAGAGAAATACTGCTCCCTATCTGAAAGATTGAGCAGGAAGTTGTTAGCTGCATGTGAATGGTCTCTCTAGCCTTCCATAAAATTAAGCATTTTTCCAAAAGTGGGAGCTTCCGGTGTGTCAGCTGTTTCCATCACTGAGGAATAACAAATACCCAATTAGAAATGCAACATATGCCATGATTTATTTCAGTTTTCCCTATGGGGATTGTCCTGGCCAGGAATGATGTAACCCAGAAGTGGTACGAGACATTTTCCTAATTACCAAATGTTTTTGGAAAGCATAACAGTTCATTGCCAGATGATTTTTATGGAATGCCTCTAGCCAAGACTAGTCTGTTTTCCACTGGTAGCCATATTCAAAGCTACCCCTCCCCCCAACCTCTGCCTCGCCACCCGTTGGTTCTTAACCCACTCATGAAAGAAGCTCACCCGTGACTTGCACACTGCCAGACTTACTGCAGGCCTCTCTATTTCCTTTGACCCTCCATTCTCAGGATTCACAGACAACATAATTTCTTTTTTTTCTACAGCATAACTTTATTCCACTCACTCGAAAGACATACAAGAAGAAGTGGCTTACTCTCTCTATAAAAAAATATGGATCATTACTGAACCCCTTTTACCATGGCCCTTTCCTACTCATCAGAACTCTCTGTCTCGGGTCCTGGTTTCTCTTTGATAAAATTATACCTGCCCACGATCTCAAATTCTCCATGCATCTCAGTCCTTGCAAACACTCACTTCACTCAGTACATGTAAAAACATTCACCAGAAGTGCTTACCACCCACTCCCATGGTAAACAAAATAAATTAGCAGTTTATGCTAGAAAAAGACATACAATTCTACCTTTCAACATGACATTTTTGGCAGAACTAAAATACCTTTCGGGTAGAACTGGAGCTTCAGACCACATCAGTAGGTAACCCATAGATCCACAAAAATAAGGTGTCCTTGTTTGCTGAGCCGTCATTCGTATCATCTTTTATACCTTCTATGGTCTTATCTCAGCGTTCAAACAGTGCAGAGTACCTTCTTCATTCTTGGACATATACAGCCAATTCCTATTTTACAAAGCCCTATTCCTATACTCTGTCTCTTACAGACTGTTGAGGGAAGATCTATGCCTGTCATACAAGGTATCTTTAGAACCCACTCTGATGGATCTTTTGCATATCCACAAAATGAATAGCATCAGAAATACCTGACCTAGGGACGTAAACCTTGCCTATGACATAAACAGGACATGTTGGAGGGACAAGTATGCGTCACAGAGAATACCCCTTCTCTGGAACAGGCTTCCCATTCATGTGAAGCAGAGTTCTTCCCTAGCCCTATTCAAGTATAGTCTGGACCAGTGAATGGGAAATTGGAAGTTCACTTCCGGTCTGGCACCTATGTATCTGATGGATAGAGGCAGCCTGTAAATGCTTGATCATCCAATCACCCATGCCCTTGCTTATCTTATCTATATATATATATATATATATATATATATATATATATATATATATACACACACACACACATATATATATATATATATATATATATATATATATATATATATATATATATACACACACACACACACATATATATATATATATATATATATATATATATATATACATATATATATATATATATATATATATATATACATACATACACACACACACATGCGCATGAGCGCACACACACAAACACACACACACACCTTAAAATAACCTCTAGGGTACCAAAACTTGTTGGATACATTTGGTATGCATGGTTAGCCTTATAAAAGCCCCTGTGTTCATTAACCTACTACACACCTAAGAAGCAATGATCCTATAATGGCAACACAAAAACCTACTCATAAAGATGACAGTGTCTTTCCAAGGGTGGAGAGGGAATGAAAGATGTCAAGCAATTCTACTAAAAATGATTGGCTGATTACATATTGTTCTGGTACCAGAAGTACAAAAATATGTTGCATGCCACTCCAGAAGCACAGGTTACAATGTTGGTGGTGGCTATATTCACAAATTTTATTTACATTAAAACCTTGGACAAATCTTTTGCTGCAACTAGTTGGTATTGCAAGAACATCTTAACCAAAAGTTATATTTGTATGTGCTTTCCATGTGCTCCAGTGAGGCATCTAAAATGAGACCTAATTGGGGGCTCTGTCCTGTGTGTCCTGCAGCTGGAAGTCTATGATATCAAATACAAAAGTTGTGTGATTACTTACCATAATTCTGGATATGTAATTATAGTTTCAGTTCCAAAACGTTTTCCTCCTTCATCTCCCTGTCTACCTTTCATATTTAAGTGCTTTTTATGCTGGTTGAGAACTGGAGAGGAAACAGGAAGATATTCATTGTGGGACAATGATGGATGGACTTCACATCCTAGGAAAAATTCTGTCTGCCACACAGTCCTAACCCTTCCTTCTAGGAGTTCTTCATTTCCTGCAGCTATGGTTCTACTCAGTACCAACAAGTACCTATTCACACATTACATCTTCTTAATTTCCCTGCTTCACTTATTTCCCTACATCAATCAATTTCTGTCCCCCGAGTCTCATTCTAAATACGCTATATGTCCTGTTTTTTCTCTGAATTTGTGTTGCTTTTCCTGTGTGCTTTATATTAATTTACCTTTAATTTATCTATAAACTGGCTACAATTTCTAAAATGTTAAAGCAATATCATATAGGTTCTGTCTAATCATAACCGCAACCAGTGTTTTCACATCATGTATAATTTGGTATAACTAAACAGTAGATGTTTTTATATTATTTTTGAAGATTGTAAAATCACTGTTTTTAAAATGTTTTTGTAATACTTTGGAGCTTTTCCCTCCTGGCCTCCACTGAAAATAGGCACCTACCCAGTCTGACTTTTCTGGTAATCAGATGTCGGTATATAATAACTGAAAGAATTACAGATCTGGTGTTAAGTTTAATGGGCATAAGTTTCAGTTTTGGCTGTCATCATAACATTTCAGTTTAACGTTGGCTTTTTCTTTGTCCTTGAATGCAGCAGAAATAGTCACTTTAGTCTGCTTACATCAAATCTTCTTCTTCCCCACAGTATACAAAACGTATCTAATTGTGATACTTTGCTTGACTGACATTTATTTGCTGCTTCAGATTTGCAGTGGAGAATGGGTTTTATAGGTTCATAGCAAATACTAGGATATCAGTCTGCAGATTATTACAAGCTTAGCCAGTCAGGCTAAGCAGAGAGGTATGTCAGAGTGCTGTCGATATAAGCTGACATATCCCTTCTGTAACTGCAAGTGTGATGACTATCTCTACAAGCAACATTAAAAACTGAAGTTTCATGAACCAGTAAACATGCCTTGCCACTTCCTAATAAAAAAGCATAAGAAACCTAGCTCCTTCTCAATCACAAACATGTTATCATGTGGACATGTCTCTGATCTGTAAGCAATAGACTGTAGTACTGCCAGTCCACAAAGGTAGGGGGTCACGTTAGACCCTAGCAGTTTTATACCCATCATCTTAACCTGTGCTCTGTGTAAAATCAGGGAAGAGAGTATAATGGAGGATGGCAGCCACAGGTCTCCTGTTAGCAGTCTGTAGGATACTTAGTCTAGTGATAGGGCTTTGAGTCAGTCTTGGTAGGACATGTTGTTTAGGTCCTTGTACCTAGGGTTGCCTCCTTTCATTATGGCTAAAACTAGACCAAAGCCATACCCCTCGCACTGTCTGTAACCCCACCCATTTCTGCCCCTCTTCCGCCCACTTTCAGCCCATTTTGTGATGTCATTCTAACATCAGCCTATGGGAAACGCCCTATTTTTCCATTCCTGATGCCTTTTTTTCTACTGATTTTCTATGCTTTTCTGTAAAAAAGCATAGTAAATCTGCTGAATTAATAAACTCTGATAGTCTGTTTCCTTTTTTGAAACAGAATACCAGAGTGTGTACAGTCTTTTCCGGACTACCGGACAATCAGTTTGATTTCCAGATAGTCCAGAAAAAAAATGGATAGGTGGCAACCCTACTTGTACCCTTTTGGAAAAGTATCTCTGTGGGCATTCTAATTTTTGCCTCGGTCTGTATGGATGCACACCCAAGGGGCATTATACTCAAATGACTGGCCTAATGAGGGATGAGTAAAGAGGGGCAATGACATGCCTAGATCTAGACAGAATCCCTTTGTTTATAAGCTGTACAGTATAGAAGAACTTTCTTACAACAGTGGACACATGTTGGACAAAAGTTAGGTCATTGTCCACATAAGTTCCCACATCTAGAACAACTGGGTCAACTGTTAGGTGTGTATTGTTAATGTGGTAGTTCCCTAGGGTAGATGACCTCCCAAAGGATACAACAATTAATTTTTTGTTATTTAGTTTCAGTCCATGATTTTGGCACTAGTTATATATTTAGGATTAACCTTGCTGCAGGATGGCTAAGTCATTTGGGGAATTAAATGACTGCTCCTAGCTTGCAGTCATCTACAGTCTTAGTCAGCTAGAGCCCTTTAGCATTGGTTTTAAGTTTAGAAAAGTGGATGCCAAGCAGGAGAAACATTATTTATCCTTTCTTTGGGTAGTAGCTTGTCTGTAGGTTCTCTTGTGTAGTATGAGTGCCACCTGTGAGACACGAGTTGGATCAAGTGATCCTATTGCCCACTTTATAAAGCACTGGGACTTAAAAAAATCCCATTTTGTTGAAGCATTGAATTGCTGTCGAAAATACTTCCAGCTTTTTCAAAATAATTCAGTTATGCCACCAACCTGGACCTCCAAGCAGTGCTGTTCCCTGCTAGGTCTGGATATTTAAACTAGTGCTGTGATTTGCTGGATTTCATGAAGGGGCAGGGATTGGGGCAGGAAGAATCCTGCAAAGCGGTGGCTGTAGAGCTTTTTTTTTAATCAGCACTTCTACAGCCAAAGAAGAAGAAACAAATTGCAAAAGAAGTGAGATTTATTTTTCCAGCTTTCGAGGAGTTGAGGAGTCAGAAGGGAAGCCAGCAAGCCAGCCCAATGGGAAGCCAAGCCAAAAAGCCAGTCTAGAAGAAAAGCCATTCAGGAAACCACCCAATAAGCCAGCCCAGTAAATACTGTGATTTTAGTGGCAAGTACAAGCAGTATTTTATGGCTCTAACTTAAGTTGGAATGTTGTATTCTGATTAAATGTTTTCTTTTTTAATAATCCTAGGTAAATAAGGAGGGCAGTTTACAGTATTTGAATCTGTAGTGATTGTTTTGGGATCTGCAAGTAGTAGTGTTTGAAGGTATTAAAAATGTATATATAATTCTCTGTTTTTGAGGGGTGATGTACCTTATTATTGGAATCTATACTGGTTGCTTTGGGGTGATCTGCAAGCATTAGTTTTTAAAGATAAAAATGTGTGTATAAACTTTTTTTTTTGTATTTCTGGTGGGGGTCAATGTTCAGGGTTAAATGCAGTACATTTGGTATCTTACTAATGGACGTTGTCATGGCTGTTTCACGATAATTTACTTTTGCAGTTGGAAATATTTTGGTATAGTTTGCATTCTTTGGGTGGTAATGTGTTTATTTTATTTTTAATGCTGTTTTGAAGAAGTTAGGTTGGACTGTGTTGAGTAGAGTGCGAGTATAGGTGTGGTGCTATTGGGACATAATTTCTTCATTGTGCAGGGTAAATTATACTATAGATTTTATATCTTTTTTCTTATTAATGCTCTGTTTAGAGGTAAAATGGGGTCATGGGGTCTGCAGTGCATTGCAATCTGTGTTATAGTGGCTGTTTAGTAACGACTTGCAAGAATTAGATTTAAAAGTGAAAATGTGTGCATATAATTTTAATTTGGGGGCATATTTAGAGGTAAACAAAGTGCATTCAGCATTCTAGTAGATGTTATTGTGACTTTCAGGATAGTATGCTTTTGAAGGTGGAAATGTGTGCATTTTATTTTTAATGCTCTCTTCAAAGAGTTTAAAATGTGTTGCTTTGGGTATACTGTGAATATGTCTGAGCTGCTATTGGGACATTTATTTATTTCTTCTTTGTGCAGGGCAAATAATGCTGTAGAGTATATTATTTCTTTTTTTCTTATTAATTGTTGTGTTCAGAGGTAAGTGATATCTTTTACACATCCATTCCTTTGTACAGTCATAGCTTTTTGACTGATTTTACTGTATGCCCTAGAAGGGATTTCAGTTTTTCAGTACTTCTACATGTATTGTCGAAAAATGTATTAGCGGATACATAGCAAGTGTAATAAATGGAGTAGTATACGGTATTGTTAAGGTAAGATGATAGACACATACTTCAGCTCGTACTGAAAGTAATGTTCAATATTATTCTAGTGTTCTTGCTTTGCATATTTGTCATTAGCCACAGCCTTTTAACAGTGCTGTTGTAATGGTCAGATGATGTCCATTTGCAGATATCTGCTTGTTTTGTTGAGAATATGTGCTCAGTGCACATACGTACCTGACATTTACTTAAAAGCTGTGGATGAGGATATCTGTCAGCCACAGCTACAAAATATTATATGATCTAGCAGGACAACAGTGGTGCAAGGATTAGTAAGGCCCATGCTGGAATGAGGCTTTTAGTTTCACTGTTTTATATACCAGTAGAGCTACTTCTAAAAACATGGACCAAGGAAAAGTACTGCATTTGGGAACCCTTCCTCATCCACTCACAAACACATTGTGAGAATGAGGTAGTATTAGAGGGCTTTCATCTCCCTGGGCAAAGATTCTTTGCTCTCCATTCCTCCAACCAGCCTTTCCTTGACCTGTTTGGCTTGAAATTGTCAGAAATGTTAATACTTTGAATGGTTAGGATAGACTCTATGCCATGGTCCACTACAGGGCCATGGATGAGACTTGTGCTGCCATCCACCGATCAGAAACCTTGGCTTTGGAACTTAGGGTAAGAAGTGGTGGGCCGTCAACTAAACCACCTGTTATGGAGAAGGAGGAGCTCCTGGCTAGGTTTAAAGGCATTACTACCTCCACATAGTTCCACAGTGTGGTGCTGAATGTTGGTGAAGAGCTGGATAGGCCCTAGAGAGTTTCAACTGCAGATGGCCCGGGTATGTAGTCCTAGTTAATTGTATCAAGAGATGTAAGTTCTCTTTAGCTCATGGTTGCTCTAAACGTCATTAAATATGTCTGATGCAAGGAATACATGTACAGCAGGGATCCATCAAGCACAGCCATCTGTGAAAGGTATGGGCCGGAGTAATCATTTTTCTCATGTTTGTAGCTGTACAGATATAAGTTGCATATGTAGTAGTTGTGCTGGATAATAGCTGGATGGGATATTTTTTTGCTATGGTGTAATCAGAGGTGACAATTTGTCCGGCACCAGCACTGTGGAACTACCTCCATCTGATGTTGAAGAATCTGCAGCCTTTGATGATGATAAGGAGGAGGAGGTTGAGTTGGTACAGTCAAGGGGTGCAGAGTGTGTGTGTGTGTGTGTGTGTGTGTGTGTGTGTGTGTGTGTGTGTGTGTGTTTGACATAGGGAGTGTGACCACCACATCACTTACACAAACCATGGACACAGTGTCTATGCCTGTGGATACTCAGGATACACAAACATCTGAGAGAGGATGGATTGATGAGGACACTATAGATCAGGGACGTGTGCTGGCCATCGGTAGATAGGTGTTTGAATCTGCCTCAGAATTCATGGGGAGGGAGTTCAACACAGTGGGATTAGTAATGCTTTGACTGAGATGTTGGTATGCCCTCTTCTGAGATTGGGATGTCACTGGCCACAACCCAACGTAAGTGCAAGGCCATCATGGTGGCACAGGCTAGTGCCATCATAGCTGTGGCAGAGATCGTGAAAGTGATCCAGGCTGTGGATGCTGACCTATGTGAGTGCATGTTCTGTATGTGTGATTCCTTGGATAGATTGAATTGCACACTGGACAGTGCAGTGCCTTCACTGGGTCACCTGGCAGGGGCAATCCACCATCCCCACAGCTGGTCATCTGCTGCAACTGCAGATGTCAGACAATATGGCCATATATGAGTGAGATTTCTCTCCCACAGTGCTAGCACTTCCACAGCAACATCTGTTGTGGTGGCACGTACACTCAGGAAAGGGCGTCTCCATGGTCACGGCCATTCTCATGGAGGAATATCTCATAGTAGACATCAGTAGAGGTTGTGCAGTACACCAGTATCTAGCCAAGGTCATAGTACATCCCTTGCAATTCCTGGCAGAAACACCTGTCATTGGTGGGAGCGTGCATTGGAGGCGGAGCTGTCTGTCATGCATGCCGTGGATCTGTCCAGGAGGCTGTGCACTGGTGTTCCATATTTTGCTGAGGCTGTGTCCCTGCAGAAACACACACGCACACACACACACACACACACACACACACACACACACACACACACACACACACACACACACACACACACACACACACTACCACATGTCCTAGCACATTGTACGCAACCACTAACCTAGGCTCTTCCTGACATTAAACCCCACTTACTGGTTCTGACATAGACCGTAGAAGCACTTTTTCTTTTGCTACAGCTCATTGTGAAAGATATGCATTCCTGTAGTCCCTTGTCCACCTATGCAAATGATAACTGTTCCCTGCCCCTTTGCACGTTGTCTGATCCACAATGTGGTCAGCCTATGCATGGGTAAGCACAGTCTGGTGATTTTGCATGCATCAGTTTTACTATAGTGTATCTGCTTAACTGTTTTAAACTTATGTTGTGAAACTGTGCAATCTGCTGCTGCTTTGCTAGTGCCACAGCATACTGCGCACGCTTCCATCTAGTATGGTCATCCACTGCTGCCATCTCATTCTCTGAGTCCTCGTCTTTCTCAGCTTCTGCTATCTGTTATGCTGGGAATTGCTGGACTTGCAAGAGAACACCCAGCTGTAACTACTTCCTACCAATAAATATTGTGCAGCATTGCACAGGTCAGAATTTTGGTACATGTAGTGGTGTCATACTGCAGGGCACCATCGAATTAATCCAAACAGCAAAAGCTTGCCTTCAACAGACCAAGCACATACCCTATAATGTTTCTGATTTGATTGCGAATGGTTGCACCCTTGGTCAGTTTGATTGTGTGCATTTCTGATTGGTGTCATGAGCCAGAGTTCCAGGGCATATCTAGCATGCCGATTCTGCACATATAACTGGAAAATCAACACTGAATCAATGTCACTAAGTACTGTGTCACTGTGCCACTCAAATAAGAACAATTTGTTTTAATGAATGAGGATGGAAGTGTAGTTTTTAACCTGTGCATAAAACTATACCAAAATTGTAATAAACTGAAGGAGCATTAAAGGGTAATTTATGTAAAGGTTAAATGATTAGTACTTGCAGTTTAGGTGGTATGTTTAGCAAAATGCCAGTAATAGGGTAGGTAGCCCTAAACATTGTTCCTTGTTTCTTGGGGTTCACTATCTAGCAGTTCCTATACCCTTGCAAACAGTCAGATGTTTTTTTTTCAAGCTCTGATTTTTTTATGTATGTATGTATGCATTTATTTATTTATTTATATGCAACTTTTGTTTACTGGGAAAGTCTGACTGGGTAAAGAAATGCATTTTCAGATGAGTACCAGGGAGAAAAGCTCCAAACATAAAGGAAGACGTGCAGAACAAACATGAGTTTTGTACAAAACTGTGTGTGATTTTTCTAATGCAATGTATTTGTTTTGTTTTTTTTCATACTAAAGCTAATTTATGGCAAACTGTGGCACCATCAGATGGTAGAATCATTTCAGAACTAGATCTAATTTCTGAATGAACAGCATCACAGTGTAAGGATGTAAAACTCCATGAATAGCTATATTAGCTGAAATTCTTCTTACTTGGAAAAGTTTGCATTTTCCTAAACCATTTGCCACCTATCCCAAGTGTTAGCAACTTAATTTGATGGTGCTAACTTATTCATGTAAATTCAGGCCCCTTTATGCATTTGATATGCAAATTAGGCTGAGTTGTGCTGATCTTTTGTGAATCTCAGTAACATCTTTAGGGAAGATAAGGAAATCCCTCCTGAAAGTATGAATTCATCAAAAAAAATTGCAAATAGTGTAGCATTAGAACAAACCTTGAAAGTCACTGAAATGCAGTTAAATCCTCCTGCACCTCCCATTCCCTTACTACTTCCTGTTTGTATACATGTATCTCTCTCTCTCTCTTTGTATATATATATATATATATATATATAGGTATATATTGAAATAACACAATCTCCATACCTGGAACATTAAAACATCGAGATGAAATACATGAAAGACTGAAAATATGACCACTGGAAAAGTTGAACCCTGTTATATTGTAGTTCATAACATCAAAACCAAGCAGTGCAGAACACACCAGGACCATTAGTGGCCATGCTGCACTTTGTAATGTAAGAGTGTTCCACCAATCAGTGCAATGCTGAACTACTTTCCTTAAGTACTGGTTGCTTCATTGTTTTGAACTTCGATGTTACAGGGTTCGGCACTTCAAGCAATCATGATTTCAATCTTTTGTGCATTTTGTCTCAATGTTTTAGTGTTTGAGATATTTAGATTTCAGTATTTCAGTACACACCTACTTGTGTAGTAATGGAAGTACTCTGAGGTACTGTAGTAATGGAAGTACTCTGAGGTACTGTAGTAATGGAAGTACTCCGAGGTACTGCTGCCTTACAGTTAGCAAGTATTGCTGTATTCATGCTTTTGATCTTGAGGTTCCAAGGAACGCATATGTGGCCCTCACAACTTCAGCAGGAACCTGACTGGAAGGTACACGTATATGCTCTAACCAGACACTGTTAAAGATCGTAGTACTTTTTCACTGCAATTAAATCAGGACTGTTTTATAAGCACACAACTAAAGATATGCATTTATTCAGAGCAGCACGTTACTAAAACCACTCTCAAGAAGATTCCTCTTGGGAAGCCTATATTGTAAAGACAGGAATTACTGCTGTGATGCTGTGTTTACTGAACTAGAATAAAATTGGAGTTAATTGCTAGACCATATGAGATTTTATTATTATTATTATTATTATTATTATTATTTTTTTAATTTTATTGGTTTGTGTTTCCACCCTGAAGATTGAAAGGGCAACTGCTGTGTTGTGGTTACAATACCATGGATGGTATTCATAGTCTCGAGGCTTGACGAGGCATAGTGTTCATTCCTTGCGCTTATGCACAAATATACTAATCGCAAGTTATTTGCACTGACTATGACAATGTGAAAGTTTCTGCAGGGAAACGCCCAGTTTCCTGAAATGTGTAAAGTTGATGAATTTAATCCTTAAGTGTAAGCAGAGTACTGCAATAAAATCTAAATCCTCGCTTAATGTCATAAGTGTTCGGGTGTTATGGATGAAAACGAATATGCACAAGCACATTATAAATATTTAAAGCAAGCAGCTATGTTTGTTTACATAAAAATATATATAAAGCTTTTATATGTTTTATATAGGGGTATACTTATACAAACACCCTGTTAGTTTCTATAAAAGAGTGGAAAGGGGAGCATAGGAATGTTTACAAAAAGGGAAATATACCAAAAAGGGTAACACAGAAGGAACAACTCAAGATGGTTGTGCTGCAGAATATGGGGGTGTAGTATATATGTTTTTTTTTAATTTCACTTTATAAATGTTTCTGATAATGACATATCCCATAATATTAACTAGTGAGAGTTGTGAGATGATGAGGAGTGTCACAGTATGCAGGATGGGCGTGGGTACGCATCACAATAATGCAAACTTAACTGGTGCTGACTCCATTTTCCCACTCCTAAGTGTAGAGGCACATAGGATATATGCAAATTATCCCTTAAGGACATCAGGCATTTCAGCTAAATGGCAATGCTGGATGTCCATGAATTTTTTTTTAAGTCTATTTATGGACAAATTAGGGTGGCCACTGTGGTGCAGCGGTTAGCGTTGCCGCCTCATAGCAAGAGGTTCTCCGGTTCGATTCTCGGCTGGGGTGCCTTCTGTGTGGAGTCTGTATTTCCTCCCTGTGGTCGGGTGGGTTTCCTCCGGGTGCTCCGGTTTCCTCCCACATCCCAAAGACATGTAGTAGGTGGATTGGACACTCTAAATTGGCCCTAGGTGTGAGTGTGTGCGTGTGTGCGCCTTCTGTGGAAGGTTGGGCGCCGGGCTGGCAATTCGACACCGTAAAACTCCACTGCCAATCATGAACAGACAGATGATCCACTGTGGCAACCCCTAACTGGGAAAAGCCAAAAGAAGAAGAAGAATTTATGGACAAATTCATGCCAAGAAACCAAACCCCCACTAGATATGAACATACATGTTTCTGCCTTCTTATGGCATCATCAGCACAGCATAAGTGGAATGTTTGGCTAACGTTTGGAAACACAGGGTTGTCGTACCCAACTGATATCCATAAACCTTAGGGTGACTGCAAAATATCCCAGCTAACAAACTAAGACAATAAGTAAAAAGGTCACACAGAAAAAACAATCGGTTAAAAAACCAAAAGAAAAATCTAGCGAAGCTAGACTTTCCACGTGTGATTCCTTAAACCTCTTGTATTAGAGGCAACATTCCCGAATTTGTCCATAAATATACCTACAACCAACACTATTTTTGACCTTTGATGTTTGATCATTCTTATTTTCTTCAAAAAAAGGGCTTAAATTTACTATTTCTTTTTTCCAAAACTTTATGTTTAAAATGATGTATTTCTTTCTTATAATATCCACTCTTATTAAAATCTAATGCCATTTGCTCTGACGGAGTGCTCCTAGTATCATACTGTGTATTAAGTCTACTGACCTTTGCCATCTTATTCTGAACTATAAACAGCAATAAAACCTTTACTGCTAAGAATAAAGTCACCCGGCAACAAACACGGCAGCCAATACGATTAAAATATATTTATTCAGGCACCAAATATTAAGCGCTTTTGCGTGGAACAACCACGCTTCTTCAGACTCTTAAAAAAACTCTAGAAACACCATTTTATATATATATATATATATATATATATATATATATATATATATATATATATATATATATATATATATATATATATATATATACACAATCGATTATCTAATTAAAGCAGTCATTGTCATAGAAAATAATTGCTGGCATCAAACAATCTGCGTGTACTCATATAATAGATCAAACAAAGGTATTACATAAAATTTGCACTCTCATACTAAAAAACAATCCATGAAAACATTGTTCAAAAAACAATTATATAATAAATGTTATTCAAAAACTAACATTGTAAAAAATCCCCAAATAATAGCTAATTTAAAATATGGGTACTTTTCCGTTATCGGGGCAACAGTTCTAACTCGCTAGCACATGCACACTGATCGTGTTTAACAAATCAATAAAAGCTCATTGTTTTTGAATCTACTTTTTAATTTTCCTGCCTCTCTCAGTTTTGGTCTTTTACTTTACTCTCGGTCCTGTATTTCATTCTCTTTGAACTTATCGGTAGACAGGGGCTCCCTCAAGACTGATACTCTTCCAATATTTCAAGGATACATGTAGGTTGCCTTCGACAATCTGTTTCATTCCTTCTGAAGACAGCAATTACTATGGTTTTTACAGACTGGTAAAATTTAATGGATGTGTTTCTACCTGAAATTATAAAGATGATTATTTCTCCGCACATCAGTTCAGAGCTTTTTCCCCCAGAAAAAATAAACTGTTTCAGAAAATCATTTATTTAAAGAGTTCATGCAGGAAAACATACAGCACACACAAATGCAACTAGCTTTATTTTATTATAAATAACATAGACCTAACTGCCTGTGAGGGTCTTACAAAGACGAGAGGAAACTTGAGTCATAGCCTTTTGGGTCAGCCAACCAGTGAAGTGCAGTCAGCTGATTAAAGAGTTCCTACATATCTGCCGTCAAGGAGCTGCTCAACCTTCTGTACAGGAGGGGTATCAGAGAGGGAACCCCCAGAGTGGACAACTCTTCTGCAAGAAAACGGCCACTGGGGAGCCAGAAATGATGAACTGTGATGACATTGCAGAACTTTTCTGCTTCAGGACTAACAGCTGTGTGATCATTGTGCCAGCACTTTACAACTGTTGCCCCTATAATGGAAAAGTACCAAAATATGTAGTATCTTGATTTCAACTTATTCAATGCCGATCTTTCAGAGCAAGGACTCTGCTCGCTTCTCACACCCACTAAAAATGTCAGGTTTTGCAACTCTAATTTGAGTATCAAAGCAGTATATAAACACGGAGCAATGTCTGATCACTGAAAAAAAAACACACTACATAATGTAAAATATTCAATATTATAAAAAGCAGTAGATCAAGAAACATTGCTAACTTCACATGAAGCAATTATCCAGCTTTAAAATTCTAGTCTAAAGTTCAAGACAACATATTAATAACATATGAATATATTACAATGCTTGATCCCTTAAAAACAGCATAGCATGTAGCTCATACCAGTTAAATAAGATGTACTAAATCAAGGGCTACATAAACCATTCTTACTTCACAAAAAACAATGATTATGTTTAAGTTTACTTGCTTCAAAATTACCCCATCAAAACATTCAGATCTATCAAAGTACCTCATCACTAACGTAATATGAAACATCACGAGAACACAACTCACTTCTTGTAACAAAAGTTAGTGAGAATAGAAAGATCCGAAATCATAATTTCAATTTAATGAAAAAACTTACTCTATATGTCTTATAAATTATGGAAAAAGACTTCACATCCTAACCTAACATTAGAAGTATATACATATAATTCAATGATAACATTACCGTATTGTCAGTGGCAAAAAAACATTCAAAATAAATCTCGCAAAAGAACCTCTCACTATCGGCATGGGAACCAAACAAAACAGTATCCCTATATATCACAGCTCCCAACAGTACTCCCCTAAGAAATTAACTACAAATCTTATAAAGTTCTATCAATACTCAAACAGCCTGGATTATTAATAATGATCACTTATAAACTAGTGGAACAATTTCCTGTCCTTTAGAAACAGCTTTAAAGATATGGCATCATTCAATCCAAGCCCTTATCCGAATGCAGTGTATGATCCATCTCTGTTCTGCCTTTTCACCTTGATTTTTGACATTAGCTACTCTGTCATCAGTGGATATAATCTGAATAACTGAAAAAGTAAAATGATGCTCAGCACCCTTCAGCATAGAATGTTTAGTTAAAGCACTCCTTACATCCTGTATATTAGTATAATAAACATGCTCCCTTATCCTATCTCTTAATGCTCGAGTAGTCATGCCCATAAAACATAGGGCATTTCTCACACCTATCCAAATAAACCACATTCTTTGTGGTACAATCAGCATAACATGAAAAATATATGATCTTAGAGGTGTCTGGATGTATAAACATATTATCCCTCGAAATATATTTACAATAATTACTAAATTCACATCTGAATGTCCCTACTCTCCCTACAGGAGGCTCTGATCTCAAAATACCAGACCTATTACACAAACTACTCTTAATAAATTTCATATCTTTATATATGATGGCTGTTGTCCTGTTCGATTCTCAGCTAGAGCATCTTCTGTGTGGAGACATGCGTGAATGGGCGTACCTTTGTTGAAGCTTGTGCATCAGAGCTGGCAACTCGGTACGTAAAAATCTTCTGCCAATCATTAGCAGACCGGAGTTCTGCTTTAGCGACCCCTAACCGGGAAAAGCTGAAAGACACGACATATATGATGGCTGGTTTATCACCTGCTATTTTTCTAATATTATCATCAGCTGTTAGAATATGCCAATTTCATTGTAAGACACCCACTATGTCTTTTTTATCAGATGTAAATGGCAAATGGACCCTACATCTACTCATATCAAAATTCCTGGAACGTGTTGGGATCTCATTAGACTTATAAGCAAAAAATGGTTTACCTATCAGATGTCTTTCATTTCTAACCCCTTCGACAATGTTATCACAATCCCTCTTATTATGCCCTCTGTCTAGAAACTGTTGTCTCAAGTCCTTCTCATAAGCTACATGATCTGCATCTTTATTGGTCAGTCTAGATAAACGTAGAGCTTGTCCCCTCATAACATTATTAAAAATGTATGATGGATGCATACTACTCCTTTCTAACAGACAGTACTTTTTACATTCTTTTTTATATGGTAGAGTAACCATTCTTCCATCGACCTTCTGAAGTTTTACATCCAAAAATTCCATCTCAGACATGGATGTGTGTGATGTAAAATTCAAAAAAGGAGTAGTATTCTCTAGCTACTGTATATAATCTAACAATTCAGAGTTTGAACCTGTCCAGATAAAAAAATATCATCCACAAACCTTTTATAGCTAGTCAATAACTTTGAATAACAACTGTGTAATAAACTGAAAAAACAACAACCACTACTCCCCAGATACCTTTGTTGCAGAAAAGCAGGAATCCTATAACAAAAAAAAACAACGCAGGCAAGGCTCCAGGTTCAGGAACAGTCTTTTAATAAAACACACAAGCGCTTTCACCAAATGCTTCTTCAGGTGTGACATAAAAACAAAGTACCTAAAACGCCATATTTAACTATTAACCTAAGATCACATGACACAAACATTTTCACCTTAAAGATACACTCACTAAAACCCATTCCAAAAACATTTAAAATATATATATGAAGTTGTGTCTGTAGAAATATATATATATATATATATATATATATATATATATATATATATATATATATATATATATAAACATACATAATTCTAAGGACAAATGCACATATATTTAGTTACAAAAATAAAATAAAAATACTACTACTAATAATAATAAAAATAAAAGTATATATATATATATATATATATATATATATATATATATATATGTATGTATGTATATTAAAAGTATATAGAATAATACACAAACACATCATACTAATGTCTTTGATCAGGAAGGTGGCATATGATAGATAACCAACCACTCATTTCCTTCGTAGTGGTCTGGCCTTCAAAACAGGTCTTAATGGTATACAATGATGTATGGTGTTGTTAGAAAAATCACTATTCCTACTTAAAAATTCTCTCATATATTCAATACCTATAGAATTCAGTATACAGGTAAATAGTGAACAAACATTAAATGTGACTAGTATCACATTTTCATTTAAAGGATTAGTCTGTAGATCATACTATAAAGATGTTAAAAAAACTTTGTGTCTACCAAAATTGTTGGAATATTCAATAATAACGGATGTAACATCTTCTTCAAATAAATCGAAATTGGCTCAGTGAGCCATCCACTACCAGACACAATCAATCAGTCCACATGGAGGGTTCTTTAAAGACTTATGAATTTTTAGGCAACCCTTTAATCAAAGGTATAACTGTTTGAATTAAAAAAATAGTCATACCCCGGGATTCATGAAGCTCAGCGCAAGGCCGGCGTTAGGCTTGCACTGACCATGCGGCGTGCAGATGGCGCAGTAGCACCATATGCATATTAATGAAGGCACGCTGCCGCCACATCCACGTGCATAGGAAACAAGCGTGAGTGCATGGGGCATGTCAAAGTACCGCACGGAAACGTGGAAATGTCGGCTGTGTACGTGCAACCTAAAATGTTGAATATTACATTCTGCCTGCAATAGTAATCACACCTGTCAGTGTCCATGGATACTGAAATGTATGCAAAGCATGCAAGACAGTTCTTGCGAACACAAAATTAAGAAGCAAACACAAATACACGTAGCCGAATATCGAGTCCCCATCCCTCGAACAAATTACATTTAAAACCGTGTGCCCGTGTTCTAATGCAGTGTTGATAATTATACCAAGTGGAAGCGAAATGCATCGTATTAGCGTGCCGTCAATAGCTAAGTCTAGCCCAATGGTCAAGGTTACCACCTGTCGCACATTGTGAGGGACAGTACCCATCTGGGCAGTTGTGTCCATACCAAAACCATTATAAATGTAAAATATCCTGCGACCGTATGACATAATTATGTCCCACATCTCATGTAATAGTCACATGCAATAGTTATTTCCGTATGTAACATACCTGCATGTTACAAGAAATAGAATAAGCAAGTAAATGAAACAGAAGAAGCATCTAAACTGCTACAATAATAAGATTACATGTAGGCATAAAACAAAAGTACTATCCGTTGTACTGACCGTGGGTATGTGTTGTCCTGTAAAATCTGATTTGTGTCCAGAATATATCCCATCCTGGCCATATGAAAAGGTGGCAACCCTACCAATGGTCAGAGCATTCAGCCAAAATCTGCCCATTTGCGGTCCAAGCCGTTCTTGTCAGGATGTGTCAAACATGAACGGGTATTACCTGGGTGTACGTACCATGTCATGAAAGATAAGTATTTGCCTGTACCGATGTGCATGTGGAAGGTGAACAATGGTAGGGTAGTCCTCACAACCATACAGGTACCAGAGATATGTAGTGTATGCAGTGTGTTCCCGTGACCGTGCCATGGGCCATCAACCAGAGACGGGATGGATGGAGTGTTTGGAATATGGGTATGGGGGGGTGGGTAATGTAATAATCAGCAAAGGCGAGACTGTATTGGATGCACAATAGGTGAACTGGAGGTGTATGAGGGAGCAGTGAGTGAATCAGAAAGAAACACAAAGAACAAACATACACATCCTCAATACAACCTGACAGGCCATACTGTAGAACACAATCACACAAACATATGAATATTAAAATGTGCGATACACATGTACAGAAACATCACCGGCACATACCCACATAATGGTCTGGACGGAACTGAGCCATCCAACTACAACACACCTGGATGCATAATTGAATACCCATCATCCCCTGTACAGCACACAACCCCCCCCCCCCCATTCCTGAACGTCCACCAAATTCAGCCATACTCGGGCTACTAGCTTGGCGCAGCCATATCTGCACATAGTGACCACTACTCATATCTAGTAGGCATGGTCACCCTAGGCAGTGTCAGGATTGCAAACTATGTATCCCTTGCATGTAAAACCCTATCACATTTTCATAAATCCAAAAAAATCGAAGGTTATTGGCTTGTTCAATTTTTGGATATCCCTCATGGGATAAGTATCCTGTGTAAACATCAGACTTGGTATCACGACACGATGTCCAGTCCTGTAGCATCTGGACACAAGTTGTATGTGCAGTAGTGGTTCACGAGACTGCTCAGCCTCCAGCCAGTCATGCAAAACCTACTACCCGGGATCAAACACCTGCCCATGATGCACGGCTCCCCACATGAATTATCGAAAAAATATACTGTACACATTCGCATAGTGGCAGTTGGATATAGGGTGATTAAGGCGCTGATGTAAGCAGGGTACCTCCTGTCCCACTTTGTGAGGGACAGTCCCTGTTTAGGTAGGTGTGTCCTGACCAAGAATGATACAATGGCAAATGTCCTGTGATTGTAGGAAATAACTATGTATCATATTTCATGTAACAGTTGCCTAAAGCAGTTATTTCTGTATGTAAAATATGTAAATCTTACAAGAAACAGAATAAGCAACTAAAGTGCTACAGGAATAAGCTCTCATCTAGGAAAATAATTAAAGTTCTAAACCCTGTACTGACCGTGGGTATGTGGGCCTAAAAAATCTGGTGTGTCCTGAATATATCCCATCCTGGACATATGAAAATGTGGCAGCCCTACCAATGGTTAGAGCATTCGCACAATAACTGGCCAGCCTCTTAATCCCTCCTAAAACCAGTGACCTTTGGAGGAAAGGTGTTGAATGACACTTGAATGAATAATGACAATAATTAAGAGTAATAGACGCTTTTAACTTCAGAAAATAAGTATTAATACATATGCTGTGCCAACATAATAATCTGGTCAGAGCTGTCCAAACCCCTGTGTCTGTAAACACAAGTAGAATGTTAAAATTTGGACCAACTCACACACACACACACGCACACACATATAGATATATATATATATGTATGTGTGTGTGCGTATAGATATATATCCACAGACATAAAATAAATAAATAAATAACTATATATATATATATATATATATATATATATATATATTTATATATATATATATATATTGTAAGAATGAATGCCGTAAGAATAAAGCATACACAAGGGTTGTGAAGGGAATCTAGAGCAACTAAAGTATTATATAGTGCTTGCAGCGTATGTCAGATAAAGCTGCCCAAGAGTGAGCAGAGCACCACTATTCACACCAAAGGCAGGGTTCTGCCAGTGGGCATAATATCGTTGAACTGCTATGTCAACATTACACACAGACGGAATGTAGTTCATGTTGTGACCACCTATACTTGTAACCCGCAAATGGCCATAATCTATAACACCAGGAAAGGCACGTATGTGCAAATATAAATGGCGGGAGACCCTGTGAATACACGAGGCGGTACAAAATGTGTGTAGGGCCCCAAACGCTCTGGAGAGGGCAATGTGTAAAGGTGTGTCATGGCTGCGATATCAGGTGGATAATGGCTGTTATGTGTGGAAACTCAACACGGATGGGGTGGAGAAACTTTGGCTATGCGATTATGGATCCAGGAGTGCCAGGGTTGGTTGCGCCGGTTCCAATGGACCAGCCCGTGTAGGTCAGCTAGTACGTAATAGGTATATATGCATACACACATGCAGACATCAATATGTTGAAGTACATTCTCTGTGACACATGCACTCCATTTATTGACATAAATAATATGAATGTGCACAGACAAACACAGTAGCAGGAATAATAGGCTGTGCAGATGAGGAACAGGTCAAATGACACTGTATCACATCACAATTACCATCGGTACTCCGTACATGAACATATTGCAACATCTGTCCACTGTATAATGTGCAAAATATCGATTACAAGTTAACCGGAGTGAAGTGTTGGTGTTATAATGACTAAGGCAATAGTATGCTGTTGAAGCAGATATAAAACCCAATACGCATGTGTAAGTGCATATGGCCGGGAAATGTATTGGTCAACGGACACACAGATGTGTAAATATATATCTATAAAAATATATATATATATATATATATATATATATATATATATATATATATATATATATATATATATATACATATAACATGTATAGATATATACACATATACACAAAAAAAAAAAAAAAAAAAAAATATATATATATATATATATATATATATATATATATATATGCTACTGTAGATATACACATGTACATAACTAGGTTACGTTACAGCAATTACGGGTAACATATGTTCAGACCGGGCATATGTTAGTGGGAGGTCTAGTAAACAAACGTTTACCTCCCACACCTCCCCAGCTAGGCCGGTCAGACATACAGACATGCAATAAAGGTAAATACACCTCTGTTTTCCCGACCACCGTCAGGAAAGTACTAGTGGGAGAGATCTGCAATGTCTACACTTTAAACATGGATAACGGGGTCCCTTGCGGGACACCAAAAATTCGCCATACAGGAGAACCTGTGGTGATCGACGCGAGCAGCATGTAGCTGTACACGGAACAGTAGGTTGTGCAAGTGTAATAACACATGGGTTGACAAAACGTACATGTGTCCCGAGACGGGGAAAGTGGGCAGTGTGTAGGGGTGTGTTCATACCCCAGCTGCGCTCACTGTAAGTATGAGTCATAAGTGCTGTAGAGGGGTGTCAAGTAGGTGAATCATGGGTATGCAATAATGGGCCTAAGTGTGCAGGTGTTGGTTGGCAGAGATGTATTAGGCCCACCCAGTGGAAGTAATTAATATTCCTATGTGGGCACTGCAGATGCTTATACCTCCCAAACCTGAAGAGCATATCTACTGGATAGTCCGGGAACCATTGGGGGAACACATAGGGAGTATATCAGTGCCCTGTACCCGATTATCATGGACGTCCGTGATTACGAATCAGAATGTAACACAGTCCTAACTAAACCTTTCCAGAAATAGTGATATTAGGTCAACAGGTGGCAGAATACACGTAATGACTGACAACATATATATCTATATATATATATATATATATATATATATATATATATATATATATATATATATATATATACACACAAAAATATATATATAATATTATATATATATGTTACTGTAGATATACACATGTATATACCTAGGTTACGGTACAGCAATTATGGGTAACATATGTTCAGACCAGGCATATGTTAGTGGGAGGTCCAATCAACTAACGTCTACCTCCCACACCACCCCAGCTAGGCCGGTGAGACATACAGACACACAAAAAAGGTAAATACACCGCTGCTTTCCAGACCACCGGCAGGAAAGTACCAGTGGGAGAGATCTGCAAGGTCTACACTTTAAACATGGATCATTGGGATCCTTGTGTGACACCAAAATTTTATCTTATAGGCAAACATATAATGCTTCATGCGACCAGGATATAGCCGTACACGGAACAGTAGGTTGTGCAAGTCTGATAACACATGGTTTGACAAAACGTACGACATGTGTCCCATGACGGGGAGAGTGTGTAGTGTGTAGGGGTGTGTTCATACCCCAGCTGCGCTCACAGTAAGTATGAGTCATGAGTGCTGTAGAGGGGTGTCAGGTAGGTGAATCATGGGTATGCAATAATGGGCCTAAGTGTGCAGGTGTTGGTTGGCAGAGATGTATTAGGCCCGCCCCGTGGAAGTAATTAATATTCCTATGTGGTCATAGCAGATGCCCATACCTCCCAAACCTGAAGAGCACATCTACTGGATAGTCCGTAAACCATTGGGGGGAACACATAGGGACTATATCAGTGCCCTGTACCCGATTATCATGGACGTCCGTGATTGCGAATCAGAATCTAACACAGTCCTAACTAAACCCTTCCAGAACTAGTGATATTAGGTGGGCAGGTGGTGGAATACACGTAATGACTAATGACAACATGTATGAGTCATAAACAGCATGTACCTCGACAAATGTGAATCAATACATATGCCCTGTGACTATCAATGTGTCAGGTTAATAGAACCAATCATCTAAATGTGTCCCTGAGGGTGTTATGCAGTGTCCCTGATACAGTGTTCATTCTCCCCCATTCATATGTGAGGTCTGCTAGTGACAGAAAGTGCATATTCCGCCGACCACCTTAGGTAGATGATAGCATAATAGTTTGGGGTTACCACCTGTTTGCCTTTGTGAGGGACACTCCCCTCTGGGCAGTTGTGTCCTGCAAAATGAATGTTATTATGGCACATGGCCTGTGATTTCGGGCAAATAATCCATATATTGTCTGTAGTGGTTGTATAAAACGATTTTGTTGCATCTGAAACACCTAGATGTTATAGGAAACAGTATTAGCAACTATAATGCTACAAGAATAACCTTTACTTTTGCAAACTGGTGAAGTAGTCAGTTTTCTACTGGCTGTGGGTATGTGTTGCCTTGCCAAATCTGACATCTCTACATATAGGTCCTGTAGTGCTGCCACCTTTCCAAATGGCCAAAGTGGGACCTGCTCCGTAGAAATGTCAGACGTACCAGGTCAGAACATACCTACAGCCGTGTATAGTACAGAACTATACGTATTTGCACAAATAAAAGCTTTGTCTAGTAGCAGTCCACTTGCTTATGCTACTTCACATAACATATAGAAGTGTCATGTATACAATAACTGTTACATGCAACTATTAGAGAAACGTAGAATGTAATATTGTCCTACTGGTTGTGGGTATGTGTTGCCTTGCCAAATCTGCCATCTCTACATATAGGTCCTGTAGTGCTGCCACCTTTCCAAATGGCCAAAGTGGGACCTGCTCCGTAGAAATGTCAGACGTACCAGGTCAGAACATACCTACAGCCATGTATAGTACAGAACTATACGTATTTGCACAAATAAAAGCTTTGTCTAGTAGCAGTCCACTTGCTTATGCTACTTCACATAACATATAGAAGTGTCATGTATACAATAACTGTTACATGCAACTATTAGAGAAACGTAGAATGTAATATTGTCCTGTAATCAGGACATTTGCTATGCCTAGATTATTCTTGCATGACACATACGCCTAATGAGGGACTGTCCCACGCAAAGTGGGAAAGGTGTTAATCCTAAAGTCTCACTTCGGCAAATTTAAAAGGTGGACAAACTGCAATAGGTATGCGGTAGCATGACCCGGCAGACAGATGTGGTTCCCAAAACACATTTACTTGTCTGCATTGCAGAGTATCGGTTCCCATGTATCACCCAGATGGGAGCAGATTGTATGAGGAACACGCATATAATATGATTAACTCACTGGACAGGCCGCCGATTCCGTACAGTCTAATGCCATGCCGTCACCTAATGGTCAGCCATACCCGATACTGTAATCATGTAATCCGATGTAATAGGCATCACAAGGGATCGCTCCCATCCAGCGTGAGTGACAAATGCAAGCACCAATGTCGGTGCATGTGCAAGTGAAGGAGCGAGCGGGTGTAAGCGTATTTGGCTACCAATATGCGAGTATTGTACTGTTAAAGAAATGTGGAGTTTAAACAAGTATAAAAAGCTGTAACCAGAGGTCAGCAGTGCTTAACACCACGCAAACCCACGCACAACCACTCCCAACTGCTGCAATGTGTCTTACTCACTCCGTATCCAATGGCCTTGTTCTGGCCGCAAACAAAGAACCGTCCTTTGCAAGTGTTGGTAGCAACACCCTGCGCACACAGCTAATCTGAATTACCAATACACCATGGCATATATACAGACAATAGACAGTACCACACACATGCCATACAGCACAGTCATCCAACAGTATAGCAAGGTACTGGCAGATATGTCTGGACCACTGGTGTTTGCAGACCTGGCTTGTGTTTGTGTGTGAGCATGCCCAGTATGACCATTACGCATGTTGTCGACTGACATTACCGTCATACCTTCATGTGTTTGAGCATGCCCAGTATGGTCAACTGGATCGCATGTGCTACATGTCCAGGTAGTCAGTACTGTGGTGCCGACCCCTGCGTTGTACACTGACAGGTGGCATGCTGTGTCTGCAGGGTATCCATCAGTCATGTGGCATTGACTTTTGCTACATTTCTGCACAGCGTGGGGGGACATCCAACTGTATCCACATTCCTACACAGCACCGGGGGGCGCACATGACTGTTACATGTGTATGTTGGAAGGGGGGCACAGCTGACAGTTTTACACTTTTGCTACTACTATACTGCTATGTCAGGTACTCCATTTCAGTGTGTGGACCTACCTAATGTGCTGGCTAGAGGCATACCAGTGTACTTCAGATCCTAGCTTTAATTACCAACATATTGGTTTCAGACTTCCTAGCCTTCACAACCTACATCCAACTGCCTGGCCTGCTGTAGTCTCTCTGTGGGGGGATGGGGTAATCCATTGGGCATATTCAGAGGCCATTGTACAGCATTTGTCTATATTGGTCTATACCTGTCCAGTTGGTTGAGACTTGTGTGGGCTGTATGGAGACACATGATGTTCAGACCATAACCTGAAGTGGGTTAGGACACCTTGTGTACTACTGTCTACTGTTGTGACCCCGGTATGTGCTGCAGATGTCATGGTGCCACTATGGACATGTACTGTCCGCTGCCTTAACATTCGGCCACCATATTCCCTTGTATGCTCTCATCCATACCATAGCTACAGGTAAAAACACATTTTAATACAACTGCCATTTGGTAGGTTGATTGACTTTCCTTGAGGGTGTGCCAGACCTGAGGATGGTGCTGGAGGGCTGCCTATGTCGGATGCACACAGTGCACTTCCTATACATGGCTGAGCACAGGTAGTGTCATGTTTGGCATCCCTTTTACTGTCTGTGCCAATCAGAGAGGGTGAAATTCCCTGGGTACCTACTGTGTCAGTGTATATGCTATGCGTTGCCTCTTTGCCAAGGGCAGGTCATACTGGGCACGCCTCCTTTCACCTATTGGGTCCAGCTCAGGTAGTTCCTCCTCCGAGTCACACTGTGCCTGTAAAGGCCTTGGCACTGGTGGGGGGCTGTTTGGTCCTGCCCCATGCTGTTCCTGCTGCAACTGTTTCCACAGGATCATATTGTGTAGCATATCACGTACCATAACAATTTGGGTGCATGTAGCTGGTGAATATTGCAAGGCTCCACCGGATATGTCCAGACACCGGAACCGTGACCTGAGCATGCCAAACACACGCTCAATTATATGTCTTGCCTGTGCGTGTGCCTCATTATGGCGTAGTTGTTCAGGTGTGTGTGCATTGCTGATGAGTGTCATCAGCCACGGCTCCAGTGGTTACCCAGCATCCCCCACTAGGTGACTGTAGGGGATGTCCATATTGGCAAAGGTGTGGTACAGCTGCAACAGATGCCATATATCAGAATCGTCATAGCTTCCAGGGCAGCGAGCACACACATTCAGTATAATACCCTGGGCATCGCATATGACCTGGCAGTTGATGGAGGGGATGCCCCTGTGGTGAATGTAGGCCCTACCCCGCTCACTGGGTGGTGCTTTGATGTCTACGTGCGTGCAGGCTATAGCACCCACTACCCCAGGGTAGTCTGCCATTTGGTGGAAGAGACGTATATTGCTGGTCAACACCTCACATGTGTTGAGGACATGTACGTGCTCACTGGCATGTGGTGACATGACATTTAGGAACTGGTGCAATACTGTGGATCCAGATGCCTGTGAGATCCCCATGATATCCCCAGTTGTGCTTTGGGAGGTACCTGTGGCTAGTATACCTAGGCCTACGCATACCTTGGTATCCACTGGAATGGGTTTCCCTCGGCCTGTTCGATGTGTCAGGTGTGGCTGGCACAACTCAGCAATCTGCTGTAGGAGGTCACTGTCCACCCCATAACGCTCCACTATCTCCAGCTCATGTAGCCCTTGGTTGGTTACCCTGGGTCTGTAAAGTCTTCTCTGTCTCCTCACTGATGGTTGTTCAGCAGCATTCACATCCTCACCACCCTCAGCCTCCTGCACATGTTGGTCTATGTTGCCTGCTTCAGCCCTTCTCATTTGGTTGGATTGGTTCGAAAAATGTCCCCGCATGTATACACCGGTGGTGTAGAGTGTGGAAAAAAAATGTGTGTATGGTGCTTGCTCACTTTATCGTAGTGTTCTGGTCTGGGCTGGGCCTGTAATCTGCTGATTGTGCTAATTATCACCAGTTTGCGCAGCTTGTTCACCTTGACTACTCTCGTACTGCCGTTGTCCCTCCCAATTGCACTAGGCAGGTATAGACACACCCCTAGCTTAGGCATGCTAAGGCAGGAGCAATCCCGAGACACAGGGCTCCAATGTACGTACAGTATGCCTGACAACCCCCCCCCCCCATGCTTTCACCTCTATTCGAGTCCTGCACCCGGCTATCTATACACATACACTCTTGGGATCTGCATCACACCCTGGGGGATAAACGGGATTCACTATTTTCAACCTCATTTGCATAGTATTGTCTTCTAATGCATAGTTGCATGACCCGTACTGAGCCTCCAAAATAATAACCACTGATTACTGTCACGCAGATCCGCACACAACTGGTTAAAAATGCCTTACTATCACCATATTCAATGTCCCTTGTTCTTCCCAGCAACAAAATAACCGGTCACTACACGACTCGAACCTGGGACCCTGCACACCACAGACTATGTGCTTTACCACTAAGCCATGACAGATATACATACATCCGAGATGATCACGTACAGATCATCCAGCACAGGCATTCAACAGTATAGGACATGTACTCCATCATGTAGATTTATGTGTGCTAATGTCCACATATATATATATATATATATATATATAAATATATATATATGCACACACACACATATACATATATACACACATACGTAGATATAGAATATATATATCACAACAGCGGACGACATGACACCAAAGCATTAGACAAGAATGAAAAGGAAACCACGTGTGCCTCCTGCATTATGTACTGGTTTTACTATCAAGGCAAGTGTGTTTCGTTGCGTCACACGGGTCAGACTGTATTAAGGGTAAGATTAGGACTGCTGACATTTACTCACCAGACCTATTGGCGAATGTATGTTTATGTCTTGCCAACCCAGTCTCTTGGGCGACTGTGACATTTATGGACACTATATAGGGAAACAACAAAACACGCTCAACACATCCTGGAGCTAGCCACTCACAGATACCAACACATAGGATATGACTGCCAAACACACACACCTGTCATGCCTTGGAATAGAACACCTACCTGTCTATTCTGTCACACTACAGCATTACGCAGTTACAGAACGCGCTGCTGAGATTACTGGGACACAGCACTCCCAGAGGCATACTTCAAGGTGGGTGATATCATCAGCAATGATAAAGATGCCGATAGGGATTGTTTGGAGTGTGAGCAGTCTTAAAGCATTACTCTGACCAGAGGCAGATGGAAACACACACACACACACACACACACACACACACACACACACACACACACACACACACAATTGGCATAGCTGGGGTTAAAACATAGACCTAACTACCTTATCACAGTACAGCATTACGCAGTTACAGAATGCGCTACCGAGATTACTGGATCACAGCACTCCCAGAGGCATACTTCTAGGTGGGTGACATCATCAGCAATGGAAAAGACGCCGATAGGGATTGTATGGCGAGTGAGCAGTCTAAAAGCATTACTCTGTCCCCAGGCAGATGGAAACACACACACACAATTGGCATGGCTGGGATTAGAACATAGACCTAACTAACTTATCACACTACAGCATTATGAAGTTACAGAACGCGCTACCGAGATTACTGGATCACTGCATTCCCAGAGGCATACTTCTAGGTGGGTGACATCATCAGCAATGGAAAAGACGCCGATAGGGATTGTATGGAGAGTGAGCAGTCTAAAAGCATTACTCTGTCCCCAGGTAGATGAAAACACACACACAAACACATACACACACAATTGGCATGGCTGGGATTAGAACATAGACCTAACTACCTTATCACACTACAGCATTACGCAATTACAGAATGTGCTACCAAGATTACTGGATCACAGCACTCCCAGAGGCATACTTCTAGGTGGGTGACATCATCAGCAATGGAAAAGACGCCGATAGGGACTGTACGGAGTGTGAGCAGTCTAAAAGCATATTACTCTCCCCAGGCAAACAGAGACAAACACACACCAGTGGTGTGATCAGGACAACTGCCTATCTATGGACCACTATTACAACACTACATAGATACGAGATGCGCCACAGACACTACACCTTTCAAGACAGTCAATATGACCTTCTAGGAATGCGGACATCGACATGGATGCTGGCAGTTACGATGTACATACCTGTGAACCAGTGTGTTCAATGTAGGAATCCATCCTGAAGTGGGGTATGGCCATCTGTTGCCTGAATGACCACTATCACTATACAGGATTACAGTGGCCATGCCCATACACATAGAGGCACATAACCGACACAAGGTGTCAATGGGCATCCTCACACACTTAGTAGCACACGTCCATTTGGAATGCACTGTGTCCATCTTACACAACGGCAAAATGGGCATGCGCACACAATTCGTAGCAAAGGGCTGTTTTGTATGCACTCTGATTCTAAACACGGAAGGGCACAGTGTGTCGATAGTTGTCATTGTTAGCATGAACGTTGCACTACATATATCTGACAGAGGTCTTCTACACAACGTCTGCTGCTGTCCATCACCTTAGATGTACCAATCTAAACCTGGCACATGAATATTACCCATGGTGATGTCCTGCCAGGAGTGGCTACTTCGCCCATATAGTACCATTCATAGACGAATGTCCTGAGACCAGGTTAACACCCTGACACCTAGAAGACAACTGCATTGTATGTGTATGCTAAACAGTGCTAGATGTGTAGCATTCGTAAACACAGCTGCCAGTCTAGATCCAACAATGGGGAATACTGACATCTGTGCAGTGAGGAACACTTGGCTGAAGGCTCAGTTGTGCACAACAGCACTACCACCGTATACCTCAGATACAGACTTGTGGGCCATAACACCATTACGTACCGCTCGAGGTGGTGGTATCCCCACGTACATGAATGCCACTCACATGTACTGACCAGTACACCCTCAAAAGCCATCACAGATGTGTCAGGTGCAGATCACAGTGTCAAAAGCCACATTCTAGGATGTCCTTGGACCAGCAACACACACCCATACATGTGTCAGAACATACATTAGTACAACACCATGTTACCCATGACCAGTGGACTGTACCTAGCTTTACAGCAACTGTGCAGACTACCCATGTACTGACACAGTTCCATCATGTGTTATGCAATGCAATGATACCACTGTTCATAACCCGGTCGGCTGTACACATAACAGGGGCCCTGGGTCATATACAGCTGTAACAGATAACTGTTGCTGTACACCAGCAAACACACTCATGTTTGGATATGACATACATGTACCTGCCATGGATATGTACATGCCCCACACATACACAGCACATATGTACATAGCATAGCTGTTGCTGTCCTTCGTGCAGACAGGTGGCTACAGCAATTACACATGCACATGGAAGGTAGGTCCATGGCTGTTGAATGCTAACACTACATAAGGTGTGATAGCAATGTTGACTGAGTTAACATTCCCTCTGTACTAGTTACCGATGACAACTATCATATCATACAACAGTCCATGTGTCATGTATGTCATCACATATGTCCACCAATTGCAATGCCTATAAACATGGCTAAATGACAGGAATGTAGGACCTACACACATGTACATGTAGTGGTGTGCATTCAACTACCATGCGTGTACAGTAGCTGATGTTTGCAGTTGATCTGTGTCTTACTACAACATGCAGTTGCAATGCAGCCCCATCATTATCACCTGTATATGGTGAAATACTGACAGTACGGTAAGATGTACATCAGGTATGGACGGATGTGTGTACATAAAGTGGTGGGCCAACTTTGCAGATGGATGTTTGCTGAAGACAGCTCACAGGTGTGTCACAAGCTGTCCTACCATAACATGTGAAAACACTAACCTATGTTTCTGTTAATTGAAGGGGAAGACATACAACCTACACAGCGGTCAGGGTGTCACTGACTGTAAATCACTTGACACCTGTAACACTTAAGTCCTCCTGTGTGCAGATAGCAGCACAATTGCCAAAGGTAGCGTTGGTACACATTGTAATGCGGGTAATACTGCTGGATGTCTGTCATACATATCATAAGATAGCAGGTGTTTGATTCACAGTACTGCCATGTGTGTTTGCTTGTGTGTCCATATATGCCACGTATGGTGGGGAATACATCCCAGTTGTTACACACCCCTGTACACTGTTGTAGAGATCTGTACATACTGCAGTGTAGAAAGCAAGACATAGGCAGGGGTGGTGTGAATATCACACACATGTGAGCTATCTGTATGTGCATGACATAGGTGCATTCAGTTGTGGACTCCACAGTGTGTGTGTGTGTATGTATGGCTGTCTGGTCCATGGAGTGAGGATGTATGCTACCATAGTGAACAGATAGGACCGCTAACCCCTCCAGGTGATGCAGTCTACTACCCTGTTGATGCTGTCGATCTTAGGCATTGCTGACTACCTGTACATGTTCATTCTCTGTGTCGCGTCATGTGGGTGCACAGTACGGTAATGGTGATTACCACATAGGCAGGGATCCTCACCTCAACACTATCAAGTGTGTGTGCGTGTGTTACAGTGTCGCTGACCCTGTGAGTGTGGGCGTGTTACTGTGTCTGAATACATGTGTGCGAATACCTGTGTGTGTGTGTGTGTGTGTGTGTGTGTGTGTGTGTGTGTGTGTGTGTGCGCGCGCGCGTGCAGAGTTGTGTGTTCTCATCCTGTAATGTGAATGTGTATTACTGCTACACAGTGAGGCCTCATGCTATCAACTGGCCTGTACCCTTGAAATCAGCTAGACCGCAATGTAAACTCCCCGCACCATGTAACTGTACCTGTGATGTCACCCGGTATGGATGTCACGTCTCTAGCCACTGTAGCTTAGTACACAGCTCACATGCTCCTGGATCAGTAGATGTGTAGACATCTTATGTCAGCCTTTCTAACAGTGAGGTTGAAGCTACGTATAGCATGCTGGTATGGCCATACATGCCTGTGAGTAGTCCACATTTACACATGGGAAACTGCAAACACTGGTACTCAACGGCACATGCAATTAGACCTGAAGGAGGGAAGCAGGGCATCATTACCAACATGCTGTTACTGTTGTTACCAAGACACATACTGTAAACAGAAAACAATGCATTCTAAACCTGTACTACATGGTATGTCTGCTGCGTGTCAACAGTACACAACAATTGTAATCTACACTTATCTCCCTATTCTGTTTACCCTGTGCATCAGACCATATGACCATGTCCCTGCACCAATGGTGTGGATGACAGGGATGCTGCACAGGCATCATCATATGCACAGGGTGATGATGTTTGCCAGGGGCCTAGGCTGCACCAGTGGATGACATCATGTGTGTGGGTTAGGGCCCGTGATCTAATTGGCCTTGTGTGGTTGTTATGCATGTGAGTGTTGCTATGCCCTACAGATGTTTCTGGTGTGTGCATGTATGTGTGCACACAATTCTGCCATGTGTCTGGCCTACACAGGGGTATTATTGACAGCTCCAGACTGTACAGACCAGGATTTACAGCTCACGGTGTCCGGCCACGGCCACATGACCTGTGCCTGCCAGGGGTTGCACGGGCACTACCAGGCAGAGGTACAGATTGGGTACTGTCCAATGACAAATGTCCGCTGGAACTGTGCCCCCGTTGGGATCATCCAGGGCCACGTCCACGTGGTCTGCTGTGTCCTGGTGTGGACAGCGCAGCACCAGCTGCACTGCTGCTGCTGCTACCGCCACTCTGGGAGCGGGCATGTGAGGTAGGTCGTTCACGTAGACCTGCACCAGGTGATGTAGCTTGCCTACATCAATGTGCCATACTCTCACTCCTACCAGATGTTCTAGCACAGACAGCTCACGCTCGCGGTTTGTCATGCCATAGTCAAGGTTTCCAACCATGTCACCCAATCATCTGTCCAAAACTTCAGCAATCTTCAGATGAGCATTTGCCAATGCCTGGATGTTGTCATTTAAAGAATGGATAGCAGCCCTCTGAAGCCTCTGCCCTTCTCTGTTCTGCCATTCAGCATATGCCTGTGCCGCCATTACAGTCTGAAACATGTGTCTGGTGACACTAGCTCCTGTGCGCTCTCCTGCAGGGGCATGCCAGCCAGAGGTCCTCCTACGAGCAGCACTGGCCTGTGTGGCACATCTGCAGTCATTTGACTGACACCATGGTGTGAATACACACCTTCCGTAGCCACCACACGTTCATGTTCCAAGCTACCACACGCTAACTGTCCTTCCTCTATGACCACTGGTGATGGGGTATGTGTTGGCATGAGAATTGTGTGCGGGGATGAGGCGGATTCAGCCCCTGACAACCCTGCCTGTGCCACAAGCATATGTTCATCATCACTGCTAGAGTCTGTGGGGACATTAACATCAGATGGACCGCAGGAGGGTAACGCACCTACATCACCTGTGAAGGCAAACAAACACTCTACATTACAATACAGACGCGCGCACACACACACACACTCACACACACACACACACACACACACACACACACACACACACAGACACACACTCACACGGACACACACACACAAACCATGCATGTGATTTGACAGAAGGCATGCAACATGCATGTGATACAGCAGACAGCATGCAGCTCAGACAATAACAGTGGTAGTTATCATACATCCCTGGGTTACACAGAACAGCAAGCATGTGTCAGCAGAAGCCATGCATTTCACACAATCATGGTAGTAAGCATGCATCCCTGTGTTACACCATGTGGACCAGCACAGGTTAACAGTACACATGGCTGATGTGAGGTATATGACCTTGCCATTAACATGTAGTATGACATGTAATCTGCTGATGTGTGCATTGACATGCATACATGTTTGACACAATGGTGTCCTGACACGTACAGCGGTGTAATGGTGTCACATTGCAGTGTTGTCTGTACACTCTAGAGATAGAGTGCACTTTTAGCAGATGTGCATGACCATTGAAGGGAATTATGAGGTGTCTTTATTGCTATACAGTGTGAAGTACAGACACAGTGCCATTGCATGGAATCATGAGGCGTCTCCATTGCTATACAGTGTGGATTACACACACAGTGCATAGCCATGACTGTGTGCATACACAATACATAAATACTGTGGATTTTGACCCACGTTGCTGATGTGTATACACACTAAACCATGATGTGTCATGTGTGACAGGTCACTGAAGGACATACGGATGACACCCCTGCACATCTGCTAACATATCTTAGCTGCCTGGCAACCATGTCCACACATGGCAGACTTGTCAATACACCATGTCCCACATGACATTTGTGTACCACACACATGAGGTGCACGGCTGACAGTGATGTCCAACAGCAGCAAGGGAAATGTGCTGTATCTGTGGCCTGATGTAGTTGTCTGTGTATGTATGTGGATGCTGTACAGGTGACTACTGTCATGCTATGACACAGTCATAATGTTCAACACATCTTATGTGGTCGAATTAAGTGATGCCTCCACAAGCTGTGCACAGGCTTGTAGGATGTCCAGTGTTCCACATCTGCAATATAACCATTCAACAAAGGCTATAGTTGGACCATGTGTAGCCAATGTACAACAGGGTGTACACACAAACACATCACATCTACTGTGTATTGCTACATGTCTCTGGCCATTCTCCATTGCCAAGTGTGAATATGTGTTGGCCAAATTGTTGTGATGGCCATCTATCTCACATGTCTGTGTTGTCCCATATGACATACACCCATAGATGTCAGATACTCCACTGCCCACAGGGTTATGCAGACAAAGGGTTGTATGTTTGGTATGTGGGGTATGTTTTATGGGATAGTGAGACAATGTTGCAGCCAGACAGCTACATGTCATGGACATGTCAGATGGCACATCACAATGTGTGCACTCATTGCAGGGGCATATTCCACAATGGTGAATCCTGTGGGCTGCCCATACTCCAGCTCACTGTGTAGTACTGTTTGTGTACCCCACATGTGTAGTTCTGATGTATAGTACATATTCTTACATTGAACAACACCTCCACCGTTGTATGCACAGCTGTCCACATATCTAGCAATGGCAGTTTCTGTGGTTTCATGTCGGTGTTTCATTTAGTTTGTAAGTATTGCACATGGGTAGCCATTGTGATGGATTAAAGATGCGACCTGTATATTGTGACAGGACCATACATTATGTGTACATGTGTTAACTGGCCACATGGCGAATAGATATGTGCATTAACATGCCTGATACTTATAACTGTCTCACCTGCAATGGCCTGCTGTCTCTGCGGAATGCCAGAGGTACCTATATAGGGGTGACACAGCAGTATGATCATTATCCATGACTGTATGACAGCTACAGGGTGCAATGTGCATGTTAACACATTCGCCAGTACAACAGGATATACTATGGAGTATGCACATGTGTGCATACACAGGGTAGCATACTATAGTATGCGGCATGTGTGTATACATGCCTTGCTTATGATGTTACATTACATATTGTACAGTGACACATGCAACTAAATGGGATATAATAGTTATATGTGCAGCAGTGACTTACCAGGCAACTCCAGGCTCAGTGGTTGAGAGACACCTACCTCCATGATGGCAGCTAGGGTTTGTGGATGCTGTTATGATGGTGTCCCCAGGTTGGCCAGTAGCTCCTCGGTATGTGTGAGTGGGGGCTGGGTTGGTGGCCCACCACCTGTTGCACCTTGTTCCCTGGCGATTGCATTTGCACGCTGTTTCGCATGTCTGATCAGGTCCGTGCAGTATCTGCGCACCTGCTGGTATGTGCGGTTATGGCCACCCACATCATTAACCCTCCTGCAAAGTTCCTGCCAGGTCATCACGCTGCTGTGCATGCTGTGGCACATGGCTAAACAAGACATCATAGTTGTCTTGGAGGTAAGGTATAAGGGCCTCATCCTCCAAGTGGCTATAAGCCGTGAGCCTTGCTTGAGGCATATCTGGAAGACATATTGATGGAGACAGGTCACAGAATCTCAGATATGCACAGCGATACAGCTGCACATACATGTGTATTACATTTAGTACATATGAACAGTTGTCTTTGCAAATCTTCATGACACTTGACACCACTGACATGTTTGTGTCACACACATGTGACACCCAATGGGGATTGGATATTATCACCATATATGTGTGTCACCTGATTACATTGCTCATACTCCGTGTGAATGCTGTCTTGATGTGGGCATTTCTGTTTGCCTGTACTGGTGTTTTTACCTATCAGCACGTGCCTGGATGTCTCCACATTAATGCTGTTGACCTTGATGCTGTGTATATGTCACATATCAACACATACACTGCCTTAACGGATATGACCTGTGACAATGCAGACATGTACACGGAAACCTTTACATGCATGTGTTTTGTCATATACATCTACACGGCACTGTACAGCAGTTCAGCATCCTGCCACTTATCGCCTGTGTTGCACCTGTGATACACATGGGACAATGGCTAGCTGGATGGTATTTGCAGGGATGGTTATCAACTATAGCATGTACGGCCAAGGTCATGTAGTAGTGTGTATGCCCTGGGCCATGTATGAGCATAGGTTGTAAGGTTTTCTAGCTGTATCGGACAGCCATGTTCCCAGTGCCAGGTGAAGCAGTGCCACATAACTGATCCAGACAGTTAATGATACATCTACCATGCGGTCATCACACCATGTCTGACAGAGATGAAATGTGCAGATTTACTGGACAGGGTTGCATAGTATGGCAGGAGTATGTAACGTGTATGGCACAAGGATCTGTCCAGCATGTGGCAATCCTTGTACTAGGAAGGTGGCTGTCCATGACGTATTTATTTCAGATCAGGATATGTACATGTAGCATGTCCAACATCACAGTGTTGGACATGTCTTTAGGCAGGGTAGGCAGCATGCTACATAGTGGAGATGCGGATTGTGAAGGCTGGTGTCGCCCATCCAAACATGGGCAATACCTCTTAAAGGTGATATGTGCTCCGGTATTGGTCACTTGAGTGATGAGTATGGCTGTACAATGATCTCCATGCTCATGGATGACACCCTGTCATGACTAAGGTTGCCTGTTATGACTACCTAATAGGCTTGGTGATGTCACTAGCTCAGGGAGGTAAACTGCACAGCACCATCCCTTGCACACAGTGTCCATTATGTTGACCGCTGCCTATGTGGTAGTTCATGGATTCAGGGTTATTAACCTAGCGGTGACAATGCAATATGCAGCTGTCAGATTGTACACATATGTCACTCACCTCACCCACAAAGCCTGTTCTGTATGTTGTCCAGAACACTGAGTCAGTTATTGCTCCTAGGTCATAGCCATTCACATACTTACATACGCAGATGCCTCACATTTGTCTGTGTGGTATGGGCTACAATGAGGGGGGAGTACAACGAATTAACCCTTTTTTACTGTAGCTGCCACTGGTGTGATATGCACATATCACTCAGACACCTTTTGTAGTGTTGGTTCTGTCAACAGGCCACTGGCTGACCACTCCTGTGACATACAAAGGTACATCTGGTATAGTGAGTGTAGGTGGAACACAATATGGGTCATGATGTCCTATGACCTGTCACAGGTATGATATGTAGTGTGAAATCATCTGTACTGTCATCTACATCTGTACTGCTAACAACATATACGTTGATTAAGGTTCATGGACTTTCAGACCAGACTCAGCAGGGTAATAGTGCAGTGCCTCCCATTATGAGTGGTGTCTCCACTTTGTGGGTTGTGATAACTGTTGGTGTTCACCATTCAGTGTTTTCACAGACTTACATGAAGCTATGTTTTACATGATGTGTATGTGTAGATCAAACTGTTTTGCCATATGTGTATGATACAACCAGGGATGTGGACAGGTCACATGCAGCCTGAGTGCAGCTTGTACTATCATAGTTATGGTTACAGGGGCTCTGTAGTGTTCATGGATATGTGATTGAGTACCTGTTGGGTGGGCAGTGTGTTTATGTTATCCAAAACCCTATCTGTATTGCTTATTCATGCTCAGCACTTGTTCAGAACATGTAAGCACTTCATGAGCTACTAATTACTATAGCACTCAATCCTCCTCATTTCTTACAGGTAAACACTGTTTGTACTTACATTTCCAGCTTGCTTAGAGTAAAACAGCTGTTGTACACACTTTCCTCACATATCTAGTGAGAAATAGTTAAATATTCAGACATGTCCAAGTGTCAATTCCCAGTGTAATCGCCTGTCTATATGATGAATATGGGCATCATGAGGCAATATAGAAATTGTCTTGTGTACACAGTCAATGCTCCCCTCCTAACATACAACACTACAACCTGTGGGAGATGCACATATGTAGCCATGCTGGAGGTAAAGCTCTCTCCATCCCAGACTGAACCTGAGAATCATGTGGGGATGTTAAACGTTTGCACCACACCACACTCATCACATAGTCTCACTAGATCTCCATCATCACAGGCCACACATAGTAAGACTACAACATTTGCGGAGCCTCTCAATACTACACTGTGTAGGCAACAGAGAACTCCAAAGCAGAAATGCAGGCAGCCCCCATCACCCAACACAACACCAATTACTTATAGTCCACAGACTCAGTGTGCCCATCAACTACAGCCAGTAGGGCGATATAACATACCCAACACACTAGTCATAGGTGACTCTATAGGCGGTCACACTGATGTCCCACTCAGCAGGCTACACAAGATGATAGTCACTTTCAGCTGACTGTCGGGTAACAAGATCTGCAACATAACCTATGCACTCAGGTCACTCCTCAACAGGTACAATATGACTGTGTCATTCTCCATGTTAGTGTGAATGCCCGGAGATGTAACTTCCTGGGCTACATGTACAGAGACATGGAATAGCTCTCCGATCTTGTAGCCCAGGCAGGTATCGCCCTAGCCCTGAGAAGCATTCTGCATTCGTCCAGACTGATAACGCAGTACAATGACTGAATTATTCACTTCAACAGTTGGCTATGCTTCTGGTGTCATTCCAAGGGTATCCAATATCTGTCTGCTTTGAATGATATGGTCGACAGAACACGATGCTTTGGCACAGATGGCCCGCACCTGTCTGCCCTGGGATTATGAATAACATCTAAGGCTCTTGCTGCTCCTATAGTGCCTGTTTTAGGCACGGTTCAAATAACATATTCACCACCATAACAGGAACAGGCAAGCAAAACCTGAGGGCAATGCTACTCAATACTTGACATCTTCATCACAAACTCACTCACCCGAGGCACTCCTTGTAATGGACCACTTCAATATCTCTGCAGTGACTGGGACCTGCTTCTAGGCTCCTGAGACCACCCCTGCACTAACAGGCTATTACTCAGACCACACCTTTCAGTCATGTAACCAGGACCGGAACACCCACGGCGGAGGTGTGTCCATATTTCCCAAGGATATACACACCTCCAGGCTGGTTGCTTAGCACAATGCATCAGAGGTAATCCAACTGCAACTAACTGTGGCCATAACTGCTATACAAATTGTAGCTTGCTACAGATTCCACACCATACCCCATGGTTAACGGTCCTCACTTCTTGGTGTACTGGAAAGTAGGGTTCAAACAGAAACTACTGATGTGCGACTGACACTACCCCACCATTAACTGGGATACCTACTCATGTACCGACACATTAGGCCAACGCTTTCTGGGATTCATAACCTCCAATCGGCTGGATCAACCTATCTACACCGCCACCAGGGCCAACAATATCCTAGACCTGGACATTACCAACATGTGTGACTGGTGTTCCACACATGGGGTTATCTCCTCGTTGGTCAGATCCGAACGTATGCTAATCACCCTTGTTATCCACATCCCGGCACCACACCCTTTATGGAAAAACACAGTACAATATTTCTACAAAGCCAACTTCAGGCTTCTTATGACAGCAGTAGTAAACATCATGACAACAGTGCAGATGGACAATATAGTTACAACTGCTGAATCATACACAACTGCATGGATCATGCTATCCCAAACAGAGCCATGACGGTACCCACCAGAAAATGGACGCCACTCTGGGGGTCCACTGCCATGGACATAATGTACAACAGAAGGAGGAGACCGTTGCAAAGTAGAGTACAATCCCATGAGTAGGGTAGCTCCCTGGTCAGCCTCAGTAGAAATCTGAGATCCCTTATCACATCCTCCAAAGCTAGCTATGTAAACATTACTGCGACTCATTCCAAGGACTACCACAAAGCATTCTAGAGGTATGTCACTACTCTCGATGGCGATACCCACATCTGCTCTGACATACAGCGGTTAGGCTCGAACGTTACAGAACTGACTGATATTGGCAACATCCTGGCAGATAGGTTCAGTGCTAACTTTACACCCCTCTCACACCCTAAAGGGCCCAAATCTATACAGGAACAATGCAGAGTCCCTGCGGTCACAACTACGCAGTTCCAAGCTGCACTCTTTAAAGCCAGGAACACAGAATCCATATGACCGTACAACATCCCAGGCTGCGATTTACACAAACTTCAGAACAAAATGGCTCCCCACTTGGGCACCAAATTCACTAATAGCCTTGCAGCAGGCATTGTGGCCCCTGAATGGACTACAGCAACAGTTATCACACTCCACAAAAGTGGCACAACAATGGACCAGAGGAACTATTGCCCTATACGCCTGACTAGACTGTTCTGCAAGGCTATGGAGCACATCATCATGGATCTCATTCACAGAGATATTGGTGGCCTCCAAACCTTTGATCCCACCCAGTTTGGATTTGTTAGGGCCAGACCATGACTCCTAACCTTGGTGGAGTCCTTTGAGGCAGTTACCAAGGCAGTAAATGAGGGTAAGTAGGTCCACACAGCCTACCTTGTCCTCTCAATGGCTTTTAATACCGTTCCCCATTCAGGTATTGTCAACATACACATCCACCTGCACATCAACCCCTACGTCACGAGATGTTATGCAGAGTGGCTCACGGACAGGACCCACACAGTGAGGGTAGCATACCCTAGTTCCTACTATAAATCAGTTACAGTTAGCGTCCCCCAGTCCTCGGTCATAGGGCCTCTCATGTTTGGTATATGCTTCTCTGAGGTAAAGGCTAGCACAGAAGGACTTACCCTGAATAGGTTTGCAGACGACTGCAAACTAGGGGCCATGACTGATTCACCAGCTGGCACAGACACCCTCCATAAGGGTGGCACTGGGACGGATACCTGGTGTCAGTAACATGGCCTCAAGCTGCATGCCACAAGCTGCATAGACATCCCCTTTGGATTACACCAGTCACCCTCTGACTATCACATAGGTGGTAGTCCCCTACATACATAAGACATAATAAGGGATCTTAGAACACAAGTAGATAGCACCCACTCCTTTGATAACCATATTGCCAAGGTGGCATGGATATCCTTCTACGTGGCCACCCTAATCTCTAATGGGTTTGTAGCCAGAACAAAGGAAGCCATTGTACTCATGACTTATGCAACACGTTAAGGGGTACAACACCCCATTTGGGATGTACCTTACGAGACAACAGCAACGGCTTTAAATACCATAACATTAACATACCAAGAGGATTACTGACCTCCGAAGGATGACGTATGCAGCCCAACTACAGAAACCCCAACTGTACTCATTTGCATACTCAGAGGTGATGTCTGCTGAACATACAAGGCCCATGTCCAAAACAATATTGATGGATATGCTCTACATAAGCAAAAGCCACTGAGAGCCACATGCTCTGGGATATGTACCTAAATGCAACAATGACTAGGACGTGCTGGAGGGATACATTCCTGAACCGGACACTCACGATGCTTTGGAACATGATTCCTATGTACATCAGGCAGGGATCCTCACTAGCACTCTTCAAGAGATACCTCGATGGGTGGATGGGAGACAGACATGTATGCCAGGGATCACTGCAGTGGCTCTGCTGTACACAGGTGCAGGAAACAAATGGCTCTGCTGTTCACAGGCACAGGACACTAACCTAGGGAGGTGCTGCAAGTGAAAACACTGTAGTTAGGCTTACGAATGGACTTGGCCAGCCAGCATAGTACCTAACTATGAACGTATGAAGCTATTACATGTCCTTTGTGCATGGATAATTGACTAGCTCTTCCATTTCAATTAGCTATCATGCTGATACACTGTCTGGTGACTACAAGTCATATGTATTCTATTATTGTGTATTGTACATGCCAATAGACATACCTGATGTTTGCATAATATAACAGTAATGCTATGTAAAATGTTAGACATATCTACCTACAATACTGTACATTTCGCATTTTTGCAACAATATCCCATAATGCAAATCATAATTGCACAGCAGGACCACCTTAGACATGTTATTCTCAGTTATATGCCCATACATATGCCTACTGTTACAGTATATCAACATATACTATTCCCTGTTATGCCACGTACTTGTTGGACAAACCCTGCCACTGACAGTGACTGGAGTGGAATTGTTGTGTTTAAAGTCCTTATGTATCATCCCTTGTGGTGTATGAGGTGTTTACCTTGTGGCCCACAGCAGTACACACAATTTCTACAAGCGTTACTATGCTCAACAACACATCACTACATAATACCTTTTCCTACTATATGCATTGCGTACACTTTCATTAATACAGAACAGGCACTACATGCACTAACATATTGAGTGTTCTACTTACCTTCTTACTAGTCCGAGTTTACGATATCAGTCCTATTCCTTTTCTGTTTTAACGGTTTTCTCGTATGTACATACGGTTTGAATGTATGACAAGCCATCCTTTTATTCGTAGATACCAGTAACATGTGGTATCCTGCCACCAGTTGGTGTTCCGCAGTAGATGATTACATGCACATCAGCTGTGCAGCTACTCCATTAGCCAGTTACATGGCAACAGTGGGGTATAATTGAATACTCCACTTGGGCGTTGTCCCTTTGCCCTACCTTCGAGGAAGACGGCTTGAATGTGTTGTTTGTGATGAATTGCAACAGCTATATGGAGAGACACAGAGATATTTTAACTTCATGTCCCCATGGATTGTGTGTAACGGCTAGAGGATGTAGTTCTACATGTGAGTGTAGCTGTTATATCAACCGTCTGATACGGGACTATTGCAAACAAAACCTGTAACATCGGCGTCTGTTCCATTGTACAACAACAACGATTTCACATAGGGCCATTATAGTGTGTCTCTCACAAGGTATGTTAAGGCTTCTGCAGATGTGATAGAGTGAGTGGATGTTTGTGATGTTATTACAGTCTGTACTGCAATTGTTTCAGGTCTGGGGGACATGTAGGTGGGTGTACATAGCAGATAAAGCTGTGTGGGGACTGCATTTATACATATTCCATATGTGTGTGAGGGCTCCTTCCCTAATTGAAGACCTATCATTTAGTAGACTAATGCTCTGGTTATTGCAGGCTTATTCATTAAGCCATTGTTAATTGGTTCCTATATAGCATGCAGGTGATGTTGGTCCTTCAATCCCTTCGGAAATACATCGGTATGTAATGAAATGTTGCTACATGAAAGCTGTCTCGTGTATTTCTGTCACAGATATTTGCACTCATTGGAGTTGTGTTGGTGACTGAACCTCTTTGGCTTGGGTTACCACCTTTTCAAATGGCCGACACATACCCATGGTCAGTACAAAGTATAGAACTTTACATATATGCCTATATAAAAGCTTATATTCTTGTAGCGGTTTACTTGCTTATCCTGTTTCTTGTTACATGTAGGTATGTTAGATACAGATTACTATTTTATTCAACCATTACATTAACTATGGAACATGCAGAACGTCTCGAGTTTGTAGTACATTAGTATTTGTACTCATTTTGGTCAGGACACTACCGCACTTAGAGGGACTTCCCCTTGCAAGGTGGGACAGGTGGTAACCCTATGTTTAGCTCATGTCCAGAGCACATATTTGTAATAGTGTATTATAGCAATAACCCATGCCTGGGTGTGGGTAATGGTGAATTTACCCAGGGTTGGTGTGGTTTGTTCACGAGGACGAAGCCCAAGTGGCCAAACAAAGACAACCGTGGGTAAATCCAGCATTACCCACACCCAGGCTTAGGTTATTGGTATAATATAGTCTCCATATCCTTTGTTCATAACGTTCGGTCATGACGGAATTTGTAATTGCTATGGTCCATGTTGTGCACATATTTGAAGACTTCAACTGCTGTATACGGCATACCCACAGATTCAGGAACGCACACACTTCCAACAACCACATTACCGTTCACACGCTCCCAAACTCCAGAATACCGAACACTCAAACTCGCAACAGTCAAACTCCCGGAACTAACACAAACACAGAACACACACATGCACATACACAGACACACTGCTACCCATCACATCCAAACAAACCATCCTACACTTCATATGACCAGGTGGCCATGCCCCATACACACCCCATGTGGGTGGGTGGCTGTGCCCTCCCCACAACACACCTACTGTAATAATCTACCTCCGAGATAGCATGAACAGACACATGAAGCAAACACACACACACACACATTACAGTCCCACGGAAACACACTCCACACTCAGAACACACACACACACACTACAGCAATCAGAAACACACTTAAACACAGTACCTACCTGGACCGCAGCACCAGAAGCAATAATTAAATGTCCCTTAACATTGTGATAATAGTACTCACGGTTCTAGTCTTCCGGTACTGTGGTCTTTCGGTCTTTAAGCTTTGTGATTACGCATGCCGGTATGTAAAGCATTCGGTATTTGGTAGTATCCTATTTATATGTACCTCCATGGTTGTGTACATGTTGTTAACCTATCTATATATTTGCATATATATGTATATCCGTATATATCGACATATATCTATCACCCTTTCTATCTCTATAAGATATATATATATATATATATATATATATGTATGTATATATATATATATATATATATATATATATATATATATATATATAGAGAGAGAGAGAGAGAAAACACACCTTTCGTTGGGTACATGGCGGTGTATACTATTTCCCGAACTCCACCCTTTTGTGTTTTAACCTGTCACAATACATACCTGCCGTTGGTACATCTCAGGTAGCTTAGTGGTAGGTGATTGTGTACATGGTTGCATGTTCTCCTCCTGGCAGTGGTCATTTTACCTCTCAGAGCAGGCACTATTAGTACAAGGGTGAATAACGCAGTTTCAGCTATTCTGGCCAGCTTTGAACATGATCTGCACGATATTCAGCGAAGCTTAGACCTGTTTTGCGTATATCCAGCACTTGCCGGCGCATAAACCCGCTAACGTGCTTAAACGTGCTCTAATGACCTGCATCCAACATCCATTATTCGGGACATCAGAATTGCGTAACAGCCCTTGCAGGTCGTGGAACCTGGAACATACACGAGACAGTCAGTGGATTTACCACTGGGGCATCTGGGATATGTACAAGTGTTGTGGTGTTTAGTATGTGGACTGTACTACGGATGTTCCTTCATACTGCAAACAAATGTGTAACTCAGTTAGTTTACATATGGATGATACCTTTTAATGGTATGCCCAAGTGATGCTTAATGGGTGTGCTCCAGCTATGGGAATCCATGTCACAGTCAGCCACACACTGTAATGTGCTACACCTTTCCACAACCATAACTGGAGAATGCTGGGGTGACAGATACCTGTCATGGGTAATCCCCATGCTTTGGAACTACATCCCTGATTACATTATATGGAGCCCCTCATTAACACACCAGGGAATCCTTGCAGAGTGGGTGGGGAACAGTGGTTACACCCCAGCGATCTTGCAATTGGCTCTGCTCCACAAGAGGGACAGTTAGTTAATCAATGGGGTGGCAACAGCAGACACATTTTTGCTAGGCTGATGAATGGCCTCAGACAATCAGGCATGTACCTACCGATGTACCTAGGAACCTATACATACAGTATCAACACATGCTGTTAGCTTAATTTACTGTTCGGGTGTTGACTTACCTTGTACCAATAGCTGTTGTGTGTGCAGTAGTTGAGGGCTGCCTATGTAGGATTCACACAGTAGACCACCTATACATGTCAATTTACAGGTGGTCGTGTGTGTGTGCCATCCATTTTACTGTGTGTGCAGGTGGAGAAGTGTGTCAGTCCATAGGGGCCTACACTGTCAGTGTATGTGCTATACGTTCCCTCTTTGCCAAGGCATGCACATATTGGGCACGCCTCCATCTGCCTACTGGGGCTGGCACAGGGTGTTCGTGGTCTGAATCCCTCTGTGCCTGTGATGCCCTTGGCAATTGCTGTGGGCTGTGAGGGCCTTCACCATTATGTCCCTGCTGCAGCTGTTTCTGCATGATCATATTATGTAGCATGGCACATACTATGAAGATGTGGGCACACGTGCCTGGAGAGTACTGCAAGGCTCCACCAGATATGTCCAAGCAACGGAACCGTGATTTCAGCATCCCAAACACACGCTCTATGATGATTCTGGTTTGTGCGTGTGCCTCTTTATGACATTCTTGCATGGGTGTGTGTGCATTTTTGATGGGAGTCATCATCCACTGCTCCAGTGCATAGCCAGCATCCCCCACAAGGTGGCCATATGGGATGGTCCCCCCTGACAAATACCTGGTACAGCTGTGAGGCATGCCAGATGTGGGAGTCATGGTAGCTTCCAGGGCTGCCAGCACACACATCCGTGATAATGCCCTGGGCATTGCACACGGCCTGGCAGTTGATGGAGTGGTATCCCTTGCGGTTTATGTAGCGCCTACCATGCTCACCGAGTGGTGACTTGATATGTATGTGCGTGCAGTCTATTGCACCTAGTACCTCTGGGTAGTCTGCCACATGGTGGAAGAGATGCATATTGCTGGCCAACTCCTCCTGCGTTCGGGGGAAGTATATATGCTCATTGGCATGTGGTAACATGGCATCCAGGATCTGGTGGAGTACCCTGGATGCTGATGCCTGTGAGATCCCCATGATATCTCCAGTTGGCCTTTGAAAGGTACCTGTGGGTAGTATTTCAAGCTTACACTTACCTTCGGGTCCACTGGGATGGGTTCCCCTCTGTTGTTTCTGGATCTGAGGTGTGGCTGGCACAGCTCAACAATTTGCTGTATAATGTCCCTGTCCACCCTGTAACGCTCTACTATCTCCAGATCATGTAGCCCCTGGTAGGTTACCTTTGGTCTGAACACTGTTCTCCTCCTGCGGGGCCTGAGGTGGTTGTCAGCATCATCCTCTACACCACTTTCAGTCTCCAGCACATGGTGATGAATCACAGCTATGGCAGCTCCCAACAAGTACATTGTAAAAGTTCCCCGTCTGTTTACACCGATGGTGCAGTGTTTGGGAATACATGAGTGTGTGTGAGGTGCCTTCACACTTTATACTATTGTGCTTTGGACACTGATGATGTTATAGGGTGTGTATGTACAATCAGAGCTGCAGGGTATCTTACTTGTGTGTTTTACCGCAGGTACTGCTATTGTGGTGCCTTTGGTGTTCATAGGTTCTTAGGTTGGTACTAGGCTATCTTTCCTAGGGCCTATACAAGCCTAGCCATAACAATTCCCTGGCAATTTCTTCCCACATTATTTACTTCCCTGGACCCCTGTCTAGCAGGGTGACTGATGTGATCCCAGGGGTGAATTTCATTTCTCCCATCCAATTGTCAAGGTTCCTTTTGAAGAGGACCAAAGAGGCACTCTGCTTGACATGTATGGGCAATCTCTTCCACAGTCTGGGGAGTCTCTGGGTCAGGAACCTATCCCTCCAGCATGTTTTGTTTATTGTGATGATAAGGTTTAGATCCCTGGAGCATGTGGCTCTGAGGGATTGGGATTTCTTTAAGTGTAGCATGTCCAACAGCTCTGGGTTTGACATGGCCTTGTATGTTAAGCAGAGATCGCCTCTGAGTAGACGATATGCGACAGAGTATAGCTGGAGTTTTGTAAGGTGGTCAGCGTAGGGCATCTGCTTTAGGCCTGTGATTCTTTTAGTGAGGTATTTCTGCAGCCTTTCCAGTTGTTGCAGATGTCTTGAGAGGTACATACCAAACAGGGCGTTGTATTCTACAATGGGTCTAATGAGGGATGAGTTCAGTGGGACAATGACCTCCTTTTTTCTGGATGAAAAGCCCTTAGTGATGAGGTGTGCCACATAGAAGGATTTCCTGACTGTTGTGGCACTGAATTACATTTAGCTGCCGTGGATCACCTCTTGCCCTTGCCTTCACTTTTCATAACAATTCCACTCCCATTGTCAGGTATGCATCCAGCAGCTTGCTTTCTTGTTTTGTACTTTCCCAAGCCAGGATTGTGTTGCAAAATGTGTTCCATAGCCGATCTACTGCAGGTTTGCTTTGCTCTGCGGTGACAGTTCTCTTTTCTTTGCAACCCAACATCTCCCCTATCCTTTTCTGCAGGTTGCTACTAGCAGCCTTGTTAGCTACCGACAATGGCCCACTGTGAGTTAATAGGTGTTAATTACTCAGTTGTACTCCAATTACCCTACTGCGGCATTTCCTTATTGTCTTCCCATAACCTTCCTGTTTCAGCTGTGGTGCCCGCCGCGCGCAGCCATTTAACGGATTTCGAGTGCGTTGTCATCCACGTACACATGCGCTTTCGGTCACCATGTGTGCTCTCAGCTAAGCAAAGCTATGGCTACATCCACACCCCTATCCTGTGGCTTTGCTTAGCAATGGGCAACCCGGATTTGCAATGCTCCACTGTGCTTACAGCTACGGTGGCACACCCCACTGCTGATGTCATGTATACCTCCAGGCCACTCCTTGGTGTTGTACCACTGCACCATATGGTCCATCCTTAGGCCGGCGGGACAGTTGCGATTCAGTATTATTTGCCTCATTTGCATGGCATTGACTACTAATTCATAGTTACTGCGCTGAACACTGTCACAGACCCTTAGCAACCCTTGCAGCTTGGTTGTGGTGTAGCTTGCATACCATTGACTATTATAGTGAAATCATGATTTGTGTTACATTGCAATTTTATGACATCTGTATATATTTTCCTTGTGTTCCCATTTGCGTACACATGCCCTGCGGTTGTACTTTGCGTTAGTGTGGCCATGACATTAAATGTTATTTTTTATGTGTTGTGCGTGTTTTTTATGCCATTGGCTGTATATTTAGCCGTTGGCATATATTAACTTTGTAATACGTAAGTTTGGTCCGCTTTCATGGCTCCGATATTCTGTTTGGAAAAATGTAAACTGTTTTTTTTTTGGTTTACATTTCTGTATGCTTACGCTATGCCTGCACCACTTCATGAATCGCTATGTACCTTCATTTGCATGCTGCAGTACTGCGCATGGGGTGATTAGCATACATGAGCCGAGAGCTGCGCAGATCTGGTGTACACTGGTAGTGCACGTGGAATTGGATCATACCTGAATCGCTCGCTGGCCATATTTGGCATTATACCGCCTATGCTACGCCTGCGCCTGGCACAAGCTTCGTGAATCCCGGGGATACAGTTCCTTAGTAATATATCTACATGCTACGCTGTCATGCAACTCACTATGAACCTTGCTGATGATCCATTTAACATCTAAAAGTGTTATATATTCATAAGTAGATGAATTAGACAGTAATAAATACATAGCTTTTAAATAATCAACTCGATTTACAACAACTATTGCTCCACCTTTAACAGCAGGACAAATGGTAATCTGATCATTCGTTTCTATATCTTTAAGGGCTCTTTGTTCCCTAGAAGATAAATTATAAAATGTATTTTTCTTATTGCCAACATTGTTAGTATTATTGAATAAATTATGTTCACAAGCCCTCAAAAATGCTTCAACTAGTGTATGCAAAACTGGAACATAAGTGCTAGGTTTTTTGAAAACATTTGTGTTAACATCAACTTAAGAAAATGTTAATTTCAATACCAAATTTCTACAAAACATTTTTAGATCAAGAATAATATCACTAAAGTTACTCACTGTAGCAGGAATGAAAGTAAAACCTTTACTAATACATTTAACTGTTCAGGATATAAAATTACTCATGACATATTGTAAACTTAAGTTATTTTCTTTTGAGTCCAAAAACTCTTGACTGATAGTGTGCTGTTCCAGTCATTGGAATACTTCCGATGCTTCTTCTCCCGACTTGGAGAACTCTGACGGTCTCTCGGTTCTCTGATAGGCAGGGGTAAAGATGGAAAAACCTGATGTCTCCCATGTTTTTTATATTTATACTAAAAACCATCATTTTAATCTTTTTATGACTGTTTTATATATTTAGATTTTTTATGTGATGTCTTTGGGGATTTGTTGGTTATAGGTGTCTCCTTATCACACTTCCCCAGTCAGGATTCTTTGTCTATTTTGTTTTTGTTTTTTTCCTTCTCTTTCCCTCCCCCCCCCCTCCTTCCCTCCCCTCCCCTTCCCTCCTTTGCCTTTCTAGCCTTTCCTTTCACCCCTTTTTTTAGCAAACCATATTTTGCTCTTTGAGTGAATTTATAATCTATATATGGTGGACATAGAATGATGTGATTTATGTTGATTCATTTTATGATAATGTTTTAATTTTGATTAGTATCTGGAAGCAGGGTCTTTATTAAATATTTTTGTCTTGAGATAAAAGTTTTTAAAATTGTAAGTAATAGTATTATACATATAACCATATCATTTCTGAATAAGTTGGATATAATTAGAGCAAGCAGTAGTTTCTACGACTACTCTGAATGGAGATAAGTCCTGTTAGTGTGTATCAATTTGCTTGATTGTTTAAATCATTTATTAATTAGGGTGTGTACTTTTGTATATAAGGACAATGACTAACCCTGTTTAATGTAACCTGATGAAGCGCACTAGCAAAGTGCATGAAAGCGCTTGTTCTTCTCTCTAAATAAATTATTTGTTTAATTTTTACATCGTGGTGGTTCCAGTGATTTTTCAGCTATCGTCGCTTTTATCCTTTTTCGCTGGAAACCTTTGGATGGTCGTACTGGGTTTTGTGCTAATAGTATTAGTTCTCCTCGTTTTCTTCCTGGTTGACCAACACACTATGGAAATGCCGAATATTGAGCTGGATTATAATCCCGTAGGCACAGGAGATGCCGAGAACTGGAATGGACTGTTCCATCAACAGGAGAATCCGCTTTTGAACTTTGATGCTAAAGGCAATTTTCCATCTGCTACTGTCTCCAATACTGAAAACTTACAAGAATTCTATGGGCAATTGAGGGCATTAGAAAATGACCTCTATAAGTTACATCGGCTGATCTGGCAGAGGAAGCATCTTGAAGCATGCCTTCATTTTAAAGTTATTCCACGAGGCATGCGCGTCCTCTGCATGCCGAGCTATGGAGATGCTCACCCGGAACTTTTGCGGAGGTGGCAACAATTGAACATAGATCTTGGTAACAACTACATTCGCCTACTTATCGATTACTTTCAGCCCATAGAGGATGAACTTATCACCAAAGTTGAAGGTGAGCATAAGAACATCACTTTATCATATAAGAGTGACTTTTGTATGTCTAGGCTAAATAATATGCTGAGACAACTTATGCATTACAGCAATAAGTTAGAACAAATAAAGCTTAGGAAGCTTAAACGGGACTGTAATGATTTTCAGTTCGGCCGCATTTTTGTGTGGCCGAGGTTTAATGAAGCGGTTGCTTCAGAGGGGAACAATGAACAAGTTGAGAATGCTCAGCTTAGCACACCCAGTGCGACCGATATGCCTGAAACATTGAATGATGTCTCTAACGTAAATACTTCCATCTCCACCAATTCAGATGGAGACATCACCTCATCTGTTTCCTCCATTCCCTGCAACCAGCAGTGTCTCAAAACAACAGTGACAACAGGAGCAAGACCTAAGTGCAATGGGCACACTATGAATACTGCCCCAGGAGTAGCGGCTGCTTTAAATTTTCCGCTACCCTACAAGAGTCGGGCGCAGGAGCGCTCAACGAGCAGAGGAAGGGGCAAACGCAAGTTATCGGGCGAGAATCGAGAGTCCAGGAGAAAGAAGTATTACATACGTTATTTTTTAATTTGTCATCTAAAGAATTTACTGAGGTTGAATGCTCTGTGCTAAATAGGGGCCTTTCCTTCATTCCCTCTCGAGGGAGTGGTTTGTCTGACACTCTTATTATGCTTCGCAAGTTCACCAGGAAAGTAGTGCTCAAACTTTTATATAAGGATTCTGACAACGATGTTGCCATTTACAACACAACAGTATTGAAAAGAAAAAGTACTTTTGTGCCGCATCTATCAGGCTCTATTGAATGTTTTCAACGAGCCTGTGAACATGACTTTTACCTATATTACAAGGAAGAGAAACATAAACGTCTTTTTGTCAATCTGAGTGCTGCACAGAAGCAGGCCCTAGAATCTTTATGTAATGATGCTAGCCTGATTTTTAGACCTGCTGATAAAGGAGGGGGGGTAGTAGCAATGGATGTTGCCTTATACCATGATCTGATGAATGAGATGTTAGAAGATGATATAGGTTATTCTCAAATAAGTAAATCTGAGGTAAGCTCCATCATCAGAAATGTGCATGATACTTTCTATGACCTCTTAATGACCAGGTATATTGACAAATGTTTGTATGACTATTTAATTATTGAGGCTCCATTGATCCCACTTATTAAAGGACTTCCCAAGATACATAAAGGGGTGCATCCACCGCCCCTACGACCTATAGTGTCTGGGAAACTTTGGGTTACGGAACATGCTTCGCAGTTTGTGCAGTCGAAAATAGGCCCTTTGGTAGGCATTATACCCACCATTTTGAAGAATTCCTTTAGTTTACTGGAAGATCTGAAAGATGTCTCTCTACTTGAAAGTCTAAGACCTGATACTCTGATGGTTACGCTAGATATAAAAAGCTTGTTTACTAGCATTCCTAACGAGTTTGGTGTTGATGCAGTTAGGAGTTGTCTAACTGAATTCAGCGACCTAGATAATAATGACCAGTTGACGGTCTGTACTCTCCTGGACTTAACCCTGAATTATAATATTTTTTTGTTTCAGGATAGGGTTTTTAGGCAAACATGGGGGGTGGCTATGGGCACCCCCTGTGCTAATGCCTATGCTAATTTAGCCATATATCAATGGGAGAAGATGTATATTTTCAATGATGATAGATATAGAGCTAATGCCATTCTATACAGGCGCTTTGTAGACGACATTCTCCTTTTCTGGAATGGAAATTTTGAGTCCTTAAGTGATTTTGTAGACTATATGGGATCAACCACAACGTTCCTGGAATTTACGTTTGAATACTCTCTTACAGAGGTGAACTATCTTGATATTACTATTAATAAGAATGCTTTGAATGAGATTACAACCTCTTTGTACAGAAAACCTTGTTGGAGGAACGGCATACTCCATTATGAGAGTATGCATCCAAGACATATTTTTCCGAACGTAGTTAAAAACCAAATGTCGAGAGTAATTAGACTCTGTAATAGTGTTGAAGATGAGAATTGTCTTTTGGATTTTCAGGCTAAATGTTTTTTGGATAGGGGATATCCATCCTGGTTAATTATGGATCATAGAAGTAGCACTACCCCTATTCATGGATTAGCATCTAAGAATGGGTTTTCCGGTAGGTATTCTGGAAATACTAGAAGTAAGGTCCAATATGATCTTAAATATACAAATGATGTAAGCTATATTAGAGATATTGTCTCCAAGAACTGGAAACTACTTAGTATGGACAGAGATCTATTAAGAATAGTGGGGGAGAGACCAAGCTTTAGGTATAGTAATTGTTTTAATCTCAAAAGATTGTTGTGCAGGGAGAAGGTGAAAATTGAACCCCTAGACATTAGAACAAGATTTAGGCAGGGTACTTTTCCCTGTAGGAGATGTTGTATCTGTAAGTTCATTTCAACTGTGCAGAGATTTGAGCGTTTAGAGCTAGGGATGATGTTCGAACCGAAATTCTATGCCACTTGTGACACAACAAATGTCATTTATTTGGCCACGTGAAAATTGCGAAGCCTACTACGTGGGAATGACCACACGTAGGCTCAAGGACCGCGTTTATAACCATGTGTATGATATAAGAAAAGCAAATACCAACAATGCCTTGGCCAAACACAGTCAATTATGTCCGGCTCATGTCTTTAAGTTTAGGGTCTTACAGATTCTACATCCTAATAGAAGAGAGGGGGATCTAGTAGGGTCTCTTGAATTGATTGAATTCAAGTGGATTTTAAACCTCAGGGCCCATATAGAGCCTGGTTTGAATTCGGCCCTTAGTATTAGACCTGCAATAAATAACCCATGTTTTTTATATTTATACTAAAAACCATCATTTTAATCTTTTTATGACTGATTTATATATTTAGATTTTTTATGTGATGTCTTTGGGGATTTGTTGGTTATAGGTGTCTCCTTATCACACTTCCCCAGTCAGGATTCTTTGTCTATTTTGTCTTTGTTTTTTTCCTTCTCTTTCCCTCCCCCCCTCTCCCCCCCTCCTTCCCTCCCCCCTCCCCTTCCCTCCTTTCCCTTTCTAGCCTTTCCTTTCACCCCTTTTTTTAGCAAACCATATTTTGCTCTTTGAGTGAATTTATAATCTATATATGGTGGACATAGAATGATGTGATTTATGTTGATTCATTTTATGATAATGTTTTAATTCTGATTAGTATCTGGAAGCAGGGTCTTTATTAAATATTTTTGTCTTGAGATAAAAGTTTTTAAAATTGTAAGTAATAGTATTATACATATAACCATATCATTTCTGAATAAGTTGGATATAATTAGAGCAAGCAGTAGTTTCTATGACTACTCTGAATGGAGATAAGTCCTGTTAGTGTGTATCAATTTGCTTGATTGTTTAAATCATTTATTAATTAGGGTGTGTACTTTTGTATATAAGGACAATGACTAACCCTGTTTAATGTAACCTGATGAAGCGCACTAGCAAAGTGCGTGAAAGCGCTTGTTCTTCTCTCTAAATAAATTATTTGTTTAATTTTTACATCGTGGTGGTTCCAGTGATTTTTCAGCTATCAGCATTGAAATCTCTAATATCACTTTCTAATTTCAAGGTCTTCTGTTGTAATCTCTTGTCAATTCAAGGGACATGCATAAGTACTTCATTCAATACCTTTCTGGTCGCCGCCACTAGAAAAAGTTCATAAAAAGTCTTTCTGAGTTTATTTATGTCAGAAATCAAACCATTTTTGGACCACATGTTTATAAACATGTTCCTGAAACAGAAATACATTATTCTCTAATACAATTTTCAACATATCAGATATTAAATTCACATCAGTATTTCTTAATACAGGTTGTCTCAAAATATAATCGCTAACCATTTTTATACTTCATCATTAGGGATTCAAGTAAAAAGTGAGTCAAGATCTAAGGTAAACATATAACAAGTAACAGTGGTATGATCTAATGTCCACTTGTCTAACTGTTGCAAAAAGTCAGTACTATCTTTAACAATAGTATATGATGTATATATATATGATTTACTGTTGTAAAGGGGTGCAAAGCACAGCATTTGTCACAGCCACCCCAGGAAACATGTAAAGCATTGGCTGCTCAGCAACAAATGTGCCATGACATTATTAAGGCTCAGTGTACTGCCACAGAGAGTGAGCTAGAAATGATGAAGAGTCCTGTAGGGTGTACATGAGGATTTCTAGTACTGCATGGAAATGGTAGAGTGGAAGGATAATGCCATGATCACACTTATCCATAGTATGGTGTCACCAAGCATCCATGTCCACCTCCTTTCCTATACTAGTGAGGTATTGCTATACTCAAATACAAGTCAGTGTTGAAAGAGGAAGAGGACAGGGTACTGTCTGGACATGTGGTGTCATATCAAATTGCACTACAAGTGCATCTCAAGATGGGAGTGGAAATAGTAGGGGAGTGCAAACACAATAGAATTAGTGCAGGCCATGCCAGTGTTCAGCTACATGTAGCCAAGCTTGTTATTCAAGGCCCTGGTCCCACAGCACTGTGAGATCAGTGTGTGCATGATCAATTGCATCAAGTATGTCATAACATCACAGCAAGTCACCATCTAGCTTACATGACAGCCCTTCCTCAAGACTACATGTACCTTTACCTACCCCATCTTTAGGATGTCCTGTATGACACATTTGACCTTGACTTACTTTGATTCAGGCTAGCCATTTCAAGTACTTACAATATTAAACATGTCGATTTTGACTTCTATATCCTATCAGTATGTGACTTGAAATGTAATGAATTAATAAAAAAAATATGTATGTAGATTTATAGCAGAATACTTATGTGAACAATGTAACCCAGTATTAAGATACCTTGAGTGTGCATGCATTTAATTTCTATAATGGTGGTGCTTATAATTAAAGGAACTAACTGGAAAGAAAGTTGTAGAGCATAACATTCAAATTGCACTGATTTACACCATTAATAGCCCATCCATTATCAAAAGATTCCATTCATCAGTAGTATAGCTGACAATTACCCTGACCATAAAACAAATATTACACATGAATATCCTGCATGTAAACTATCACTGTTGCCACTTCACCCTCAGCACTGCACAACTGATGATTAATTTCTGAGGACACGAGTTGTTGTATATGGCAGAATGAAATAATCTGATGTGCAGTTCCTTAAAAGAGTATACTGAAACCTTTGGGGTATATATTACAGTGTCGAACTAAAACAAGTTTGAACGTTGTAATATCGAACCCTAAAGTCCAAAAGTTGAAAATAGCGAAGCTGCGGCACATCGACTTTTTTCCCAGGGAAAAAAATTGGTGGGCCGTTTTCGAGGCTTTGCTATTTCCTCCACTGTGGTGCGATCTCAGAGTTGGTATATTTAAGTAGGGGGGATGTGGGGGGCAAAGCCCCCCACTGTAGTGTAAGTTTAAGGTTAATTTTTTTTTTTTTTTGTCATGGAACAGCAATTTTTTTCCCTGGGAAAAAAAAAATCACTGTTCTGTGTTTTCTGTTTTGTTGGGTTTCAGACTTTAGGGTTCGATATTACAATGATTGAACTTTTGTGAGTTCGACGTTGTGATATAGACCCAAACCTTTGTAAAGTGTAATAGTTAAAATTGAAGAAACATTGCATAATAAACAACAGCATGTGATGTATTTTCAATTCAATTGCAAGATATGAACTCTTATTAAAGACAAATTTAGATATTTTAGCAAATTCAAAGCAGTCCGATACTGACATAGCACTTTTTATTACAGTTACCATTTCAGGAGATTCAATACATACATACATAATTACAGTCCCTAACAAAATGTATTGTGTAAAACAGTTAAAAATGTAATTATTCATTATATGATGCCTTATGACATCACTTAACTGGTGCTAGTGTTCAGTCAAGCATGATTTTTATAAACAATAATATTAGTGCCTGTTCTGAAATATTTAAAGATAAGAGGGAGTGTCTGAAGAACAGTAACAATAGACTTTGCACCATACAGCATAGCTGACACATATCACTGCATGCATCAGTTGTACTCTATATGTTTTTAGCAGGATAGGAAATAACCTGAATGTTATGATCCATAGTTCTGGACTGGACACTACTTCTTTACCTGCACAGCCATGTGCCATGCAAGAACCAGCCACATGGGCTCCCTTACTACTGCTGCCAGCTCGTCATTAGTCAGAGTAGCCTATAACTGCGAGATGCCGTGACAGCATGGGTCACTTCACCACAAGACTAGTGCATGTTCATGTTGACCAGAATGCATCATGCAGTAAGCATCCTGCATGCAGTAATTGGGTCATACTGAAGGGTATCCTCATATTCATCTATCAATGTGAACTGGCTTTTCAGCATACCGAATACCCTATCGACAGTAATTCAAGCCTGGGACTGGGCTGTATTAAATGTATCTTCTGCAGCTCCACTTGGATTTCTCACTGGTGATATAAGCAGTGACTCCAGTAGATATCTTACATCACCTAACAAAGGGAAAAGGTGGGAGAGACACAAAAACAAAGAAAAAGGGATTCAGTATTAAGCAATATATTTTACTATGAATAATTTCTTAAATGCTAAAAAAAATCCACTTATTCAGAAGATGACCACTGGCCATTCTACTATGCAAGATGAGGAGGTATGGTGATCTATTGTGCCAGATATGGGAATTGTGAGCACTGTCAGGATGCTGGGCAGACATGTTGTTGATACAGCAGTATGCGTTACATGCTACCTGGCACTTGGAGGAATGGTAGCCCTTCCTATTGTCGTAATACTCCCCCGCCCCTCCCCATAGTTCAGATGGGCTTTAATTGCAACATGGGTTCAGTCTATCAACCTTGCACCTCAGGGGAAACATGCCACCCCCAAAAAGGCATGCATAGACTAGCATTCGTTCTAAGGTGACACCAGGAAATAGATGTACTGATCTACATGTGCCAAGAGTAACTCCAGGAACTTCAAGTATCCTTGAAACAAAAACCTGAGCAATATGCACTGTGTCCCCACTCTTTCTCTAGAAGATTCCCATGGCAAGTATAGAGAGAGCTGTGCATACCTTAGTATCCACAGGGGTGGGAAGGGCATTTATCCCCCAGTACCTATGTTAGGAACGTACATGCTCACCAAGACCCTTACAGTATCCCTGTCCACTGTAAATTTGTGAAGGATTTAGTGATTTTTAAAATTATAATGTATAATTTTCTGTGTGTCCACCTGGCAAGCACTAATGGGCATAAGCAGTTGGGGCTTGGGCTGGCTAAGAAAAGCATCTGACAGTGGGAAACAGCAAAGCTAGCAGTAAGAGAAAGCATCTTTGCTGACTGCAAGGAAGACTCTAAAAAGGCATGATTCTGCCATTCATAACATATCTGAGAATAGTGTAGTAGCGTGTCAAACTGTGACTATAAATTGGAAACAAGTGGGAAGAGGACTTATTAGCATACACCATTTTACATCATTTCTCAGCTCCACATTATTATTATTTCATTTGCATATATTTATTTGCAGACGTATGTTAGTGTAAGTAGCCTCAATGAATCTCGACTTCGCTCCACATATGCAAGATGAGCTCCAATTGCCTTTACATGTTTGCATAACTATTCAAACCACCCTATAACTTCATCATAATGACTAGCTTTGTAGTTATTGCAACACATTGTCATTCCTATAATGCCTAATAATACCTGCATGAGAAAAAAAACATATTTTGCAGTTACTTAATTTTTTTTTTATTTTTGTTTCTATCAGCCTCCTCTAGAAATTTGCACCCACCCAGTTGGCAACACATTGCCATTCCTTAAATATCTAATATCTGCATTGGAAAAAATATATATATTTTGCAGCATTTTTCAGTTACTTACACTTATGTTTTTGTTTCTATCAGCCTTCTCTGGAAATGGGCCCCCACCCAGTCAGACTTTCCTGATAAACAAATGTCAATAAATATCCTTGGAAACTGGTGACTTGCACTAGCATAAGAGACACTGGGTCATGCTGTGCCTTGAATGCATTTTAAAACATGCTTCCTGGAAACACGTCATGTGACTGACAAGTTTGTCTTTTACCTTAAATTAGCCTTTCTTTGTCAATGCACTGGATGATTGTCACCATTCACTAAAATCTGAAACATTGCATGACGATAACCACACATATTACTTTTCAGCTATTCTGAAAGGATAGCTGAGGGTTAGAAATGCTTCTGCTGTATTTTGTGTTTGTATTTTTGTATGCTAAATAAAAGAAGCCTGAGATAATTTTGCTTCAGAATGAAAAGCTATTAGAAGTGCACAATTTGTCATACAGCTATGGGAATCTTTCTCTCAGGGGAAATTCTAGCTAGAAGAATAATTGTTTAAAAGGCTCGTAAAGGGCATGCAAGATTTATTACTTGCTGTAGACAAATTTGGGCTGCAAGACTAATTTCTTACTCTTAGAAACAGAAGCATGGATATCACGGGCAGAAAAGAGTATTCAGACCCATTCTTCCTTTCCTTCATCACTGACACTGGCTGGTTGTGTCATTTCATTTTCTCTCCATGCACATCTAACTAATATTCCCCTATGCATATCCCGCAGAGAGCTCCTTGTAGACTTTAACCCCATTCTCTTTTAGTGCTTTCTGAAGTAAAGTATTTTTTGAATATTTCTGAACATTTTTCAGTGACCTTTTTCTCACCTACTGTATGCTGTCTTGTTCTGGTATTTTTTTCTAGAGTAGGTCTACTTTTTATTCCTTTTTTCCTTAGTTGCGGTGTTTGTGACTTTCATTCTTTTTTAATCTGTCTGTTCTTCGGCTGTGCCCTCATTGAATTCAAACAGCCCTTCTACATAAAATATCCTCTCCTTCCTCCATGTTGATTATTATATGCTGTACTGCATCAGTCGTTTCAGTTTCTTTGCAGATATGCTGTCTGCATTCCTCAGTACAGTTTCAGTAGCTTAACACACTGCATTATTATGACAAAGCATCTTGCTTCCCCATGCTAGAAATTGCTATCCGTATGTTGCAAAGTGTCATTGTCTATATGTCTTTAGGCAATATGGAAACCATTGAGCGTTTCCTCAATTGGTGTCTGTAGATGACGTTCTGAATATTATATATAACTGTTGGCTACTGTATTTGTAAACCTTATTACCATGTACTTAAAAAGATTTAATTGAATCTAGGCTGCCATACCATAACAATTTTTAAAGTGTCTTCTGAATGTTTCTGAGTATCAAATACAGGCATATTGTTATAATATCCATGCACGTCACCTTCAGGCTGCTCCACCAAATCATATACTTTATGACATTTTAGAGGGCAGGACTCAGTCTAGTACTCAGCAGTAGTCATTGTGCTGCTGTCTAACTGCTTTGATAACCATCGGTATCCTTTTCTCTCCTTTCTGTAAAGGGGTCTGCTGCTCAGTGTGCATCTAATCTCCCTTCCAGGCTGATTAGTTTCTGTAATAATGCTTGAGCAGTTCTGCATTGAAAGCTTTAGTGTACTCCATGGAGACCTCATATTATGTTACTTCTATGAATGATTTACTGAAAACAGGGAACAGACAAATTAGGAAAGGTCTGTTTGTCATCTGCTGCATTTGTTGTCCATGTAGACCATTGTCTCTCTTTAGATTGTTGCACTACCTTTATAAAGTGTAGCTTTACCATTAATTTGAGAAGAATAATAATACTAAAAAGCAGTGGTAATGGAAGGGAACAGGAGTTATTATTTATTTTAGTCATCCTTTGTTGACCAGGTTAGTCCCACTAGGCTAGTAGTCGCTTTTCAGGGGAGACCCAAGGTGGTTTGTACACTACTAGGGGAAATTTGGCCGGGGCATTAGGGAACTTCCTCTACTCTTTTTGGTAGGTACTGTGGGATCTTTTACATCTACCTGAGCTACCACCAAAACAAACAGATAGGACCTCTGTGCAGCATCCCATCTGAAGCACAACCCCCTCAGGAGTAAGGCACCCCCCCCATATTGCACTGTAGGGTCTGCAGTCAGTCTACCTGGTGCAGGAGTAGAACCCATGGCCTTCTGCACCAAAAGTGAGCGTGATGCATGTTGTGCCACTGACAGTGCTCAGTGTGATAGAATGTTAATGGAAACAAGACTCTGGAGACAAGAATACAATTTCCTGACAGGCAGTTAACCTCAGAACCAGCTCTAGTGCCCTTTGGCTATCTATTTTCCAACACCACTGATCCTGCCTAATCATAACTGTCATTGCCTTTCCATGTTCTTCTAAATAATGTAGCCTGTTTCTGTCCCACAAACATATAAAGCTCCCTTTAAGTCTTACCTGCAGTGACTCAAATGACAGACAATTTCAGCTGTTTATCACCTTCTTCACAAAATACTAACTACAGACTGCAATTTCTGATATGAAATGAGATAGCATACTTATTTATAACTCAGAATCTTTAGAAAATGTATTACTGCATATTAGGGGATATAAACATAATCTATTTTCTTTTTGTATTTCATGATTTAAAGGTAATTTATATTTTATATTGAATTTGTCTGCATTACCAAAGCCTATGTCAGGAGGAAAATTAAATGGAGATGTTATCCTAAGTGATTTGCTATGAAATGCTGTTATAGATTATTTTTATTTTTAGTGTAGTATAAACTCATTTAAATGAAAAATGTTCAGAGTTGGGGCTTATAGCTTCACCTTATAGTTTTGAGTTATATGTCCACAGTTTCCATTTACATACCATGATTCCAAGCAGTCCAGCTAACCAGAGCTTTGCTCTCAGAGCACTCCTTAAAATATACAGTTGTACTTTATGGCTTTAATCATACCTCTCATCTATCCCCAATTTTGTGGAACGTCATTGATTGTGCTTCATCTGTTTGCCTTGTGCTTTATAATTTTTTTTTCTGATAAATCATTGATGGTTACAGTCAGTTGTTAATGCCAGAAATTAGAACTTCATGTGTGTTATCATTCTGAAAAGTCATGTTGATGCAAAACCTGCTTTCTATTAGCATTTAATATTTAAAAAGTATCCCTGATTTTGGCCCATCCCCCAGTTATTTTTATCTTTGCTGAGAATTACTAATCAAAGAAGTTGAGAGGTAGTGACTTAAATGGTTGACAAATCCTTATTTAGTCTGACTTTGATCATTTGCCCGCTGCACTACTCACAGTGTAGAGGTCAGCAAATATTTATTCTGTCATGTTGTTCAACAGAATTATTTCCAGTTATGCAGCAATGTAAAGGATACACATCTGTGCTTTGTTCTTGGCCAGTATCAATTCTTGTGGCTAGTAAGTGTTGCTGTTATGAAGTGATTGCTGTCAGTAGCTAGAAAGCAGACCATATTTATATATGAGTTCAACTTCAGGTTGATATTAATACTTGTTTTCTAAGCACTTCAGAATTTAAATATAACATTGTAGTACAATAACAAAAGATGATCACAAATCAAATATGTCAAAAATGATATGCTATCAAGAGCATTGCTTATTCAAACAGAAACATAAAATGATCATAAAATCTGTAAAATTTACAAATAACAAAGATATCAAATTTCATCAGATATCTGTTTATATTGTAAACTATGAAAAGTAACTGGCATGAGGACAAATAACCAGGAAGTGTTTGTAAAGGCCCAAAGAATATTTAAAGTCATCATGATATATGCAACAAGATCCAAAACAAGCAGCTTAAATCAACAGAACATTTCATTGCTGATACAGAAGTTCCATCAACTAAACGTCTGAAATGAAACAGTATTGAGGCACGGTTTAATTTTATTTATTTGACATTTGTTGACCGGGAAAGTCCCACTGGGTCAGGAACCCATTTTCATTGGAGGCCTGGGGAGAAAAGCTCCACAATGTATAAAAACATTTTACAAAATGAAAACATTTTACAAAAATGGAAACATTTTACAAAAAATAAAATACAGTGATCATTACATTTCAATGGAAGTGTAGCTTATATAATTTTCTGGGTAGATTTGTTGACATATTGGCAGTTGATAATTCTCATAGCAGTAAATATTGCTATCAAGAAGTACAGGGATAAAGGTTGATACAGTCGGTTTATCTAGTTACAAATTTGGTAGGTAGGCAAATAGAAATCAATTATAATGAAAGTTTCTACAGTTTAAGAAGGGGTGTCTGCAGGGGGTTTTAGGTAGACTTCAGGTAGATCTTTGGAAAAAAGAGATTAAGAGAAAGTAAAGGTTTAGCTATAGTACGTTAGTAAGACTAGCAGCTAATTTGTAGAGACAAGAGGGGGAGCTAGGGGCAAGCTAGGTTCACTGGATCAGGGATTGTTAGGTTGGTTTGGAACAGGGGCAGATGTTTGTATCTTGTAGGTGGATATTTAGCATCAGTTTGAAATTCTTGTGGTCTGAAATTGTCCTGATGCTGCTTGGTACAGCATTACAGGGTTTTTCTACAGTGTAGGTGTATAGGCACTCACCAGCTGTTTTGTTTGGTCTGTGTAGGGTTACTAGTTGCTTGTCTTCAGATCGAAGATTTCAAGTGAGCATGTAGGTTTGGAGGAGTGAGTTGAGTGCTGGGCAGTTAGGTTGGTATATAACTTTGTCTGCCATATTTAGTTTTAGGTAGTCTTGGAGGAGTGGCAGTTTGAGCCAATTGAAGGTACTGAGAGCAGTGCAGTGGTGTGTGTTGTAGGGTGTATTTGTAGCAAATTTCACACATTTATTGTAGTAGGATTCTAGTTTATTTTTTAAGGTAATCTGAATGTTTGTCAGAATGGGAGCACCATAGAGAAGAGAGGGAGCAGGTAAGTAGCAGCCAGCGTGGTTTTGGTGGGTGAGTTCATGGAGTTTTTGTGCCGGTATAGCATTTCTAGTTTGCAGTGTTTTTTTTTATTGCATTGTGAATATGTAGATCAAAGGAGAGCTTATTGTCTATGGCTACTCATAGTAGTTTGGCTTGGGTAACAACTTCTAATAGAGTATTGTTTAGAGAAATGATCTAGAAGTTGGCTGAGAGATTATTGAGTGTGAAAAGTAGAAGTATTGTTTTATTAGGGCTCAGCAGGAGATGTGCCTTGTTTAGCCAGGTTTCTATGGATGTAAAGCTAGTTTTGGTTAGATGCTGAAGGTATAAGTTGTTGGAGGAGGAGATGATAGTAGAATCATCGGCATATTGTATAAGGGAGCTTTGTTGGGAGGCAGTGTGAAGGTTGTTAATGAAAATGTTAAAGAGTAATGGTCCGAGAGCGGACCCCTGTGGAACTCCGGTACTATTTGGTAGATAGTTTGAGAGGGTTCCCTGAAATTTTACACATTGTTGGCTGTCTGTTAGGTAACTGTTTAACCATAGTTGAGAAGTAGGGGAGAGACTGAGGTTAGAGAGTTGTAGTAGTTTTGGGTGGGAAACAGTATCCAAGGCATTGGATAGCTCAAGAAATATTACAGATGTTAGCTCTCTGGCATCCCTGGCCTTGTTGACTGTGTCTGTGAATGAGACTAATGCAGTAGTTGTACTATGTGACGGTCTAAAGCCATGCTGAGTGGGGATGAGTAATTTGTTTTGTAATGTATGATTAAGTAGCTGTTTATGTATGCATTTTTCTAATAGTTTGGATAGGGGAGATAGTATAGCGATGGAGCAATAATTGGAAATGTCATATGATTTACTGCCTTTGTGTAGGGGGGGTTATTATGGATTTTTTCCAGAGGGTGGAATGTAGGGCTCTGTGATGGAGTGGTTGATGAGTATACTGAATAAATAATCTATGGTATCAGTGGCGAGCTTTAAGTACTCTGGTGGGAGATTGTCAGCGGAGGGAGAACGAGGTTTTAGTTTGAGGAGTAACCTATGTATGTGGTGAGTGGGTGCAGGTTGGAAAGTAAAGAGTGGAAGATGTTGGTGAGTTGTGGTAGTATCCTGAGAGAGATGGGAAGATGAGGAGGGGGGTTCTGTAATAGTTTGGGAGGGGCTGGGGTTTTGACTGGGGCGAGAGTTTGACGGCTGGTTAGAGAGATTGAGTAGATTAAGTATGCTGTTAATAAAATGTGTGTTGAAAGCTTCAGCTATTTAGGATGGGGCTTTATTGGTGGCAGGAGGTAGGTTTTCTTTGGTTCTGGAGTTAAGGAGCTGAGAGTTGGTATGCCAAGCATTTTTTTGGGTTGTTTTTTGTTGGAGTTTAGCTGGTGGGATAAGTAGTGCTTTTTGTCATTGTTAACGATTTTTTTTTTTGCTTGTTTGCATAGTTTGTACTTTTGGTAGTTTGGTTCACTTTTAGTTTGTTGCCATTCTTGCTAGGCTTTGTCTCTTGTTTATACTTCTCAACCTCTTGGAGCAAGAAATCTGGACAAAGCCATTAATAAAAGAGAGTCAAAGGACCAAAAATAGGGACAATTTTAAAATATTGCTCTTACAAACTTAGAACGTTGATGGAATAACAGGTTTTGTATTAGCATGAATTTTCTGAAGGGCATGAAGTTTGAAAGTCAAATGTCTGTCATTATTTTCTAACTTTAGTCTGTAATGATTTGCCACTAAGTTGCCAGAAAAACACAGTTTTGTGAAAAACAGACCAAAAAATATGAGGCAAAAATGTGGGCATTCTATGAAAAGCTATACAGTTGAGAGGTATGCTTACTAGTAGGTTTTGGTCTCCTTAGTTAGCCAGAGAGCATGATTTGTTTTTATTCTTTTAGTGCGGAGGGGGGACAAGGTTGTAAAGGGTATCTAGGAATATTTTGTTGAAATGGTTGAAAGTAGAAAGGCTAAATGAGATGATTGTTCATGATTTATTGTTCTCCCAGTGGGAGAAACTGTATGTTCAGCAATTCGATCAGGCTGATAGGAACAGATTGAAAGTGTATAACAAGAAATGTAAGAAGTTAGAGAGATACGGAACAGTACAGTAGTAGGTCTGTATGTCAGTGGGATGTCAATAAAAGGGAAAGGGTGGGATGTCAATAAAAGGGAAAGGGACATCGTGTGCAAACCACATTATGGTAGGAGTCACTATAGAGATAGAAATTCCTCATATGAGGCAGCATACACTCACTATCAAGACAACAGACTACATTTTCAAAGATGTTGGAAACAGGGACAGCACGGATTGGAAGAAAGAAGGGAAGTGGAGGAAAACTTACCCACACCAACCATATGGCAGACAAAAGTACAGCACTGGGGGGAGGGGAGATTTGAGGTATTGGTAGAGGAGACCTCAGCCAAGACTACTGATACAATTTATGATTTTTACTCATTTGAAAAAGGTCAGGACATCATTAAAGATGGTGTTACATACAGTTACAATAACTTCAACATATACAATTATACTGATCTTACATTAGAAAAAGCACATTTTGACTTGCCTTCTAAGGGTATGAAGTACATTCCTACCACCAGCTTTCGTTTGGTTGAGGTTGCAGTACAAAGAGCAGGTGACACAGGTTCCCTCAAAAAGAAAAGCTTCTTCGTCCCACTGATGCATCCTAATGTTATGGTATACGATAAACTGGTAACTGAGCAGATCTATCTACTCCAGAATAAGATAAAAGACAAAAAATTAAAAAACAGCTTAACTATAGAAGAGTTTAGAACACTTAAGGATCCCAGAGAAGATGACAATATTCGGGTAATGAAACCTGATAAGGGAGGAGGTGTGGTTATTTATGACAGCTTAGTGTATACCACAAAAATGCATGAGATATTACACTTATCAGGAAACTACGAAACTGTGTCTATACATTAAATAAACATCGTGTATAGACGCATAGACGTGTATATTGAGGAATTTTGTATAGACAATAGAATTACAGCTGATATTTATAAGTTTTTGAAAGTAGAATATCCTAAACTGGATACTCTGGTGGGGATCCCTAAGGTGCACAAAAATATTAGTAATCCACCCTTTCGTCCCGTAATCTCGGGTAACATTTCAAAAAATCTTTCCATTGGGTGTTGCAGTGGACACCATGTTAAAACATATGTATGAGAAAATTCCCCACATGGTTAAGGATTCATGGGATTTTTTGAAGAATTACCCCACTGATTTACAAACGATTCAAGTCTTGTATTTATAGGAAAAGCACATTTTCCAACAGCTACTTGGAATATACTAGCAACCATCCAAGAAAGTTGTTGTACAACATATACGAGGGACAGTGTATAAGAACAATTAGAATGACATCAGAATATGGTGAGATGATAGAAGAAATGGACTTCATTACTGAATTATTCAAAGAAATGGGATACTGTATGAATATGATGAAAGATGTGAGAAATTATGTCATTAAGGAATGGGGACATAAATTCACTCCACTCTTAGGAGCTAATAGGAATGTAGACATATGTAAAGGAGTAGAACTGCTGAGCCTCACTAACACTACCTTTAACAGAGCATGTATTTTGGAATATGGACCATATTCCAATAAAGTGAAGGACATCCCGACGAGCAATTGGAATGTTATGATGGCTGACAAAGATCTAGTGAAAATTATAGGCCCCAAACCATCATTTGTATATAAAATGGGCTGTAACATTAGAATGTATTTGGAACGAGGGTAATGATGATTGTTGTATGAAGCACACTAAAAATGTGGATGCTGTAATCAATGCCATGTGATAAATGAAGATGAAGGGATTATTTTAAACAACATTAATAAGACAAGGATCAGGTTCAAACAAGGTAACTGTGATTCCAAATTCGTTATATATTTGGCAAATTGCATGATGTGTTCAGGATACTATATAGGGAAAACTGAAAGAAGTTTTAAGAAACGTATTTATGACCACCTATATAGTATCAGGAGGAAAGATGTAAACAACGCCCTCTATAGACACATTGAGAAACATGGGGAAATGCACAGTTTTAAGTTTGGAATTCTGGAAAATATTGCAATAGACCCCAGAGGTGGCAACAACAAGGCCACCTTGGGCTACGAAGAAATATGGTGACAGTTATACACTGATGCCTCTACACCACCGCGACTTAATGACCATATACCCATTAAAACTTTGTTAGCAAGGAAGTAGGTAACAGGTCATTAGCGTTTGGAATTTATTAACACACATTGACAAATTTATGTCAATGTTAAATACAGTATAGAAGTGTATCAACATAGGTTCATATGTAGTATTTATATTGTTTTTGTATATATTTTCATTTCAAAATTATTCAGTAAGCATTGCAGGAGCATAACATTTGTAGTTGTGATAAATTAAACAATTATGATGTTATTGATTTGTACAAAGATCAGGGTTCAACATAGTGAACTGTTAGTAGTTTTGGGGTTTAATCAAACTGCATATATTTTTAAACATTTTTTTAAACATTTTTAAACGATGTTAAATGTATAAACTTAATAATATTTTAGGTGTATATATGTATTAGGGATTCAGTGGAATTTTGGAAGTTTTTATAATATTGGTGGATATATCACTTTAAATTAATTCAAAACATTCACCATCAAGTTTTGGTGCCAAAAGTGGTATTTAAACTGTGTAAAAACTGTGTTATGATGTTCTGATGAAGCTCACTTTTATGTGGGTGAAAGCGCTTAACTATAAGTAATAAACCGAGATTTTTTTAGCCAACGCAATTGATGGTTGCATTTGTTGGTGGTTCGTTTAGGTGTATTTCATCACAATTGGGATTTGTGGACTTCGCGTTCTTGCTTCTCAGTCAGTTACTTGTATTCTGTGTACAGAATGCTTTCCCGGTTTTGTTGCCATTCTTGCTAGGCTTTGTCTCTTGTTTATTCCTCTCAACCTCTTGGAGCAAGAAATCTGGACAAAGCCATTAATAAAAGTGAGTCAAAGGACCAAAAATAGGGACAATTTTAAAATATTGCTCTTACAAACTTAGAAAGTTGATGGAATAACAGGTTTTGCATTAGCATGAATTTTCTGGAGGGCATGAAGTTTGAAAGTCAAATGTCTGTCATTATTTTCTAACTTTAGTCTGTAATGATTTGCCACTAAGTTGCCAGAAAAAACACAGTTTTGTGCAAAACAGGCCAAAAAACATGAGGCAAAAATGTGGACATTCTGTGAAAAGCTGTACAGTTGTGATGTATGCTTACTAGTAGGTTTTGGTCTCCTTGGTTAGCCAGAGAGCATGATTTGTTTTTATTCTTTTAGTGCGGAGGGGGGGGGCAAGGTTGTAAAGGGTATCTAGGAATAATATTTTGTTGAAATGTCTAATAGTGTCATCTAGTGGTAAGGATTTTTTAGTGATGACCAGTTCAGTTATTTTAATTTTGAGTTAAGTTGTTGTTGGTTGAAGTTAGACAAATTATGTGAGGTTTTATAAATGTGTTTTTTGGTGGTATGGGTTATTGTTCTGTTAGTATAGGTGGGTAGGTTGTCACTTAAGTTATTGGGCAGGATTCCAGAGTTGGTGTATTTGTGGGGATCTGAAACTTGGTTCCAGTCTAGTGTAGTTCCTAGGTCTTTATTCTTTGAAATTCTAGTTGGGCAGAGATAAGTTGGGTAAAACTATATAGGTTTCTGCTGCTGGAGGTGTGGTCAGAGTTTAGACTTTGCTGATTTATGTTGGTATCCCCTAGGATGAGGGTTTCGTTGGTGATGTTTAGGGAGATCCAGTAAAGGAAATCTTCTAATATGGGGATGTTATTCCCTGGAGGAATATATAGTACTGCAATGCATAGTTCTTTGGCATTATTGATTTTTAAAGTGCTAGGAGAATTTCAGCAGTACTGAAGGAGGGGATGGGTTTAAGTTATGGGAGTAGGGTGTAGATTAGAGTGCGCATTCTGTATACTGTATCTTTAAGAAGCATGTCAAAGATGTAAAACGCATGTATAAATTCAAGCACGTGCCATTCCTAGTGCCATTTTGAGAGTGCAGCCAGAGAGTAAGCATGTATGATTCCAGCAGTTAATTTGTGTATGTTACTTAAGTTAAAGTCAGTAAACTTCTACTGTGATGTGTTTGTATAAAATAAAGCTGCTTGAACAGAACCCACAAAGACTCTTTTATTATGTCCAAAGTAGGAGAGCAACATGGTGTCAGAAGTGGGACTCCAGATAATGATATTTGGAGCCATGAGGTGCAGAGATGACAGTGAAGGTAAACTTAAGAGAAACAAGATTTAAAAAGAGCCAGAAAAGAACTGAAGGTAATGAGAATTTGTACAAACTACTTATTTTATAAAAATGGTAAAATGGAGCATTACAAGGGCACAAGCTGCATTATTAAACAAGCGGGAGTCACAAAAGGTTTCTTCTGTAAGGGAAATGTTTAAAATAATGAAATTTGACAAAACAATTATCAGAAAAGTAAAATGAGCATGTTTAAAGTAAAATAAGCATATTTAAAGGCAAAACAGGCATGTTTAAGGCAAAAATGGGCATGTTTAGATTAAAACAAGCACAAGAAGAGTACACTGGACATGAAATGAGATTAAACGAGCAAAATGAATATAATAAAGGCAGAAAGGGCACATTAAGAGTAAATAAGGCAAGGTGACTGTATGTTTTTTTTTGGCAAAGTGCTGGGTTTTGGCATAACTACGACTTCATATTGTATAATCAAAGGCATAATTAAAGTTATTCAAAGTATCTCAAAGTATGTAAAAGTGCTTACAGTGTGTGCTTATTATTGTATATGTATTTCGAAGAGTTTATTTGTGTGCATAGTGCAACTATTTTGTGAAGTGCAATCAACGTATAGCCATTTTGAAAAGTTTCTTGTCCTGGGTGTGTTTATTCGCAAAGTGCCACCATTACAGAGTATTTCTTGCCCTGTAAGAGTTGCCTAGCAAGGTACTGCCATTTTGGGGACATTTCAGTGTGCTGTGTACAGTTTATTTGCAAAGTGCAATTACTTTGAAATGTTATTGACTCTGAGCTTCTCTTGCCCAGTTCATTTGCGTCGTGAAGTTATTTGAGATGTTTCTTAAAATGAGGATAAATTACTTTAGCAAGACAGTAATTTCAGGAATATTACAGTGCCCTACAGACTTATTTTGCATATTCTAGTTACGTAGAGTCTTGCATCGTGCAGTTGTTTTCTATGTTTCTTATATCGATAAGAGGTGATTTCTTGCAATAAAGTGATTTCAAGGTATTACAGTGCCTGAGAAAGTTGGTTTGCAAAAAAGCCCAATAGCGTAATTTCGAAAAGCCCAAAAGCATAATTTCAGAAGTACAAAGTTACAAATACTGGCATAAAATACTGGCATATGTGTATATGTTTGTGCTCATTTGCAAAACCCTTCACTGGTATGTGTTAATATGGTAGATGGATTTCAAAAGCTCTTACCACTTGTATTTGATCAGAATATTGCAGAGAATTGGAGAATATTTGAGCACGAGTACAATATTTTTATACAAACAGCTTATTCAAATAAAGATGCATGCACCAAGGCATTCATTTTGTTAAACCTGGCTGGGTCAGAGGCCATAGAAAGAGAGCATTCATTTGTGTATGCACCAGCAGTATATGAGGGAGAAGGCGAAAATCGTCATATTGTTGTACAGGCTGAATCAAGGGAAGACCCTGTGTGTTTTAAGCGCAAGTTCAAAAAGATGTGTAACCCCAAAACAAATATTACATTAGAGAGACATTTGATTTACATGAGAGATCAGAAACCAGGGGAAACTTTTCTAGCTTATGTAACTGACCTGAGAAACAAAGCTAAAACGTGTTGGTTTGGTGACTTAAAAGACGAGTTAATAAAGGACAGGCTTGTGTGTGGTATTAATAGTGCTGCTGTGAGAAAGATCTTGCTTCGTGACAGTGATTTCATGTTGAGGAAAGCCATAGAGATTTGTCAGAGTCATGAAGTGACAGAAAAATGCGAGTGACAAGGACATGGTTGCAGCAGGCTCACAGAAGTAGACCTAAGCACATGGCAACCACAGCTCCAGGGAAATCACGTAGCTTTCCAGCAAGTTCTAAGACTAGTTCAGTTAAAGAAGCATCCTCAGTGCAGTACAAGCATGAATCAGCAAAACCCAAGTCCATATTTTTTGTTAACTGTCGCAATTGTGGTGCAAATCATGAGTCTAAAAGAGAGAAATGCTTAGCATTTGGTCAGCAGTGTCACAAGTGTAAAAAATGGAACCATTTTCAAAAGTTTTGTAAATCAGGTAAACCTCTCACTATTGTAAAGAAGGTCACACAAAAAAGCATGTTGGTCAAGTAGAGATACAACAGTCAGCTTTTTATGTAGATGGTGTATCAGTGCTTGGTGAAAGTTGACACAGTGAATTTATTAGCAAAGAGCGAAGTGTTTTGTACTGTCCAGATCAATGGTAAATCCACAGAGCTTAATGTAGACACTAGTTCAAAGTGTAATGTTATATCAGCAGACACAATTGCTAAAGTGAGACCTAATGAGCAACTCAATGTGGCCAGTAGTGCAAAACTTGTTGTTTATGGAGATGAGGAAATTCAAACCAAAGGCTCAGTGATGCTTTCATGTTATTTGGCCAGGAACTGTTACAACTTGCTATTCTATGTAGTCCGAAGGTCAGTACAGTCTTTATTGGGTCTCAAAGATAGTTTGAGAAGGAATTTGCTTTCTTTTACCAAAGAAGTTCATCACATAAGTGCATCTCCTAGTGCCAATTTTTTTGAAGCCATTTTCTGAGTATGCTGATGTTTTTGATGAGAAGTTGGACAAACTTCCAGTGTATTCCATGAAGTTAGACCCAGCGGTCATGCTATTGGTCAGACTGGCAAGAAGAGTTCTGATAGCTATGCAGAATAAAGTCAAGGCTGAGTTGGATAAAATGGTGCTGCAGGGTGTAATTTGGCCAGTCATAGAACCAGCTGAATGGGTGTTGTCTATGGTAGCAGCTCACAAAAAAAAGGCTTGGACGAAATCAGAATATGTATTGACACAAGAGATTTGAACAAAGCATTGAAGAGACAGTATCATCCAATGCGTATAGTTGAAGAAGTCACAGTCTTAATACCAAATGCCACTGTCTCTTCTGTCTTGGATGCAAAGAGTTCCATTTTGGCAAGTGATGCTCTATCGCAAATCTTCATTACTTACCACTTTGGGCAGATGCAGATTCCTAAAGATGCCATTTGGAATAAATTCTGCAAGTGAAGTTTTTCAGCATGCAGTGGGGCATATTTTTTTGGGTTATTCTTGTGCCGTAATAGTAGATAATTTATTGGTTGGAGGCAATGGTGAAGCAGAGCATGGCAAAAACCTAAAGAGAGTTCTAGACAGAGCACATGGAGTAAACTTGAAGCTCAGTTCTCTGAAGTGCACATTCAGGCTACCAAAAGTTACATATGTAGGTCATTTATTTACCAGTACTGGTTTGAGACCAGATCCAACCAAGCAAGCAGCTATCCTTGAGATGTAAGCACCAGACAATATTCAAGCTATACAGCATTTCTCAGGCATGGTCAACTATTTAGGCAAGATTATACCAGACTCCAGTGAGTTGACAGCATCTTTAAGAGAGCTAATGTGCAAAAATTGCATGGTCATGACTAGAACACCATCAGAAGGCATTTGAAGACCTCAAGCCGAAACTTGCCACCCCACCTATGTTAAGATACTATGATGTGAACAAATCAGTCACTCTTTCCTTTGATGCTTAAAAATTTGGTCTAGGTGCAGTTATACTTGAAGAGAGCAGACCAGTAGCATATGCATCTAGAACACTTACCCAAATTGAGATGCAGTATGCTCAAATTGAGAAAGAACATTTGGTAGTAGTATTTGCACGTTCCAAGTTTCATGATTATCTTTATGGTCGAGCTATTCAGATTGAAAATGACCACCAACCTCTAGTTACTATTCTAAAACTGCCTATGCATTCAGCTGCAGCAAGATTACAAAGAATGATGCTCAAATTACAAAAGTACAACTTCAAAATGGTCTATACAAAAGGAAAACTACTCTATCTGGCTGATAATCCTGATCGCACAGAAATACGACAGAACAGCTTGACGCAGAGAATTTTGATTTTGATGTGATGGCAGCAAGTGATTTGTTGGATGGCCGTCAGAGCAATCTAGTGTACCACCTGAAGTGCAAACCTATTTCCTTACAGAGATGAAATGTTGATGGAAGATGGCATTATTTTCAAAGGTCCTAAAATTGTTGTTCCTGCTTCCTTACAAGAATATATCCAGATTTTGCATCATGGTCACCCAGGTTCCGCATTCACTAAGAGAAGAGCAAGAGAATTAGTATTGTGGCCTTCATTACTGAAAGACATTGATAAAACGCTTTCTTCTTTTTCAGTATCCAATAGTACTAGACCACATTTGCAAAGAGAACCACTTCAGCTAAGTCAAGTCCTTGAACTACCTTGGTCGACAGTAGCCACTGATATCTTCGAGTGAAACAATCAGCACTACTTGGTATTGGTAGACTCTTATTCAGACTGGTTTGAGATTGACTTACTATCTAACCTAACATCCACTACTGTTATTACTAAGTTGAACTGCCATTTCTCAGTCCATGGTAGCCCACATAAAGTTATCTATGACAATGGTTCTCAATTTACTAGTCAATTGTTTCAGAAATTTGCAAGAGAATGTGACTTTGTAGATGTTACTGGCAGTCCTGAATATCTGCAGTCAAATGGTCAAGCTGAATGTGCAGTGCAGAGTGAAAAGCAATTACCTGAAAGGTCAAAGTGTGGCAATACTGATGTCTTTTTGAATTTGCTTAATCTCAGAAACATACCCCATGATGATATTCTTGGCTCACCTCCTCAAAGACTTCTTTCCAGGCAAACTAGAACAATGCTGCCTATTAGTTCCAGTTTATTGAGGACTAAAGCTAAGAACAACAGAACCATAAAGGCTCAACTTTTCAAGAAGCATTCGAGCCAGAAGTCCACTTACGACAAAGAGAGCAGATTTCTTTGTATGTTGAGGGAAGGAGAAGCAGTGAGCCTACAAATGGCGAAAGGTTTCCACCAGATTGGTCAGGTTACAGGTATATGTGCCGAGCCGAGATCCTACCTTGTAGAATCTGAGGGTATGGAGTACAGGAGAAATTGCAGACATTTACTTCCTGTACCAGAATCATCATCACAACATCATTTTAATGATACAGACTCTAGATCTCAGAGTGAACCAAATTTTGTTCCCATTCCAGTCCTGAAGATGTTTCAGACAATTCAAAGAATCAACATTTTACAGAGACAGCTCCAGTTGCTAAGCCCAATTCCCGTTTTATGTCACACAATATGGACGAGTATCTAGGCCCAGTGTGAAATATGCAGAAACATTGACTTAACTGTGTATATATGTATCTTATTTTGTATAAATGCATGATAGAAAACTGTATGCAATATCTGCATGCCAGATAGATTCATAACATTGCATGTTTTGTTTTTTCAGGAGGGAGAATGTAGATCAGTGTGCACATGCTGTGTACTGTATCTTTAAGAAGCAGTGTGCACATGCTGTGTACTGTATCTTTAAGAAGCAGTGTGCACATGCTGTGTACTGTATCTTTAAGAAGCAGTGTGCACATGCTGTGTACTGTATCTTTAAGAAGCATATCAAAAACGTAACGTACATGTATAAATATCAAGCACGTGCTATTCCTAGTACCATTGCAACCACAGGGTATGCATGTATGATTCCAGCAGTTAGTTTGTGCATAAGTTACTTAAGTTAAAGTCAGTAAACTTCTACCGTGGTGTGTTTTTATAAGTCAAGCTGCTTGAACAGAACCCACGAAGACTCTTCTATTGTGTCCAAGTAGGAAAACGACAGCTGAGAGTATTGGTACATCTCCCCATTTTTATGAGTTCAGTGTGCACTAATTATGTTGTAGCCTGGTCGTAGTAGTTCAGTATTTTTAGTATGTGGTTTGAGCCATGTTTCATTGAGTGCTAATATATCAAGGGAGTGCTGGGCTAGCCATGCATGGCGTTCGGTAATTTTGTTGCAGATGTTATGCAGGTTAAGAGTGATTAAAAGTAGATTTTTAGAGGAAGAAGTTTTGGAAGAGGAGGGATTAGAGGAATGGCCAGAGTTGGGATGGATATCGCCACACTGGGCTAAGTAGGTGTATATTTTTATGTGGTGGTTAAGGAGGGTTGTTTTAATTAAATGCTTTAATTTAGTTGTAAGTTGGGGTGTTGGTTTGTGTGAGTCTTGTACAATTTTAATTTTGGTGAATAATGCTATGCTAGAATTGCATAGTAGTAAGGATGATATGTCAGAGAAGGTTTCGGTTTTTGTTTCTTGGGAAGTGTTAGGCTGGAGGTTGGCATAATGATTAAGGTGTTTACTTATAAAGTACAGGGTTCGATTCTCACATGGGATAATTGACTAGGCTTAAAATGGTCCACAAGAGCAGTTAGCCTAGTACTAATCTATGAACTTATTGGATGTTGTGGATTTTACTGGTATGAGAAGGTTTTGGGGGTTTAATGATGTGCTGTATATAAAAAGGGTGAGAGTTACTGAGATGAAAGGTAATGTGGTAGATCTATGGTGACACATGGAAGGGAATGTAATCTGGATAGGATCAAATGTATATTGGGAACTGAGATCCAGAAACAATACTTAGTATCTTGCTGAAGGAAATAGACACAGAAGAATTAAATAGAGCATTGCCATAACACAAGGGAACAAAATTACAGCCACTGAATCAGTCAACCAGTTGCAATAGCTAAAGTGGTGATTGTGTAATATAGGCACAGACTACTGTTCCTTGTAAGATGTTTCGGTGATGTCCCCATAGCTGAAGAGATATGCAAACCAAAGAATTGCATTTTCTGTGGTTTCTAAAGTGTTAGTGTTATCTGGGAACATTACAACTGTAACATGAAAAGCATATTTGAATCTAGGAAGTAAAACATTAATGGCTGTTGCTTTATGGGCATCAGAGATGTACAGATTACATATTTTATAAGATCCGTTTAGTTGATTAAAGACTTTTTATACCTGAGCTTCTCTATGGATAATATATGAAAACTTCTGCTAAAGTATTAAGGGTAGTTTTGTTGATTGTCATACTGAAGTGGGGTTCCTGTCGTGTGTTTTATAACTGAAAATTTCAAAGCAGTGACTCTGCTCAACAGTTGTAGTCTGCATATTAGTGTTTGAGTTGTTTCCTATAAGCCAGTTCCAAACTACACAACATTTCCTCTGAAGATTTTCATTCAATATTTATTTATTTGTAAAATAAATTATGCAAAATAATAATTAAATATAGGCCTATATAAGCCTAACCAAAAAAGTTCCCTGGCTTTTGCCACCCAAGAAAATTATTTTCCTTTGCCCCTGTCGAGCAGAGCCACAGAAGTGATCCCAAGTTCCTATCTCCCATCCAGTTGTCAAGATTTCTGTTAAAGAAGGCTAATGAAGAGCTCTGGTTGACATGAATGGGCAGTCTGTTCCAGAGCATGGGAAGTCCTTGGGACAGGAATCTATCCCTCCAGCATGTTCTGTTTATTGTGGTGACAAGGTTTAGTTCCCTGGAGCGTGTGGCTTGGAGAGAATGGGGTTTCTTTAAGTGTAGCATGTCCAACAGATCTGGGTTTGACATAGCTTTGTATGTTAGGCATAGGTCGCCTCCGAGTAGGCGATATGCGATGGAGTAGCGCTGGAGTTTTTGAGATGGTCTGCGTATGACATCTGTTTGAGGCCAGTAATCCTCTTACTGAGGTATTCCTGTGGCCTTTCTGGTTGTTGTAGATGTCTTGTGAGGTACATGCCAAATGGGGCTTTGTACTTTATAATGGGTCTGATGAGGGATGAGTAGAGAGGAACAATGACCTCTTTTTTTCTGGAGGAGAATACCTTTGTGATGAGATGTGCCATGTAGAAGGATTTCCTGACTACTGCGGCAATGTGATTATCAAAGGAGAGGATACTGTCCACCTGTGTCCCAAGGTCTCGTATCACACTTTCGGTGTTTAGTAGGCAACCGCCTTTGTGGCATTTCATGGGAACAGTGTTTTTACCAAAGAGGATTACAATGCACTTTTTGGTATATTGTTAGACTTGAAGGGCATTATTTTATAACACATCAAAAAATGTATGTATGTATGTATGAATGTATTATGTAATGAGGGGATTGTTTGCTCTACCTTATGCCTTTCTTTATCATATTGTTTAACTCATTCCCTCCAATGGAGCTCTTAAAGTTTGAACTTTAACTGGCAATGGATGAAGCCTAAGTTGTTTGACAGAATAAAAATTATGGGCCGGATTTACGAAGGCTTTCACGGAGTCTAAGATTAATGTAAGACGGCAGACAGCCAATATGTCTGCCGAGCGATCCAGCAACAGCCGTCAGGGGCGTGCATGAGAGCTTCTAAAGCTACTCTTGCATGGACAGTGTTATGGTATGCAAATTACCTAATTTGCTGCTGAAAGCTATGCAAATGAGGTAAATTTGAGATCCAGGAAACACTAACCTGTCTGTGTAAGAGTAGTGTTATTTGCAGAAATGTACTCCGTTGGTAACGGAGTACCGTTCTGCAAATAGCTAAACGGAGCTATGACAGCTCCAAATAAAGGATGCATCTAGTTGAGGAAGCATGCCAATGGCAAAATATAAGGCCATTGGCATTTGCAAATGTTGTAAATCCTTAAAATCCATTTTTTCCCTGATGTTTAAGCATAGCGCAGCGCTGCTCAAACATGCGGCGCCTTAAATAAAATGAAAAAATTTGAAAAATAGCCAAAAATGGGAATTTTCACTAAAAAGCTTGTTCTGCCATGCAGGTGAATGGCAGGCTGAAAACAACATGGCCACTGAGTAGTGGTTGCTAAGGGGGGAGCTGAGTGTGAGAGATGTAACCAAGCATTAGGCAATCCTATGCAAATGAGGATAAGGATAGTAAATCCCAATTTTCTCCGGCATGTGAGCCATGTCCCTAGAGTGTAAGTGTAGGAGTAGGGGAGTAGTAGAGTAGAAGATAGGTGACATCATGAGGGGGTATGTCTGAAAGACTGTGAGCTTATTGGAGCACAGTGGCTTGTGTTTGCCCTGAGTTGCTCAGGATTGCAAGAGGCATGTCTACAGTTGTGCTAGCTGAAAACAAGAAACCAAAGGCGTATGCTGTGGATATATCTGAAATTTCTTGCAAACATGCACACAGCGTGTGCGCCTGTGTGCGAGGCGCTGCCCTGGGCGGAAACAGAAAGGGAAAAGGAAGGAAAAGAAGTAGTAGGAAGTTAACCAAGGAGAAGTAGCAGAGCTGCCAGGTGAAATATATCATAATCAGCCAATTACACAGGCAGTAGACTAGCCCAGCCCAGCTCTTTAAACTCTGTGAACAGCAGTCTACCCTGTTTTTTTCCCAAGAACTCTCAGACACTGCAGTATACAAAGAGTGAAAACTTAAAAAGCTTAAGTCAGACAAAATGTTAGGGGCTGCTATTGCTATCATAAACCAACAGGTGCAAGATGCTGAGGGTGGTGATGTTGTGAATGCTGCTGAGCAACCCACAGTGAGGAGATGGAGAAGAGTGTACAGACCCAGGGTAACCTACCATGGGCTACATGAGCTGGAGATAGTGGAGCGCTATAGAGTGGACAGAGACCTCCTGCAGCAAATTGTTGAGCTGTGCTGGCCACGCCTCACACACAGAACCAACAGAGGGGAACCCATCCCAGTGGATAGCAAGGTATGTGTTGGCCTATGAATGCTAGCTACAGGTACCTTCCAGAGACCAACTGGTGATATGATAGAGGTTTCACAGACATCAGCATCCAGGGTACTGCACCAGTTCCTGGATGCCATGTCAGCACATGTCGGTGAGCAGGTATATTTCCCCAATTCCCATGAGGCATTGGCCAGCAATATGCGTCTTTTCCACCAAATAGCAGAATACCCTGAGGTAGTGGGTGCAATAGACTGCACGCACATACACATCAAAGCACCACCCGGTGAGCGGGGTAGGGTCTACATCAACCGCAAGTGCTTCCCCTCCATCAACTTCCAGGTCATGTACGATGCCCAGGGCATAATAATGAATGTGTGTGCTGGCTGCCTTGGAAGCTATCACGTTTCCCACATCTGGCATCTGATACAGTTGTACCAGAGATTTGCCAATGGGGATATCCCTGACGGTCACCTAGTGGGGTATGCTGGATACGCACTGGAGCCGTGGCTGATGACCCCCATCAGAAATACACACACACCCGAACAAGAACTCCATAATGAGGCACACGCATAAACAAGAAACATTATTGAGTGTGTGTTTGGGATGCTCAAGTCATGATTCTAGTGCCTGGACACATCTGGTGAAGCCTTGCTGTACTCGCCAACTACATGTACCCAAATTGTTATGGTATGTGCCATGCTACACAATATGATCATGTGGAAACAGCTGCAGCAGGAACAGCATGGGGCAGGGCCAAACAGACCCCCACCATTGCCAAGGCCTGCACAGGCACAGTGTGACTCGGAGGAGGAACAACCTGAACCTGCCCCAGTAGGCAGAAGGTGTGCCCAATATGCCTTGGCAAAGAGGCAACGCATAGCACATACATTGACTCAGTAGGAACCCTGGAAATGACACCTCTCTCTGACACGCACATACAATAAAAGGGATGCCTAACTTGACACTACCTGTTTTCAAACATGTATAGGGAGTGTACTATGTGCATCTGACATAGGCAGACCTGCAGCACCACCTGAGGCATGATTGCCCTATTTTCAGCAATATAAAGCAGTGCTAAGCACATTTTACCACTATTTAGCATATTTAAACACAATTGCGTGGAGCTGCGCACCACGCTAACTAGCGCAACGTCGGGCAACGTTGAGCAATGTTGGGCAATGTTGGCCAAAGTCGGGCAAAGTTGAGCAAAGTCAGGTAAACACGCTCACACCTGCTTTACTGTTCCTTAAGCAGTCTGGTCTGCCCACAGGAAAATAAAAAGCAGTGACAGGGCTCGAACTCAGGATACTGTGCACTATAGTCACAGTACTGAACCACTAAGCCATGACAGCATTTCACTGGCACAGACACAGCAGGACAATTGTAGACTAACGCAAACACAAACAAATGCTGTATCATGCCCTCTGAAGAGGCATATGAGTAACCTCCCGCCAGGCCTATGCAGACAGATAACAGCAGGCCAGGCAGTGTGATGTGGGTTGGGTAGGCTATGAAGTCACAAACTATTATACATGAAATTGGAAGCGAAGATCTGTAGTACAGTAGTATGCCTTTAGCCAGTATGATAGGCAACAATACAGACTGGAGTACCTGACATAGCAGTGCAAGCCTAGCAAATGTGTTATAAGTGTCAGGTGAACCCCTCATCCTATGTACACCCACAGTAACAATCAGGTGTGCCCCCCCGGGTAGGAATGTACAAATAATAGCTGTCCCCCCTGTATGTAGAAATGTTGATAAGTCTATGCAAAGTGACTCATGGAAGCCCTGCAGGCACAGCATGCTTCCTGTCGATGTACAACACAAAGGTGAGCCCTGAAGTAAAAAACAACTTGATTTTTCACACACATATAATATATATGTCCATACTGGGCATGAATTTAGCAAATTTCAGTCAGCAACATACTGAAAGGTCATACTGGGTGTGCTCACACACTTCAACAAATTTAGCAAATTTCATACTGAAAGGTCATACTGGGCTTGCTCACACACTTAAATAAACGAAGCAAATGTTAGTCAACAACATACTGAAAGGTCATACTGGGCATGCTCACCCACTTAGGCCATGTCTGAGTACAGCAGTGGGCCACATATATCTGGCAGTTGCAGTTCTTTCCCCAGAAACGTGTCACTATTCACCAATCCTGCCTTGCGCACACAGTTATATGAAAACAGATCCATATAATATATTGGACTCCTGTCATAATCAAACTATGTACTACAAGTACTTAAGTTGTTCAAAGAAAGTGAAAATTCAAAGAAGATCAATAAATCTCCGATCAGTATCATCAATAAACAATGAGCACTCCTAACATTATCCAAGCCATGTTCTGGCAAAAATATTGTCAAAGAGTCCATAGAGAACCATGAAGCTTGCTTTCGCTATATCATAAATATCAGTGTAAACTCATATACGTTCTGAATCAGTGCAAACTGTAAATGAATACATGTATATGACTCACATTGCCAACATCTTGTCAGAAAGGTTCATACATATTTACCCCCCTCTCACTGACAAAAGGGCCCATTATCATACCTGGAAATTGTGAAAACCCAGAAATCACATATACAATGGTTAAACAGCTCTTTCCAAACCTAAAAGCACGGCGTCTGTGGGATGACATGGTTTCCCTAGCTGTGTCATATGTGAACTCCTAAACAAACAGACCCTGCACCTGAACAGTCTGTTGAGACTCACCTTCTGTACAGTATATGAAACTGTTGAATGGGTTACAGCAACGTTTGGCACACTCCACAAGTGTTGGTGCACAACAGATCATGGGAGCTATTGTCTTATAAGCTTATTAAGCCTGATCTGCAAGGCCATGGAGTCCATCATGATGGAACTCATAAACTGAGCTATTGGGAGCCTACAAACACCCAACCCTACCCATTTTGGTTTGGTCAGGGGCAGATCATGGTTCCCAAACCTGCTAAACTGTTTTCAAGGCAGTCACCCAGGACATACATCAATGAAATGAGCTACACACGTCCCACATTGGCCTTGAAAAGCCCTTTTCCAGCATCCCAGACATGTCATATCCACAAAATCAAAAACTTGTGCATAAATATGTATGTCATCTGATGGATTGCCAACTGGGGCACAGATAGATCCCACAAGGTAAGAATTCTGGTCTCCTGTTCAAGCTGGTAACAACTGCGGTCCCCCATGGCTCAGTCCTGGGATCCCTCCTGTCTGGTGTATACTTTTCATAAATACAGTCAAACACACGAGGGCTATGTTTAGCAAAGTTTGTGGATGACTGCAAAAAAGTTGTCATAATCGATGTTTGGGACAACAGAGACATCCTTAAAAAGGGTCTCAGTCAGACAAATGTGGTGTCAAAATTATGACCTCGAGCTACAGTCATACAAATACCACATAGGTGCCAACACCCTAAATATGGAGCTGATAATAAGGGATCTATGGACACATGTGGATAGTCATCTCTACTTCCAGAAACACATTCACAAAGTGGTTAGAAAATCATGCTATGTGTTCCCACAAACTGCCAAGGTCTTTGCATGTAGGTCAAAGGAGGTTTCCTCTACTCATCAGTCATCAGACCCATCAGAGAGTACCACAACACACTTGCGATGAATCTGACTAGGCAACTTCAGCAGCTGGAAAGACCACTGAAGTACCTCAACAAGAGGATTACTTGCCTCAAACAGTTGCCCCATACAACACGACTGAATTTAACTCAGTCTGTACTCTGTTGCATACTGTCTACTCAGGAGATCTCTGCCCAACAGACAGGTCCATGTCCAATGCAGAACTGATGTACATGCTCTATCTGAAGTAAACCCAAGCTCGCTGTACCACATGCTCTAGGGATATCATCATCACAACATTAAATAGAACATGTTGGAGGGATACATTACTAACTCACAGACTTCCCTTCCTTTGGAACAGGCTCCCAACCGACATTAAGCCGAGTCCCTCACTGACACTCTTCCAAAGGAGCCTTGATGAGTGTATGTGAAGCTGAACTGTCACACCATGGATCACTTCATCAGAAGGCCTAGGGAACTAACTCCATGGGTGGTGATAGCTGCACACTCTGGCCATACTAATATATGCCTTCAGGCAGATAGCCTGTTACCTACCTATGTACCTATATATATATGTAGGAGGAACACAATATAATAAGCTAAAGATGGATGGGCAGAGATGTGTGTAAGAGGGTGACCATGACAGGGAGCCATCCAGGACTGTCCCACCCAACACACATCCCAATGGCACAAAAGGCATGAGGTGCACATCTCTCCCACTGTACATAACAGCCACCAGTATCTGTAAGCATTACAGTGTATGTGGTCCATGTGCCTGCTGTACAACATGACTGTACAATGAAGTACACATCTGCTATCTGTAGACATGTACCTGTCACATAGGTTCATAGGTATGTAGTAGACTATCTCCACGAAGGCATATATCAGCCTACGCAAGTTGTGCAGCTTTCACCACACCATTGGGTAGTCTCCCAAGGCCTAGTTCTAATAGTTAGTACCCTAAGTCCCTTTCTAGTGGGGCTGCTGATGTGATGCCTGGCATGAATTGTCTGTTTCCCATCCACTCATCAAGTTTCCAATTGAAGAGTGTCAGCGAGGGGTTCTGTTTGATGTACATTGGGACTCTGTTCCAGAGTAAGGCAAGTGTCTGGGATGGTACTCTATCCCACCAGCATGTTGTATTCATTGTTGTGATGAGGTTTATATCCCTGGAATGTGTAGGGCGACTCAAAGTTATCTGTAGATGGAGCATATTCAACAGTTATGTGTTGGACATGGCTCTGTATGTTAGGCAGAGTGTGCCTTTGAATAGGCGGTACGCAACGAAGAACAGATTTAGTTTTACCAGTTGTGTTGCATAACACAACTGTTTGAGGTCAGTAATCCTCTTGGTGAGGTACCTATGTGGTCTCTACATCTGCTGGATAGGCTAAGTTGAGTACATCCAAAATGGTGCACTGTACTAAATGATGGGTCTGATGACGTAGGAGTAGAGTGCCAACACTACCTCTTTGGATCCTGATGCAAACTCTTTGTTGATTAGGTGGGCCACATAGGATCTCCCAATCACTTTGGCAACATGGTTGTCAAAGGAAAGATGACTATCTACTTGTGTCCCCAGATCCCTTATCACCTTGTCATTTTTAAGGGGGTAACACCTATGTGGTAGTTTGTGGGTATTTTGTTTTCAACAAAGAGGATCACTATGCATTCCTCCACAGTGAGCTTGAGGCCATGATTCTGACACCACACATCTGTCTCATAGAGTCCCTTCTGGAGAATATGTCTGTCTTCTGGGGAATCTGTTATGGCAAACACTTTACAGTTCCCAGCAAACTTAGTCAACCACAACCCTCCTGTGTTGGCATGTACATTTGAGAAGTTTATACCAAACAGGAGGGGACCCCAGGACTGAACCCTGGGGGACACCATTCATTACCGGTGTAGAGTATAACATGTAACCAGCAACTCTTAATGTGTGGGATCTATCTGTGAGCCAGTTTGCAATTCATCTTGTGATGTATGGATTCATGGCCAGGTTGGTGAGTTCATCCATGATACCTGACTGGGGAATGGTGTCAAAGGCCTTAGCGAGGTATAGGTAGGCTGTGTTGAGCTAATTTCAATCATCTGTAGCCTGGGTAACTGTCAAAGAAATCCTCCCAGTTCAGGAGGCGTGATCTGCATTTGACGAAGCCAAACTGGGTGTGCTCAACTTTGTGAAGGTTCCCAATCTCTGTATTGTTGACTTCCATTATGATTGGCTCCATTGCCTTGCAGAACACAACTCGTCAGGCTAATAGAGCATGAATGCCAAGGGGTTTTTGTGGCCCCACCCCTGTGGAGTGTGAAGAATGTTGCTGTGCAACATTCTGTGGGTACATATCCTGTAGAGAGCATGTAGAGAGAGGTGTAGGTATCCCTGATGAATATGTATACATCCTCACCCTATGTGCTATGATTCTGGTTCTGATGCTGGAAGGTATGGAATGAGTAGTACCCTGGTAGTGCTGGTGTGCTGTCTGGAGCCTTGAACTAGGTTACTGATACTGCACAGATATCAATATTCTCCATAATGAGAAGTGCCTCAAGTGTGTGCATCTGGAGGCTGAGACTTCTGGCAATGAGTAGCATTTAGCTCACTTTGTGGTTATTTGTGTTGGTTATGGGGTTTGATTTGTCCTGCGTGACCGGTGTTCCACACCTGAAGTCAACGCCTCATTGGTCCCATCTGACCATAAGCTAATTACCCTACATATCCACATTCTGGACCCACACCCCCATTAAGGAAACCATGTTAAAAAATGTCTCCAAAGCCAACTTCATGCTTCTTAAGATAGAAGTGCTGAACTGCAGGAAACCCATGCAGATGGACAATACAGTTACGACTACTGAATCCTTCATAATTGCACTTTATAAGCACTTACATGACTGCATGCATCGTGCTATCCTCCAAGAAAAGGAAGCCAATCTGGTGTTCCCCTGCCATAAACAAACTGCACAACAGAAGGAAGAAACTGTTGTAAAAGACGGTAAAATCCCATGAGTGGAGGAGATCCATGGTCAACATCAGTAAGAAGCTGTGATCCCTGATAAAATCCTCCAAAGCTAGTTATGAAAACAAAATCGACACTGATTCTAAAGGCAACCACAAAGCATTCTATAGCTATGTCAAGAATCTCAATGTCAACACTCAGATCTACTCTGAGTTATAGCACAATGGCACTAAATATACAGACCCAACTGATATTGCCAACATCCTGGCAGATAGGATCAGTGCTAACTTTATCCCCTTCTCACCCCTGAAAGAGCACATCTCTATAACTGAAGACTGCAAAGTTGCTGTCATCACGGCTGCACAGTAAAAAACACTCTCCAAAGCCGGAACACAGCATCCATGGGACCAGATAACATCCCAGGCTGTGTTCTACACAAACTACAGAACGAACAGGCACCACACCTACGTACCATGTTCAGTCATAGCCTCACCTCAGGCTTTGTGCCTGCTGAATGGCGCACAGTGATGGTTATCCCACTACACAAGGGGGGAGCCACCACGGACCCCAGGAACTAGCGCCCCATTAGCCTGATGAGTCTGCTCTGCAAGGCCATGGAATGTATCATCATATAACTTATAAAAAAAAGACATTGGTAATCTCCAAACTCTGGACCACAACCATGTTGGGTTTGTAAAAGGCAGATCATGTCTCCTAAACCTGATAGACGTCATTGAAGCAGTCACCAGAACCGTAGACAAGGGTAAGGTGGTTCACACAGCCTATGTAGATCGTGTATGGCTTTCAGCACCATCCCCCACTCTGGAATTATAGATAAACCCACTAAACTAGGTATAAATTGCCATGAACTACAGCATAGGTGGTGGCATACGTAACACTGAAAGTGTGATAAGAGACCTTGGGTCACAGGTGGACAGTGGACACACCTGTGATAATCACATCCCCACAGTAGTCAGGAAATCCTTCTATGTGGCACACCTCATCACAAAAGGTGTCTCATGCAGAATAGAAGAGGACATTGTTCCCCTCTACTCATCACTCACTAGATCCATAATAGAGTACAATGCACCTTTTGCTATGTACCTCACAAGACATCTACAACAACTGGAAAGCCTGCAGAAATACCTCAAAAAGAGGATTAACGGCCTGAAATACATGCCATACACAGACCGTCAAAAAATGCTCCAGCTGTACTCTCTCGCATATCGCCTACTCAGAGGTGATCTCTGCCTAACATACAAAGCTATGTCAAACACAGAGCTGTTGGACATGCTCCACATAAAACACTCACAATCCCACTGATCTTTGGCCCCAAAACCCAGAGTGAAATACAAAAGGAAGGGGTGTATCCATTTACCTTATGGATACCCACACCTTCAGGTTAGTGGCACAGCATGAGGCCTTGGAGCCCATGCAAGTGCAACTAACATTAGGCAAAGCTGCTTATCAGATTGTAGCCTGCTACAGATCACCTACCTTGTCTCAGGAACCTCACTCAGTATTCCTGAGAACACTGGAAAATATAAAGGTCATACCAAACACCATTATATGAGGAGATTACAACTACCCAAACATTGACTGGGAGAATTACTCGTGTACAATGTCGTTTGCCCAATGCTTCCTAGATTTTAAAAACTCAAATGCCCTGGAACAGCTGGTCACCACACCCACTAGAGGTGACAACATACTGGACCTGATCATCACCAACATGGGGTACCAGTGTTCCACACCAGAGATTAACCCCTTGCTGGTAATATCAGACCATAAAGTAATCACGCTGGACATCCACATCCCCCCCAGTCAAGGAAACCACTGTGAAGAAATTTTCAAAAGAAAACTGCACACTTCCCAAGACCAAAGTGGAAAGTTCCAAAGCCCCCTTGCTATAGGATAGTGCTATACCATCTGCAGAATCATTTACAAGTGCATTCTATGAGCTTCTACAGGGATGCATGGATCGAGACATCCCAAATAAAACCAAGATACACTCCTCCAAAAAGAAGAAACCAATCTGGTGGTCGTTGCCCATAAATAAGCTATACAATAGAAGGAGGAAACTAACACATGATAGAGCAAACGTCACAAAAGGAAAGGCATCACTGATCATTATTAGGAAGAAACAATGATCGCTCATAAAATAATCCAAGGCCAGTTTCTAAAGACAAATTGCCAGGGAATCTAAGAATAACAACCACAAAGCCTTCGTTAGCTATACCAAACATTTAGGTGGCAACTCTCAAATATGCTGTCAGCTACTGCAAAATGGCAAAAAATACACTGAACCAACTGACATTGCCCACATCCTGGTGGACAAGTTCAGTGCAAACTTCACCACCCCCTTCACCCCCAAAAGGGCCTGTGTCCATCCCAGAAGAATGCAGAGCCCCAGACTTTATGGACGTGCAGGTAAAAACAGCCCTCTCCAAAGCTAAGAACACAGCATCAATGGGACTGGATGGTGTCCCAGGCTGCATCTTACACCAGCCCCAAAAGGAACTACACCCTCACCTACATTCATTGTCCAGACTCAACCTTACCACAGGCTATGTACCCAAAGAATGGCATACAGCAACAGTCATCCAGCTCCACAAAGGTGGTGCCACAACAGAACCTGGAAACTATTTCCCTATAGGCCTTCTCAGCCTGGTCTGCAAAGCTATGGAGCAAATTATCATAGAACCCATAAACAGAGACATTGGAAACCTCCTGACACTGGACTCTACCCAATTTGGCTTTGTTAAAGGCAGATCCTGCCTCCTAAACCTAGTTGACTTCTTTGAAACAGTTACCAAGGACATAGTTGGAGGGGAAAGTAGTCCACACAGCCCACCTGGACCTCACTAAGGCCTTTGACACTATTCCCCACTCTGGCATCATGGACAAGCTTACCAGCTTGAACATTAACCACTATGTCACAGGATGGGTGGCCATCAGGCTCACAGATCAAACACACATGGTCAGAGTTGCGGGTGCCATGTCCGACTCTAAACCAGTCACAAGTGGCATCCCACAGGTCTTGGTCTTCAGACCCCACCTGTTCAGTAGATACTGCTCAGAGGTACAGGCAAGCACGGGAGGAGTATGGCTGACCAAGTTTGCAGATGACTGCTAACTGTGGTCCATAATCGACTCTACGGCTGACACAGACATCCTCCAGAAGGGTCTTACAGAGACAGATACCTGGTGTCAAAACAATACTGCCAAGCAGAATGCCAAAAAAATGCATAGTCATCCCCTTTGGATAAAACAAAGTGCCCACAAATTACCACATAGGTGATAATCCAGTATGAACGGAGAATGTAATTGTGGACCTGGGGACCCAGGTAGATAGTAAACTCTCCTTTGATCGCATTGCCAAAGTGTTTAGAAATTTTTTCTATGTAGCCCACTTAATGTCACCTAATGTAACCCACTTTGTCAAGTCTGATGATGTCAACATCCTACAAATGTATCTGTGGAAAGGAGAACTTACAGTAATGTGTATAGCGCGTTGTATAAATGTGTACTGCTGTAGTATCATGAAGTAGTTAGGTAGGGGTTTGAATCCTGCACTTGCCAGCTGTATGAGAGTGTGTGTGTGTGTGTGTCTCCTTGGAGAGGAGCAACCTTTTTGAAGACTACTGAAACACCTTAAAAGTGTATACTCATCTTTGTCAAGTCTGATGATGTCACCATCCTACAAGTATACCTGTGGAAAGGAGAGCTCCCAGTAATGTGTATAGCATGTCACGTAAATGCATACTGCTGTAGTATCATAAAGTAGTTAGATAGGGGTTTGAATCCTGCACTTGCCAACTGTGTGTGTCTCCTTGGAGAGGAGCAATCTTTTTGGAGACTACTAAAACACCTTAAAAGTGGTATACTTTGTCAAGTCTGATAATGTCACCATCCTACAAATATACCTGTGGAAAGGAGAGCTCCCAGTAATGTGTATAGCGCGTTGTATAAATGCATACTGCTGTAGTATCATAAAATAGTTAGATAGGGGTTTGAATCCTGCACTTGCCAACTATGTGTGTGCGTCTCCTTGGAGAGGACCAATCTTTTTGGAGACTACTAAAACACCTTAAAAGTGGTATACTCATCTTTGTCAAGTCTGATGATGTCACCATCCTACAAATATACCTGTGGAAAGGAGCACTCCCAGTAATGCGTATGGTGTGTCGTGTAAATGCATACTGCTGTAGTATCATAAAGTAGTTAGATAGGGGTTTGAATCCTGCACTTGCCACCTGTGTGTGTGTGTCTCCATGGAGGGGAGCAATCTTTTTGGAGACTACTGAAACACCTTAAAAGTGGTATACTCATCTTTGTCCAGTCTGATGATGTCACCATCCTGCAAATACACCTGTGGAAAGGAGAACTCCCAGTAATGTGCATGGCACATCGTGTAAATGTGTACTGTTGTAATATCATAAAGTAGTTAGGTAGGGGTCTGAATCCTGCACTTGGTGACCGTGTGTGTGTGTGTGCTCGGTCAATGTGTCATGGGTTTTGCTTTTACTACTGTATGACATACCACAATGACAACAGTATGTGCATTACACGTCAGGTAGCTGTGTGGCAGATACATATACATATTTGTGACCTCAATTATTTCATAGGTGGGAACCCTGCTTTCTCCATGAACACATCTGTTATCTTTGCCAGAGTGTGCTGCAGCTTTCCAGACCTTAGGTCACATCTGTATGCTTGTGACAAGCCTAGCCCCTGCAGTGATCCCTGGCCTATGTCATCCGTTTCACATACACTCATTACGGTTTCTGTTGAATAGTGTGCGTGAGGGTTTATGCCTGAGGTATATTTGAAACCTGTTCAAAAGCAGCAAAGTCTGTCAAAGATGGCTATTTATTATAGGTGTGCAACAACCTTTGTGGATATGAATGCAGACCCCTTATTGCTTATGTGATCCACAGAGGGATTTCCAAAACCCTTTGGAAATGTGATTATCAAAGGAGAGATGACTTAACACATGGCTCTACGTATACATCAGTACCTGTTCCACATTTTGGGGGCTACTACCTATGTGGTACTGTGGGGATACTATGTTTTGTAAAAGTGGATGACTATGTTTTATTTGGCTTATAACTTTACAGCATGGGTTTGACACCAGGTATCTGTCTGTATGATACCCTTTTGGAGGATGTGTGTGTCATCTGGAGAATGCATTATAGCCCACAGTATGCATTGCCAAACATGGCCAGACATATCCCTACTGTGTTTGCTTGTACCTAAGAAAGTTATATGCCAAACAGGAGTGGTCCCAGGACTGAGTGCAGGTGAATACCACTTGTTACTGGCATAGAATAGTACTTGAAGGCTACAAATGTTACTGTGTGTTCTACATCTGCGTATCAGTTGTCAAGCCATCATCTAACAATTGTTTATGGGCAGGCTGTTGAGGTTATGTATACTACCAGAATGCAAACCAATGACAGATAGTAACAACAGTATCACCCACAGTACAGTGTCAAACCGTGTCATACACACACGTGTACTCATGTTCCAAAATGTGTGTAGTACAATGCATACTGGCCACCAATAGAAACTATGGAGTGTTAACACTGTCTAATACAGGGCATGTCACCCTGCCCATGTGTCCAATATGCACATGCATGCAGACAGTGCACCTCAACCATGTTCACAAATGTACATCTGCAAATCTGTGCTGCACACATCCCACACTTACTGTCCACTCTATAACACATGCTGACAAAACTACACACATCAGCCAAATGATACATGGGCAGACAATACACAATTTGAATAAACACTGGTGTAAACAATACTGCATTGATAATTATAGCTTTAATGCATCATGCCTGCTCAGCTACACCTTCAAGGATATCATTACACTTTACTGCTGACAACATGCTACACATTAAAACATTGCTATACTGTAATAAAATCACCCTGTGCATCAGCACCATGTTAGCCTGTTCCTGCATCAATGTTACAGATGACAGGAGGTGGCACAGGTTTCATCATATGCACAGGGTGTGTTGTTGGTTTGCCAGAGGCCTACATTGAGCCATACAATCGACATGTGTGTGTGTGTGTGTGTGTGTGTGTGTGTGTGTGTGTGTGTGTGTGTGTGTGTGTGTGCGTGAGGGCCAAGAGTACTGTTATGGGCCAATGTGGATGTAATGTGTGCGGGTAAGTGTTTGCCCTAGGTGTCTGGTTTATATGTGTGTGTCTGCATGCACACTGTTCCACCATGTGGCTGCCATATACAGGGATTTGTGGGACAGCTACAGACTGTACCTGGCAGGCTTTACAGATCACCGTCTCTGGCCATGGATACGGGACCTGTGCCTGGCAGGGGTGCTACAGACAGTATCAGGTACTAATCCAGACTGGGTACTATCCTCAGAAGTTGACATATGTCCACTGGATCCAGGTCCCTGCTGGGACTGGCCAGAGCTCATGCATGTGGTCTTCTAGGACGGTCTATGGCAGCCTCCCTCAACATTGCTGGGGCTGGTACTGGCACTACAGGAACGGCTATGACTTGATGGACGTACATGGCGACTGCCAGCTGATGATGTTGCTGGCATACATCCACGTCGACGTCTCAACCATCCCGCACTGTCCTGACACATGGACATGACATTGTGGAAGACATCTAATGTCTCACCCCAACGTCTATCAATGACCTCAGTGTAATTACGTATGGCACCTGCTAGGTCACAGATACTGTCATTTACAGAGGTGTTATGAGCCCTCTGTGCCCTTAGTCCCTGTCTGGTGTACCGCTCCATACGTGCCTGTGCCTCCATGACAGCCTGGAACATGCATGTGGTTCTAAGAGTTGTGGCACATCTGCCAGGGGCATGATGACCAGCAGTGCTCTGACGAGAACCCCTGGACATCTGTCTATGTGGTACCATTCCAGACATCTGGCTATGGCTGCTGTGTCCTGATGCATGTGCCATAGATGCCACACTGTCCTGGCCAGTGCCGACTGTACACTGTCCCTCTGCTAAGGGCATTGGTGATGATGGATGTACAGGCAGTATGACTGTGTGCATGGATGGGGTGGAGACTTGTGTACTGTCAATTGGTGGCCCAACAACAGACCCTGACAAACCTGCCTGTGCCTCAACACACCTATCCTCATTATCACTATCTGTGTCAGTAACATCAGATTCCCTGCTGCACTGAACCAGCCCCACCTCAGCACCTGTGAGAGGAAAACAGGAAACACACTTTAAGACCTGTACATGATGTCAGACCACATGCACACATACACATATACACATGCACACACACAAATACACTCCTCACTAAAGCAGACAGACATAGACACACACACACACACACCACCAGCAATCTCAGGACATACTCAATAGCAGTTGATGGTGGGGTACAGTATCACAAGTAAAACAGTCATATCACACATGTCAGTATGCAGAACATGTGTTGCTCAACAGCATGCAGTGCAAGTGTAGACAGTCCTTGTTACTAATAGTATACATGGCTTTGATGCATGTGTTTTCCTGTTCGGTGATTGGCCTCCCCCTGGAACGCAATGCATACATGGACACAACATTGCTGTGCAAGTATTCAAAACTCTGTAATATACTGTGCACCATCACTCACAGGTCTACATACCATGGCTGGATGTGTATCTGTGTGTCACATAGATATCCAATTCTGATTAGAGCCTCTGTGTCTTTAGAAAATAATTATGGTCACAGTTTTAGCTCATGCATGATGTGTATACACACAAGATCAGTGGTGCATGTATAACTGATGGAGTACCATTGGTCCACATACCCAATGTACAGTAGTTATGGTGAGTGTAGATCATATTGTGGGCATGCCAGTGTTATCCATGCCATGGCATGCTAAAACACAACTGCAAATTTAAACATCACACATACCCAATGAGTGTCATATGACCTAGCCACTCAATAGCATCACAAGACATATATGTGTCAGTTGTGCAAATGGTGATTGGTATGCATATTGTTTAGAGATGCATATGTTTGCACACACACAACATTGAGGTGTATAGCAATGAAAGCTATGTGTAGTACTGTGGTTACAATAACTGGATGGAGTGTAGTACCATAAGCCATCATCATGAAGCATCGTGTGGTCACTCAAGGCTACAAATGTGTCCCAAACCAGAACCTATCATGCTGTACCAGAACTGCACTACCATGGCTACATTCACCATTTCACAACCAGTTGTTACATGGGTTTGTAAGGAGGCCAATAAGGAGCATTCCCTAACATGAATGTGTTGTGTGTTGCAGAGTGTTTCACTGCCCCATGATAGGCCTCTACCCCTCAGGTATATTATGTGTGCTGTGTGGATGACATTTGGGATACTGGAGTGTGACTTTACAGAGGGTTTGTGAATCCTTCATGTGTAGCATGTTAACATGTTCTGTGTATGACATAGTTGTGTATGTTATGTGCATGTTGTGTATCGACTCTGCCTATCCAATGGTCACTACAGTGTAGCCACATTTGTTTGAGATGGTCTGTGTATTGCATGTGTTTGAAGCAGCTAATCACATTAGTGAGATGTGCGTGGTCTCACAGCAAACATGCACAGCATGCATTATGGGTAGGGGTGTTACATGTGTACATGGCCTACACCTTAACTATGACATACACTTTTTATTTGCAATAATAAATGTAGAACACAGTCACCAGCATCTGTCCACTGCCTTACTGTCACACCAGAGGGACCTACATAGATATGAGACAGTTTGTCAGTGGCGACAGCTGTGGCATTGCTACTGTGGGTTTGCAGTCTTACAGTAGAACAACAGTTTACATTCACAGGCCTACAGATTATGTTCCAAATGATCAGTATTGCACAACAACAGGCTCCACATCTTCTAACTACACAGTACACATCTCACATATGCATGATCTACCAATAGAGGTAACAGTAGTCCACAAATATGCCATGTTACCTGCATGCTCCATGTGTTCTTGCTGGGTGGCTCCAACCTCCATCATGTTAAATGTCTGCTGCTGTTGTTGGGCAAGTGCCACCAGGCTCAGGAGCAGCTCCTCCACTCTGGTGAGGGGGGGATGGATGTTATCCCCACCACCTCTTGCAAGCTGTTGTCTCCGTACATCAGAAGCACGCTGATGGACATGTCTAAGTAGATCACTGCAGTGGTGCCATACCTGCTCATATGTCCGGTTATGCAGGCCTACCTCATTTAGCCTCCGGACAACATCTTGCCACATTGCAGTACGCTCCTGCTGGTCTTGGCTGGTTCTGGAGAATAGTAGGCTGTAGTGCTGAATCATACAGCTGGTAAGAATCTCATCTTCAGCACTACTGTAGCTAGGATTTCTATGGTGTGCCATGATCCCTGGAAGACATAAAGAAAAGATATGTATGAGCAAGTCATATGGCACATTTAACATTATAGAGTACAGATATCACTGAACTGCCATATATAGCAACCTATTAGCTGACTGAGATTAATCATTTTCACTACCACTTATCAGTGCTCACCCCACAACTGCTTGAAAGTGCCTGGCACACTCTATATAATAAACCATTCTCTGCACAGCAACAAAATAAAATCATTATATAAGACTATACAAGAGTACCTGGCACACTGTATGCAACACAATGTACCATCTAGCCACAACAGATATGGATCAAGCCAATGCATAAAGAAATATGTTATCCATCGCAATGTTTGTAAGGTCCAGTTACAGTATTGCCATTATACCACACAACTTGTTGATGGCAAACCCGTGGCCAAAATATGTGCACAATTGTAAATATAGGTGCCATACTGCTGTAGTAAACTATAAATGTTTCTAGATACGCAGTTATATATTGTAACACACATATGACAGAGGACATGTTACAGGTATACCCACACACACATCAGACATAATTACAAGACACAAAGGTATGGCAACCCAGATAAGCTTTACGTGTGTACCATATAGTACTGTGTGTCACTACTTGCAAAACCTTAAGCTTGAGGAATGTAATCTGTGATGACTACAGGGACCACACAAAACAGTGGTTCCAAGCAATGTGGACATGCACCATACTTTGCTGTTTAGGCCCAGAGCTTCAAGTAGTACTACAGTACATACAGGATTTGGATTCAACATCAGTACCAATCAATAAGCATACATGTAGTGCTTTAGCCTCCATTGACACACCCCAGTTAACACCAAGGGACTACATCAGACTGTATGCCATAGTGCTTTATCTGCCTAGCAACAGCATACACAGCTTTTGCTGGGATCAAAGCAAGGACCCATAATACCAGGACAGTAACAGTTTCCCGCTAAGCTATCCCACAAATACACATCTTTGACATATTCACCAACACATTCAGTCAACTTTACATAGAATCTATTGCAACAAGTAGTTGTGAGTGTATGAGTATATGTGACTCTCTCTCTCTCTTTGTATATATATGTATATATATATATATATATATATATATATATATATATATATATATATATATATATATACATATACACATCCATTGGTGTACACATATACAATCCACCTTTCATGGTGGGAATATCAGTTATACAAAGGATGTGAGGTATACAGTAATGTAATAATATTGCACAGTCTTGTGAGAAATGCATTGAAAATGTTCACAGCCCAGGTAGCTTTAGCAGGCCTCACTGGCTGCAACATTGCAAACTGAACAAAACACCCACAGTGTTTAACCACCACGTCATATACCAGCACTGTATGCTGTCTTGTTTGTCACACACTAAAACCTACATACAAATATACACATAACAAACTTCACCAACATATATATGTCCACCCTTCACAAACAGTTGCAATTTGTCCCTTGCTCTATGCACATATACAGATGTTAATATATATGACACATGTATATCTCTCCGTATGTGTGTGCCATAAACACACAAGGTCCACACTGTTGTAAGTCCCTGGACCTCACAGCTAAACTGTTGGGCCTTGCTGCAACATGAACAAGTGTCACATGTGAACACACAGTAATATTAGAGGATGTATATATAGCTCCAAATGCTAGATTTGCATACTAGCCTGGTACAGCAGTTGCCAATGCTAAGCTACACTGTAATATGACTACCATGCATGTGTTACTCTGTCACATCCATGTTTATATAAATGTTAGTGCTAATCCCCAAAACAGCCATTGGCCACACTACTGTACAGAACACAGACAACATGGATCAGATGTTTGACATTTAATGCTGAGCTACACATTTCACAGTTATGTCCCACTGCCCACAGGTACACACTGAATTGTCCATGGCAGTAGTTAAGCAGGACATCTGTGCATAGATACATACTGCTGCCACATATGAATGGTACACATTATGTAGAGTACTCTTCAAAAACATCTACTACATGCCAGTAAATACATATCTGTTACATACCTTTCCTTTGTATGAGTTGGTATTATTTCTTTTTCCTTTTGCTTTTCACTCTCTCTCTCTTTCTCTCTCTCTCTCTCCTGTCAGTCTCTGCAATAGAGTGATTGAGTTTGTTGGCAGCAATTACAGCCTGCTTTTATAGGTATTTGCACATGTGCATGTGATGGCCTCTGCACCAGTTGGTGGCCACCATTTGCTAATTGCATGCAGCCTGCTGTGTGGTAATTGCAGTAATCACTGTCATAGCAACCCAATTCTATAAATTGCGAACTCAGGTAGGCATGGCCCTTTCAGCTTTCCAAGATGGGGATCATGCTTTTTTGCTGTGGACATCGTTGTTTAAGGCAGCAGGTTGGTATAGTTCTTATATCTGAAGCCAAGAGTGTAGCCAGTGATTTAAATGTTGTACTCAGACTTGAATGTTGCTGCTTCCAGTACACACTTGTCAGTGTAGAATTGTACTCACCCCTCAAAATGCTAACCCAAGATACATGGGAGTATGTACTTTCTTTTCTTTTTGTACAATTAACTGCCATACAAAACTAGTTTTTGAGATGTATTCCTTTGGCACATGAATTGTTTGCGAACTGCTATACTATGAATATTAATTTGCTCACTTCTGAACAGTTTGTGCTTTTTTAGTGTTGACATTAGCACAGGCTGCTCAAGACAACTGGACACATTTCAGTACTGAGTATGCCTACCTACATCCTTGGTAGACCCTGAACACACAGGTATATTCTACATTTAGGTAGGAGTGCAGAAGTACAGAGAACATTATGTATTATTGTGTGAATTTTATCTTTCTGGACTTAAATGGTTGCTGTGTACCTGTTAGTTTATCAAGGCAATTGGTCTGTCTGCGTAGCTCCCAACTGTAGAACTATCCACATGGTAGCCAGAGGTTAGCCTGTTATTCTTTGTCTGTGCACCACACCGATCTTTTCAGCACTGGAACAATGGCATTGTTACAGTTGGTTGCTACCAGTACATGGCTACATCCTTTTGTATTTCAGTATTGTACTCCTACATAAGGGTATGCTTCTGGAACTCCTTCCAAAGCTATTTGCACAGTGTGTAACAGCAGAAAAGCTGATATGCCTGTGTGTTTCTGCCTCTGCCAGGCCTCTCAAATACTCAGGTACATACTTGAACAGACTCAGGGAAAAGTATGTAAAAGTGAGGTACACATTTAAAATATTAGTGCCATTAAGTTGAGAACCAGAGCATATGGATTAATACACCTTTTCTGAAGTACAAGCAGTGTCAAACTCTTACTTATTGTCATTATTCATTAAGTGTAATTCACCACCTTTCTGGCCAATGTCAGTACTTTTCAGAGGGATTCAGAGGGACACAGCTAAAATTTGTTTCAAACTCAGGAGCATCCCTGAAAATTAGGCAGAGTTGGGAGGTATGGCCTCTGCCCTAATCAGATATGCCAGTGTTTGTTCTGCTATGATACTGTGTGCGGGTTGTAAAGTGCTGCTGTAACATTATTTCCTGCTGGAATGGCTGCTTCTCTTATCACAGTCATGTAATGCAATTCCCCAACAACTGCTGGTAAAGATCCACAGAACAAGTTGTGTGTTATGGCATTCCTATTTTTCCTTTACATTCACTCACTCTGATGCATGATATATTTATTTCAGCACCAGCTTGTTGTATATCTACCATGGCTTAGTGGTACTTCATGCAGTGTAAGTGTGTACAAGGTCCCGGGTTCAAGACTGACAGAGGTGCTTTATTTTGCTGCTGAGCAGAACAAGGGCCCTCACATACAGACTGACTAAGGCACTTTTAAGCAGTTGTGAGCGGGTTTGCGCGGGGTTGCGTGGGGCTTAGCAGTGCTTAGCTAAGCGCAAACAAGCCCACACTCGGGGCAACCCGCTAACTACTGTTTAAAAGTGCTTACTCTCGCTAACCCCTGCGCTCATTTCTGTGAAATAAAAGAAAATGGGGAGATAGGAAAGTAGTGAAAAAGGGGGACAAAGAGGGAAAGACAGTAGGGAAAACAGCTCAGGATGTGCAGGACGGGTGTAGGGAAGGTCCATAGCTGCCCATTTCTTTAACAGCAACAGCTGTGCATATGCAATAAATTTGGAGGGAAATATGAAACCTTCCACCCCTGAGAGAGGGGTGAGGACAACAAAGTATGTTGTACTGTCAATTAAATTACATTTTATGTATCCAACGGACATGTGTGCAAAATGGGCAGCTATGTATGGGGCGTATTTTTTTTGGGGAGCAGATTGCCCTTTTTTTTCAGGTGAGAGTGGAATGTGGGGTAGGGGAAGTAGGTATATTTGGGGAGGTAGGTTGGGGAGGTAAACAGACAAGACAAACAAGATGCATACAAGGGTGGAATATGACACATGTGGTGGGTGAACACCATTGACGGGGAAGGATGTTTGCAAATCGCAAGCCCATGAGCCCACAGATGGCAACAATGGAACTGAGATCCCCACCCATGGGCAGTCACCACTGCGCCTTCACAGCCCAGAGGCTGGCTGTGCTGGGGGCTGCGTAGGAGGGGCAGGCTCACCCGTGAGTTGCTCCACTCATGCCTCAAGCTGGTGTAGAAGATCAGCGACAGAACGCTCAATCTCTCTATGCACTACAGCCCGGACCATTCAGAGGATGATAAGTGGCCCTCCTCCGCCCACGCTTGCACGGGGGGGACGAGCCCCATCCCCTGCACCACTTCCACCCGAATGTGGCACAGGGCCAATGGAGGAGGAGGTCCCAGGCTGGGCACCGGACCTGCTGGTGCCAGGTGCCATCGCCAGCTGAGGTGGGACAGGTGGGTCTGCTGGGACCGGCCTTCCCATATGTTCTATGTTTTGGAGGATTTAATGAAAATATGGGTTAGTAACAGTCAACAGCATTCCCAATTAGTTATAACAGCATGCAGAAGTATTCCCATTAACCCAACACACCAGAGTTCCAACAGTTGAACAGCAAGCATAACACATGCATATATAGAACAACAGTGGACATTACAACATTACAACAGCATGCAGGTTTAATTGATGGCAACAGGCCACCATTATTGTGGTATTTGAACAGGGCACATGCATTGAAATAAATGCAGATATTTATAAACCAATAGGACATATGTCCCAACAAATGTTTTGAGATTAGACATACCCATTGAAGTGTGGAATTGCATTTTTTATGCACATACAGTAGGGTGGAAAAAGATAGCTACATTAACAACTTATATTTCCTTCTACTTTACACTACATTCCTATTAACTACAGTTATATGTCCCCTACATGTATTATTACACTACCCAATTGTCCTTAAATTGTGAAATGGGTTTTGCTAGATCTTTATATACATGAGCTGTATCTGACATACAAACTGTCCGGGATGCAGATGTTACTGCTACATATTTTGTGAGTTGCTCAGACACACTACTGCTGAGATGGTACACTGACAGCTCTACTTTCCTATAATTATCTACATATGTTCAGGTGAAATTATCAGTTATATGTTAACAGCTCCCTACATTTCTGACAGCACACTGACATTTCTGGAGAACACAATACCAAGCTCCTCATGTGCCAGATTAACCTGTACATGCTGGGCATGAACCAACAGTTGAGGACTGTAAATATGCTTAAAAGCTACTGGCACTCCCTTCATCCACTTTATATGGGCCTATCCAAGAGTGGGTTAAGAGCGCTTAATACAACAGTACTATTTCTATAATGCAAGAGTACAACAACATATCACAGAAAATGACACAGACACACTCCAGGAATTATACCTTTATTAAAGACTTAAAACACTTTTCTAGAGGCTCTCTCATTTATTTTATATAACAGTACATACAGAATAATTATTAAATAATTATTATACTTTTATTTATTGGGTTAAAACACTTTTTTCAGGCTCTCTCATTTATTTTATATAACAGTACATGCAGAATGATTACTAACCTGCCTGGTGGCGCAGCCTTAGCAGCCTATCTGCATAGACTTACTGGTTCGCAGCGCGGACACCTGCAGCTGTGAAGTAAATGAAGTGATATTGAGACATACCTGTCCATAGTATAGACTAGAATAGCAATTCTTACATACTTAATTCCATGGCTTTTTACTCAGTAGTGGGGCATTTTCCATCCCACGGGCCTCCTGGATCCACTGGTCCAGTTGATCCTCCTTGTGTCTCTTCAGGTCTGCGTGGTGGTGTCTGACCTGCTCACCAGTCCGAGGGACGCCTGTGGCACTGGTGAGTTCATGAGATAGACGGTTCCAGGCTTCCGCTTTGTATTGGGTGCCCTGGCACTGGCCCCGCAGGAGTCTATCCTCATGATTATGGACAAGGAGCCAAACCATTACTTTTGACTCCTCAATGCCCCTACATTGTGCTCAAGATCGAGAGCTCTCTCCAGCACCGGCCATGCTGCCTGAAGATGGAAGTTACAACCAGTTATGGCAAGTATTCCCACCTATGGAGCTTAAATATGCCTCATTTACAGCACTTATTTGTGATTGGCCAGTTTTGAAAAAACTCTGCTGAAGGCACACCTGCTTAGCAATGGATAAACTTCCATTGATATGTATGCGTGTGTTGAAAGTTCATGGTTCTGAAATGCTGTCATGGCTTAGTGGCTCAGTACTGTGATTATGGTGCACAGTATCCCGGGTTCGAGCCCTGTCATTGCTTTTTATTTTACTACTGGCCAGACCAGCTAGGAGGTGTGGCTGTGTTTAGCCGACTTTGCTCAACTTTGCCCGATGTTGCTGTACGTTGCTCCACATTGCTGTTCGGTTCTCTATGTTGCTCAGCATTGTGCTGGTTAGCGCGGTGCACAGCTATGCCCAAACATGTTATGTTTGTGCTGGTTTGTGCAATGCGCAGCTCCGCACAAAGCCATTGCACTAGTTAACGCAGTGCTGAGCTACGAGCAGTTACATTTAAATATGCTTAATACTGGTAAACTTTGCTTAGCAGTGCTAAACATTGCTTAAGATATGTTACTCATGCATCCATCAGTATGCATAACCATTTCACCTTCTGATATATATATATATATATATATATATATATATATATATATATATATATATATATATAAAATTCGTTCACTACTACATAGGCCATTTCAATGCTTTTTACAAAAATTTAAATGATAAATGTCAGGAATTATTTTTATATACAGATTTCCAACAGAAAATAGAGGGGGGAGTGGTGGGACTCGGACCAGGAATGCCTCCTCTTTGTGCGAAGGCTCTACCACTAGGCTATTGCTATTTCGCTTAATTTGCATATAAGTTTCTTATTATCCTCTTCGGTGTCTAAACTGATAACTGTAGCTAAGCAATGGGCAAACCAGCGCAAACACGTGCAAATATGGGCAGCTATATCGGAAATAATTAAAAAAAAAAGATTTTTACATTTTATAATTATACAGGGGTTTAGAATGTGGGGGAGTGTATTGTTGGGTATGTACACTAGCTAAGCATATTAATATGAATAGTGGTCACAAATTTAGATTTCTAGTCATTGACAAGGTCGACCATAATATCAGAGGGGGACCTTTTGGTTTGAAATTAGAAGAACTGGAGTTGAAATGGCAAATTAGACTGGATGCTGGTAATGTCCCTGGCTTAAATGAATTCACTTCTATAAGTAGTATTTTGAAATTAAAGAATTTGAAGAGATAATATGTAATGCAAGTTTTTATTATTTACTTATCACTTTATATTTATTATGTATAATAAACTATAAGATAATAGTATTTATTGGGTAATAATCAATTTTTTTATTATTGCTTTTGGGTTTGTAGGTATTGCTTTTAATCTTTATATTTTATTTTCGTGCAATACAATATGGCCACTATTTAATATAGCATAATTGTGGTAGATTATTTCATAGTAGTATAGTGGAAGTAAGGGTATTTTTCTGTAAAATTGCTTTATAGTGCATTGTTAAATCTATTTATAACTTGTAACAACTTCTCTTATGTCACTACACTGCCTAGGATTTTAAGCAGTATGCTTAATTGAGTAATGATTTAAATTTGCCGGTGTTTTTTGGCTTTAATGAGTATTTATGTGTGAATTTGTTTCTGTGTCATTACTTCTGAAGAAGTCTGCCTTTCAGAGCAGACGAAAAGCGCTTCATGTTTTATTAAAGCTTGAATGGTCCTTCCGGAGCTTGGGACTTGTTTTTGAAGTTCTCCTCATTTTTTGTGCTTTTGTGGAGTTCCCAGCCTTAGAGTTGAGGCAGCGCACCCTCATTAATATGCATGGCGCGCTGCCATCTTACTCTTAGACTGGCTCTTCCGTGTAAGACTAATCTAGTCTTACACGGAGGATTAGTGAATCCTGGGGTATGTCTTCACATTTCAGACAAATGCTAATATCTCTGGAATCATAAGGATTACTTAAAAGTGTAATTGTCAAACTCATCAGCATATTTTTATACTGCTAGTATTATTTAAGTTCTTTGTCTTAAACAGTATTTTCTAAGTCACAGTAAACATAGTAACTATTAATTTTGAAATATTTTGTAAACCGCTTACAATATCTCAGCAACCACTCAACTTACATACGGTCATCAGAATTTTGTTCATCTGGCTTAGTGCTTTCCTAAGGGGTGAAGCAGTTCTATGTAACTTGGGTGTTGAGATATTTAGAAAAAACATAAAATTAATGACAGTATAAATAAATATTTTACAAACAATAATTAATATCTTTTTATCTGCACTAGACAGAGTTCAAACCTCCATACAATTCTGTTTCCCACTGTGTAAGCTTTAACATGAAATTTGTGATACTTTGTATGTAGCTTGGTTTTGGAATAATTAACGGAAATATGAACATCCAATATTTGACACCTACAGGTGTCAGTTGGATGTAACCTATAGAAGCACCTGGAGGTGTCATTCACCATGTTATTTATTATTTTTGTTTTAGAGATTAATTGATTTTTCTATGTAAGGGTGTTTTGCTTGCATTTCAGATTTTGGGGAAGAACTTCATAAGAATAGAATCAGTTCAAAATGTACATATTATACCAATCTGATTAAGATTGATTTTTTTCAGTGTTATACATAGTAGTAGTACTGAGGGTAAACAGAGTTTTAGTAAATTGTTTTGTAAATCCATACCCTCCATTGTTTAGATTCTTGGCTGGAGTGCGGGGAGTGCCTTCTGTGTGGAGTCTGCATGTCCTCCCCACGGTTGGGTGGGCATTCGAAAGACATGCCTAAGTGGGTGTGCCTTAGTTGAAGGTTGAACGTCGAGCTGGCACCTCTGCGTTCGTGAAAATCTACTGCCAATCATAAGCGGACCAGAGTTCTGCTGTGGCAACTCATAACCGGGAAAAGCCGAAAAACAAACAACAACAACCCTCCATTGTTTATTTATTTGGTACAGTTTGGTTGTTGTCGTTGTTGTTTGTCTTTTGGCTTTTCCCGGTTAGGGGTCGCCACAGCGGAACTCTGATCCCCTAATGATTGGCAGTTGGTTTTTATGGTGTCGAGTTGTCAGCCCGACGCCCAACCTTCAACGAAGGCACACCCATTCAACGTATGTACAGTTTGGTAATGTTCAATAATATTTTTCATCTGGATCGTTTGATTTCTTCTTTAACTCCTTAACACCTATGTGGTGTGGAATGTCGTACCTCTGCCTGCACACATCCTTGCATTCCACAGCATTTTCTACTGAGGGACATCCTAGATTAACTCTCGTGGTGTAATTTTATTAATAAGTCCTTGCTCTTTCTAATCCTGCCTATTATGAACTGGTAAGTCACTTAGTTAAAAGGTCAGACCTAAGAAAGGTCTGACGCCATAAAAAGCTATGGTTGTTAACTGGAAATATACAAAAAGGCACTATTGGCTTGAATGAATTAACTATACATTAATTTATTAACCTGAGAAGATTTTGTTGTAATGGGAATTATTTTGTGAATGAGTTTTTTAAGTTGATTCAAATGTTTTATAGGAGGGGTTTATTCTAGTAGTGCTATTCTTTCAGCTTACTGGAAAGCTGCTACTATCCTAAAGTCCATTTTGCTAGGGGATTTCTATAGTGATTATAATGTAGGTTCTTTTTCCACATATTTTGAACATTTTAGGGATCTAAACAGCCTGTTTATTTTGCTACTAGTTTAATGTGTTATCACATGACATACATTATTTCTTTACTAAAAACAAGTTGAAAGTATCTGAAAATTGGTTGCTTGTTTGGATCAATATTTACTGCCCCTATAATTTATTTTTCAGTGGAAATGAGTATTGCTACTATATTGTGTCACAGTTAATTTGCTTATTGACATACTCTTGGAATTCAGAACCTTTGTTCATGGGTCACTGTTCCCTTTGGTGATTGTTCAGTTTATCCATTTATGTGTTCAAGGTTAGGTAACATTAGCAATAAAAAACAGATGTCAGGAGACATTTTAGTTGTTTGAGTGCAGCAGTGAATTATGTAATGAAAGGGTTGTAATTTGTTTTACATGGGAAAAAATGAAAGGTCTTTTCCAATGCAAATAAAGGAACATCTTAGTAAGATTTAGGTAAGGAGTATGGTTAGCCACTGTCAGCACATTTTATAATCCATCAAGAGTAGCTACAATGTTTTTTTAGATTTTAGTCTTGGAGCAAATTCAGTAGAAGGTCAAATATGGGGCACTGTTCATTTTTTTTTGTTTACAATATAAGGGATGCATATGTATTTCAGTGTTTAATACTTTAATATCTTTTTGATTATATCAGTTTTATAACTGTAAAGTCATTCTGAATGGTAAGTGGATTGTTTGACCGACTGTTTTATTGTTTTGTTTAATTGCTGACATCATTTAATTTGTAAGGATATATATATATATATATATATATATATATATATATATATATATATATATATATTATATATATATATATATATATGTTGGATGTCTTGTTTTTCTCCTACCAGGAAGGATTTTTACAGAGGCACCAGGGTACTATATGCTCTTTTTATGTTTAGATAATCCTTATAATTGTATTTAATTATTATTTTGCACAATTTATTTTACAAATAAATAAATAAATATTGAATGAAAATCTTCAGAGGAAATGTTGTACAGTTTGGAACTGGCTTATGTAAGGAAGAAAACATCTGTTTTTATTCATGTCTGTACAAATTATCTCATTCACAAGGACTCTGACTGTTAGTTGGGAACTTAGATTAGTGGAGGTTGTACTGGTGTTAGGATGTATTCTTCACAAATCACATATAGAAAGGAGAGTCAGGTCACCATGAATGAAAATATTTCTTTGGTAAATACCTACAGGAAAAAAATGCCCAGTTTAAAAAATGGAAATATGTAGAGTATCTGAACCTAATTTTGGGCACACATGTTCAGACAGGATGGTGTGCATTTGTCAAGATTAGGGGATCAAATTTTTGCAGCAGATATTTTGCAATATTTGACAAGCAGTAGGATATTTGCCATATCAAAATTTTGAACATTTCGCAGATAGCAAGATTTGATGCATTTCTGATGGTTGTTAATGCTAGGATCATTAATAATAAAGTTCTTTATTGAAAGGTTTGTTATGTTCCCACAAGACTGATGTTGCTATTGTTTGTGAAACATGGTTAAAGAAGAATGACTGGAATTCAGTTCTGTCAGGGTATCAATGTTTTTACTGTAACAAACATTCGAACAAAAAGTCAGGTTGAGGTGTTATGGTAGGGATTAAAGATAGGTATGAAACCTGTGGTTATTACATGTTCAGTGATAACACTAATACTATGGATTGTGTAACTGTGACAGTAAAAACCCTGGAACTTATAACAATTGTTGCAGTGTATAGACCAACGTCTAGTGCTGATGACTTAGAGGAATTCATAATTTATTTCATGAAACACAATAGTGGCTGGGGACTTAAAATGTACCAGAAATAGAGTGGAATAATATTGATTCAACAAGATTGGTTAGGGAATTCTTCACAATGCATGTTCAGGAACACCAACTGCTTCAGATTGTAAAAACACCTACCAGGGAACAGACCATACTAGACATTGTTTGTGTTCCTAAAAAAATTACTGTTACTTCATCTCAATTTTTACCACTGTTCATATTCAGTGATCATGGGGTTATAAAGGTAAATTTGTTGCTAGAAAGTTCTGCCAAACTGAAATCTAAACCAAAGCTCAGAAGATTAATTACAGATGATATGGAAACAAATCAGTTACTATGTAAAACTAACTGGAGTGAGCATTCAGTGGAAAAACTTCAGACATATGTGTAAAATTTAGAAAGAGAAATTGCTTGAGTGCAGAAAAGAATCTAAAAAATGTTAATATCAGGACCAAGGCATACAACATCAGGAGGATATATTTCCATAATACTAAGACAGATGAGAGACCAAAATATAAGAATTGGAAAAGAGGTTGAACTACAACTTTGAAAAATGAAATAAACTTGACAAACAAATTAAGCACAGTGTGAGACAAGATCAAGAAAAATTAGAAGAAAATTCATATAAAAATATTGAGCATAATAGCAAACCTTTTTATAGATACATGAGATGTGGTAGGAGCAAAGACATACACATTGATAAACTATATGTAGATTGTAAAATTTATCCTCAAGCACAACAGATTATAGATATATTTACAAAGTCTTATGCAAAACAGTTTGGCTCCACAAAGGGGGTGATAAGTTATCCTAGTGATATCCAGGTAACCCCAGATACTGGAAAGAATTTAGATTATATTGAAAAAGAACTGCACAAACTGGATCCAAACAATGCACAGGGAAGAGATGAAATTAGTAACAATGACCTGAGAACACTTCAGCAAGAACTTAGGTTACCATTATAGCTATTATTTACTAGGTCATATAAATATGGGGAGATTCTTAAGATTGGAAACATGCGCTTATTAAACCTGTTTTTACGAGAAAAGGAAATAGGAAAAACCCTGAGTCATATAGACCCTCAAGTCTACTTTCATGTTGTGGAAAAGTTATGGACACGGTAATATTGGATAAGTTATTGTCAGAACTGGAAAGGTAGGGACTTGAAACAGTATATCAGCATGTACATGTTAAAAAAAGATCTATTACCACCTGTAACATGATGTTCTATAACAATATAATAAGAGCTATGAATGAAAAATTGTGCTGTGATGTAAATTATATAGCTTTAACTTCAGCATTTGAAAGAGTCATACACAAAGGATTGATCGATAAATTAGAAGAACTAGTTATTGTTAGCTGCATGACTTATAAATCGGGCATGGCAAACATCATACAGTAACTGCTAGTAAAATCCGATTCCTGGTGCAGAGTAGAAAATAAACGGTGCAGCTCGAACAGAACAGGAACAACTTTTATTGTTTAACACAATTCCACAGGTTTAAATCCACAGGTTAAGCGCTTTCATCTGTTCTATATACAGACTTCCTCAGAACCAAGATAATCCATCACCAGCTCTCATTATAAATCCAATTTGGCGCCAATATTTAAAAACATCCTTATGCTGCCTTAAAGAGACATTCACTAATTCCTCTCATGCACAAACTAATACATGACATTTATAATTACTGTTTGTCTAATACATTTAAGTCGAAAGCTTGTGAACTCTATAAATAATCAAACTTATACTTGTAAAAATGTATGAACTTGTATACAATATATAAATATATAAATATGTGATAGTAAATATACTCTAAAAAATCCACATAAAAATTGATACAATATGTTTTAGAAACTTGTGTTCTTAAAATTCAGTATAATATTGGCTAGAATATACAAAAATAATTAATTCAATAATATATATACATATATAGAAGAACATCTAAATAGAAATATTATATAAAAATCATGATGGAAGTATATATTAGATATATATTAAAAATTAATAATATATGCAACAGTACTGATGTGCTAAAGCTACAACATGTTTAGTCAAGAATAAGAAATGGTTTGATACTAATACTATCATTGATACCTGGAAGACTTGTGGCATCTGTGAATATCTGCCACTTATTTTCCATCATAGCTAAATGGTATACAGCATAAGGATGTTTTTAAATATTGGCGCCAAATTGGATTTATAATGAGAGCTGGTGATGGATTATCTTGGTTCTGAGGAAGTCTGTATATAGAACAGATGAAAGCGCTTAACCTGTGGATTTAAACCAGTGGAATTGTGTTAAACAATAAAAGTTGTTCCTGTCCTGTTCGAGCTGCACCATTTATTTTCTACTCTGCACCAGGAATCGGATTTTACTAGCAGTTTCTACAGTTGTTTCGTTGATCATACAGTAACTGGTCAATGGAAATTTTTAGTTACAGTCAAGGTATCCCACAGGGCTCTGTCCTAGGTCAGTACTTGTTTAGATTGTATCTTTCAGACCTATGTTTGTAATCTGAGGTGTTCTAGTCTTTATGCAGATGATCTAAAATTGGGTAATCTTATTACATGTGTTGCAGAGATAGGGCATGTCTGCAAAAAAACTTGACTAAATTGACCCTTTGGGCACAGGAGAATAATGCATCAAAAACTAAGCATATGAGATTTGGGAGACATAAATTGTAAAAGGTGAATACTTAATACAGCACACAGTGATTAAAACTATAGATCTGAAGTAGGATATTCATTTGTCTGCAACCTGTGGGTTATGGATCCGATATCGGATCCGAACCGGCATGGTTTTCCAGCTATGGATCCAAGCTCTCAGCTCCTCCCCTCACCCATAATGCCCTGCTCTACCCTCATGACCTCAGATCTCGTTTGCCGCGCTGGTGACTGGATTTGGGTTCTTTGCTCTCAGCTAAGTGGTGATTTATTACCTGTTAAAACAGAAAGTTTTAAGTTTTTTGTGTAATTCTGTGTGAAAGTTTAGGTTTGCCTCCTTAATAGTTTTATTTTGAGTTAAATTAAGTAATTTTTTTTCCCTCCCCTCGCTGTTGCGTAGAGTGTGTGTGTGGGCCTGTGTGTCTTTTTCTTTTAAGTTACTTTTAGTAGCTTGTAGATTATGGCTGATCAGCCTAAATCTATCTTTTCCAAAATGCTCGAGTGTGGCCATAAGCTCTCACCGCCTGATGGCCACACTCCGTGTGTTAAGTGTCTCGGGGTTGAACACCTCACATCTGGCTGTTCCATATGTGCAGGGTTCAACCCCAGGGCACTGAGGGAGCGGAGGTCCAAGCTTGTCTTGGCGGGTCTTTACCGCCAGACTCGGCTCCGGCCTCCGCTCCTTCGGGGACTACTGTGGCTACAGTTGTTCCCCCTGTGGCACCCCCTCCTGCTCCTGGGACTCAACCTCCCGCTTCTGGAGAGGAGAGGGATGCTGCTAAAGGACGGAGGAGAAGCACCTGGCGGGCCGAGACCTCTGTTTCGGCCCGCCAGCCAAGCGGCTTCTCCCGGCTCCGTTGTCGGTTCGGTCTCCTCCTTCTCGGCTCCGGTCCCTGTGTGCTTTTCACCGGGTCCTGAGGAGGAGGAGACCCGATCTCCGTCGAGGCTATCGAGGAGGCACTCCAGGCCTACCTCGGTAGCCTCGTCGAGATCTACACATAGCCTTTCTGATGCTGATCTGGACCGGATGATGAGAAGGTTCATCCAGGCCCAGATGCAGATGGGAGTGCTCTTGCCTCCCCCCCCCCCGGGGGGGAGCTCAACACCCTTTTTTAAGCCTTTTGCTCCTTCTCCGACCCGCTATACGGGTTCGGAGCAGCTGGAGCCGAGCAGCTTCGGAGCCGGGGGTGGGTCGGCGCCGATAGTACTTGGTACTTCGGATCCGACCCTGCCCTCGAGTGCGTCGGACCCGACCTCTCGGAGCCTGGATCCGAGCTTCGGATCCGGGGGGATCAGTGCTCCTTCAGCGCCGTCTGTGTCGGAGCGTACTGTCCCTTCGGATCCGAGTGCTTCGGCGCCGGCTCTGGTCCACTCCTCGGATCCGAGGGGGAGCCGATTGTCGGATCCTTTGGTCGAGGTCGGCTCCCCTTCGGCTTTTGATGTGGTGGAGAGGGCTCTGTTGAGGGTCTCCGGACCCCCGGCACTTGTTCCGGCTCCGTCCCGTGCTCCCTCTGCACTGGGCCAGGCTTCCACCATCCGGCCCCTGGGACAGCCCGTTTCTGTGCCCCAAGTTGCTCCTATGGAGCAAATTGCTGCTGAGGACTCCTCTGACAGCCCCCAGAGGAGGTCCCTCAAGCATACGCAAAAGGAGGCACATTGACTCCCGAGTCTCTCACAGAAGACACGGACTTGGAGGAAGGGAAGGCTCCCACGGTCACCCCGAGGATGTCCCCTTTGGAGACATCATGGAAATGCTCCGTATAAGGGGGGGGGTGGTCTGCCCCCAAGTCTTCCTCGGACGAGTCCGTGTTCTTGGAGGCATTTGAAGCGGGCCCGTCTACCTCTTGGGTGTCCCCTGCCGACCCCTGGTGGACCTTATTACCACCAGGGCGTGGAAGGAACCGGACACCGTGGAGCCAATTCCCAAAAGACCGGATAGGATCCTTAGTCCGCCATCCGACCGGACCCATTGGAGTAAGGGGCCTCGGTAGATGCCATGTTGGCGGTGGCCACAAAGAGGGAACTGGCTCAGGAGAGTCCCTCAGTCCACCCACCGAGCAAGGAGTCTCGGATGATGGACCGCTTGGGAAGCGGATGTTCAGTTCGGCGACCTTCTCGGTAAGGGCGCTGAACTATTTGGCACATGTCATTCGGATGCAGCGAGATCTTATTAAGGAATACGCTGCATCCCCTGAGTCCATTTCGGAGGAGGACAGAGTTCTGCACTCCACCCGTATGGCCACTCTTAGGTCAGTTACAAATACTTCTATGCGGCTACTCTCCCATGCAACGGAGGGCGCCGCTAGAGCTGCGGGACAGGACTGGTCACTAGACGCCAGGCCTGGCTCCGTCACTGCGATTTTTCTGAGCTCTTCAAAGCGTCGTTTGACGCCCTTTGATGGTTCTGCTCTGTTTGGCAACACCATTCGCGAGGCGTTGACCCAGAGCGGACAGGACGTGAAGACGCTGTCTGCCGTCGGAATCCGCTTCTCTGCACCCCAGAGGCCCTATTCTAGGAACCAAAAGGTCAGAAGAAGATGTGGTTCCGGGAGTCGCAGCAGTCCCAGCCTGCTCCGGACAACCAGTCCTTCCGTGGCAGAGGAGGACAGGGAGGATGCCGCCCTAGAGGCAGAGGGGCTCCCAGAAACTTCGGGTCCAGGGAACCTTTCTCTGAACGGCCCGCGCAGCAACCCTGAGGGTTGCCCGACTGCTCTACTCTGGAGGCAGTCGGGGACGTTCGGGCACCTAGCGGCATGGGAGTCCATAACATCGGACCGCTGGGTTCTCCAAATCATATCCAGGGATATCGCATTCCTTTCCTTCACCTTCCAAAGTTGAAGTCCCTCCCAGACGTCCCACCCGGTCAACGGGAGGCCGCTTTGGCAGAAATTGGCCATCTGCTAAAGAAAAGAGCCATCCAGCCCGTTCCCCAGACCAGATCGGATCAGGGTTCTACTCCAGATTCTTTTAGTGCCAAAAGACGGGGAACTAAGACCAATCCTAGACCTCTCTCTCTTGAATCTGGCAGTCCCCAAAGAAAAATTCGAATGGTCACTCTGCAATCTATTCTCCCCTTCTGGGAGAAAATCACTGGATGTGCTCGATAGACCTCAAGGACGTACTACCACATCCTGATGGACAGGCGCCCAGGAGGTTTCTCCGCCACGGCTGGGAGCCAGTCACTACCAGTTCGGGTCCTTCCCTTTGGTCTCACCACAGCCCCCAGGGTGTTCACCAAAGTATTAGCAGTGGTAGCGCCCACCTGAGGCTTCAGGGGTGCAGGTCTTTCCCTACCTGGACGACTGGCTTCTTACCGCCCCAACAAGGCATCTACTTCTATTGGCGAGACTCCTTTCTCCATCTTGCTCCCTTTCTGGGCATCACAATAAATACAAAAAGTCCAACCTGGCCCACACAGCTCTTAGATTTTATAGGGGCCAGGCTAGACACAAGGAGTTTACGAGCCTTCCTCACTGCGGACAGAGTTCTAAATCTGCAGCTCCAGGTGCGGGCCATTCTCCATTCAAGTTCTGTTCCAGCGGAGTTGGTCCTGAGGGCTCTAGGGTCCATGGCATCGGCTATAGCACTTCTTCCTCTTGCCAGGCTCAATATGCGCATTCTACAGTGGACGCTCTTAGTACAGTGGTCATACCTTGCTCTCCCCATGCATCATCCCATAGCGATCAGCAAGGCTTGCAAGCGGTCCCTCTTGTGGTGGCTCCACTCCCCGGATCTCCACAAAGGCCGCCCTTTTTGTGCTTCTCCCCCTCTCGCCACGGTGACCACGGACGCCTCCCGCCTCGGGTGGGGGGGCACTTATGGTCGGACCGTCCAAGGCACGTGGAACGATTCAGAGACCTTACTGCATATCAATGCTCTAGAGATGAGAGCAGTGCTCTTAGCGTTGCTAGCACTTCAGGACTTTCTTCCCTTGGGAACAATTGCGATTCAATCGGACAACATGTCTGTTGTCTGGTACATCAACAAACAAGGGGGAACAAGGTCTTACCCTCTTTGTCGAGAGGCCATGAGAGTTTGGGAATGGGCAATCTCCACCAATCGCTTTCTAATAGCAACGCACATTCCGGTCGGTCCAACATCCTAGCGGACAAGCTCAGTCGCACCATTCTGACCCCTTACGAGTGGTCTCTCAATTGTCAAGTAGCGAACGCATATTCGCACGGTGGGGAACCCCTTCATGCGATCTTTTTCTTCTCCCTCAAACACCAAGTGCGACAGTTTTTTCGCTCTAATACCTCCTCCCGGAGGTACCCCAAGAGATGCTCTGGTGCATGCTTGGCCACCCGGTCTTCTGTATGCCTATCCACCCTTGCCTCTGATGCTCCAAGTTCTTCAGAAAGCCTCTCGGGTGGGTTGCAGAATGATTCTCATTGCTCCTTTCTGGCCTCGACAGATCTGGTTCCCCTTCCTAAGGTCTCACTCGGTGAATCCTCCTTGGATTCTAGATCCCATTCTGGATCTGATATCCCATCCATCCTGCATTCCTCCTCCGAACCTGGACAACCTGAAGCTGACCGCTTGGCTGCTCCAGTTCCACTCTTGATAAGGACTCCCGGTATTTCTTCACCTGTAAAGGCAATTTTGGTGGCGGCTCATAAACCATCCACTAGAAAGGTTTACCGAAGCAAATGGAAACGTTTCTCTTTGTGGGCGGAGCGGCAAGGCCTGAATCCCTTCACGGTTCCTCTCCCTTTAGTGCTTGACTTTCTAACCACTCTCTTTAACGATGGTGCCAGCAGTTCCACAGTCAAAGTTCAACTGGCGGCAATTTCTCACTATCACATTGGCCATGACTCTAATCCTCTTATGTCAGCCAAATTGTGTAAAATATTTCTTAAAGGTACTTTTCTTCTCAGGCCCCTATAAAACAAGCAGTTCCTCCTTGGGACCTTTCTCTGGTCCTACAGGCCTTGACCGCCCCTCCTTTCGAGCCAGCGGCTACGGTGGATCTCAAATTCTTGTCCTACAAGACAGCCTTTTGGTAGCCATTACATCAGCCAAGAGAGTTTCTGAACTTCAAGCATTATCAGCTAAACCTCCTTACTTGGTATTTCATCCGGACCGTGTCTCCCTCAGGACCAACCCGTCCTTTCTTCCTAAAATCGCTTCTGAAGCAAACATCAATCAATCCATTAACCTCCCTGTTTTCTTCCCTAAATATGAAAACAAAGGTGAATATAAGCTACATTCACTAGATGTTCACAGGCAACTTAGATTTTATCTGAACAGGACAGCTGGTCATAGGCAATCCGACCAGCTGTTTATTTCCTTTGCAAAATTCAATTTGGGCAAGCCAATCTCTAAAGTTTCTCTGTCCCGCTGGATTTCACAGTGCATTTTATTGGCTTATCAAGCTTCAGGAAGGCCCGCCGGAGGGTGTTCATGCCCATTCAACCCGGTCAGTATCTACCTCGGCAGCCTTCAAGGCTAGGATTCCTCTAGATGATATTTGTGCAGCAGCCACGTGGGCTTCATCTCATACGTTTATTTCCCACTATAAGTTGGATCTTGCATCTAGGGGTAGAGCATCCTTTGGCTCCGGTGCTCGGAATATCCTTCCATGATGGCTGCCCAAGATTCAGGTAGCTGGGGACTCTGTCCCACAGGTTGCAGACAAATGAATATCCTACTTCAGATTTAGAAGTTATGTACTCACCATAACGTTCCATCTGAGTAGGTGTATTCATTTGTCTGCAACCATCCCGCCCTCCTATCCCCCTGGCCTATCAGTTTCCTGCATATTCTTTGTTACCCTTTTTAGGGTATTGTTGCTTTGGCAAACTCGATCTGAGGTCATGAGGGTAGAGCAGGGCATTATGGGTGAGGGGAGGAGCTGAGAGCTTGGATCCATAGCTGGAAAACCATGCCGGTTCGGATCCGATATCGGATCCATAACCCACAGGTTGCAGACAAATGAATACACCTACTCAGATGGAACGTTATGGTGAGTACATAACTTCTAAATTTGTTTATGGACCTGGGTGTATGGGTAGAGCCAGCTTTGATTTTATTTCTAATGATATCAACCAATTTGTTAATGGTAGTTCTAGAACTATAAGTTGTATAAAAAGATTTATAAAGTCTAAGAAGTTAGAAATGATGAAGTCATTGTTTGTTAATTATATTAGACTCAGACATAAGTTTGTAATAACAATATTAAAACCTTATAAGGAAACAACCATGAGTGAACTGTAAAGAGTAGCCCAGAAATATACTAAGGTCATACATGGATGTGAAAATTTAAGTTATTATGAAAGAGTAAAATATCTGAAATTGTACAATGTCTCTTATAGATATCTAAGAGGAGCTCTTATTCAGGTATATAGGGCATTTAGAGACAACTACCTCTGGGAATGTTTGGGGTTATCCAGAAGTAGTAAAGAATCATCAGACAACCTATGTAGAATATTCTATAGGAATTGGTTCTCTGAGAAATTAGCTGATACATGGAACAGACTACCAAATTACATTAAAGCAAGTACTAGTTTTGATATTTTTAAAAACAGCCTGGACAGTTATTAGGGGAACAACTGTTTTAGTGCACTGGCAGGTTAGAAGGGCATTAATGCCCATGCCTGAAATATTTGTATGCATGTATGTATAAATTGGGCTATGATGTTTCTTCAGCAAATACACATTTTGCACAGTATCATTCACCCGATTCAAAGTTCCAGGTGCTACTTTTCTCTACCTTTCAGTTTTCAGAAAGTTACCCCCATTTTATGTACAGTATAGCTTACCTCTGACGATCTCTGTGCCTGCACGTATTATGAAACCCCCCTACTTCACAATAACTGCTCTTTCTCTTGTTACATCACTCACTGTTGTAACATTACTTGATGAGTCTACCCATCGCTGCCCCCCCCCCACCTTTGCATCTTCTTTTCATCCATTTGGTGTGACCTCTCCTTAATTTCTGTGTCCGTAATCTCGCTGCTCCTTCTGTATAAACTCCAGAGTCTTGGCTTTCATCCTTCTTGCTCTTCCAGGGAGCAGTTGAAGTTCTAGTCTTTCATCTATATTTCATACCCGTTCTTTACATGATCCACAAAGGCATAAATCACTTGGGTCTAGTACCTTAATTCCCAGTAATTTACTCATATTTCTCAAGCACCCTTCCATAGTGGTACAACATTTTCCTCCCCATATGTCCAACACTTTGTGGATGGGTATCATCCTTCCTGATGTATCCTTACAGTGCTTCTATACCACCTGTGCACTGTCCTTCTGTACTGACCTATACTGACCTCTAATAGGGCTACCCTCATGTAACAGCGTCATCATTTCTGATATAGAACTGATGTTCATCGTGCCATACTGCTGCAGTCATTACACTTGGGTTATCCTGCCGTCAGGCGGGTCCTTGGTCGGCCGAATTCCAAAGTCTTGGTCCGGCGTCGGTTGTCGTTGCTTCTTCCCTGATGTCAGAGCGGCAGGGGTATAAAAGAGGCAGCCAACACCATTTTCTTCAGTCTTTCTTGTCGCGCGGTGCCCGAAGCAGAAGCAGTTCGCAAGTGCCGGTCGGCCAGCTCCTGAGATTTCCGAAAAGGATTTCAGCCGAAGTCTTCTCTAAAGCTAAGTACCCCGTTGGGGAAACTTTTCTTGCCTCAGACCGATGTCAGACAAAGTTAATAATTGCATTTCTTGTGGGAAGCAAATACCGCATAAGGATTTTCACTCATACTGTATTCCTTGCCTAGGACCAGACCATGACGTCTCGGGCTGCCGCTTTTGTGCTAGGTTCAATAAACGCACTATAAAACGTTGGGCGGAGTTCGCCCTTCATTACTTTGGCAAAAAATTTAACTACAGCATGTCATCGGATTTTCTGACACCAGGCTTAACGAAAAAATGCAAAGATAAAGATAGGCATCCGAGGCCCAAAACGGATACCGAGACCACGCTTAGGCCTGCCGCCGGATCTCCGGTTCTCAGTGAGGCACCTTCGCAGCCCCTGACTACCACTGAATCTATTTTACCGGCGACCTCTCAATCTGAAGTTGCAGGCCCTCCGGAGCCGATTACCTCTCTAGACACCGACTCTTGGCGGGGAACCAGAAAATTTAGCTAGGCCTTCAGTTTCTGAAGGCGTTTTCAAGCCTAATTCTATTACCATTAAATCTTACTCAAAATCTAAAGCCCATATGAAAATTAGGAAACAGGGTCCTCAGACCCCCTCTCAGCAACCCATGCCTAAAAAGCAGATGCTCAAGATGGCTGAGGATTTAATTACTCTTATCAGGGGTTCACAGCCCCCCTTAGAAAAAAGACCCAGGTTGGAGGAAGACTACCCTTCCTCAGATCAAGCTTCCATTACCTCAGGTTTTTCTGAGAACCAGGACTACTCCTATTCTCCCTATGAAGACTCTGATGCAGAGGAATCAATTCCCTCGGTTTCCCCCCCAGAGGACTATTCTTTCGGGGGAACCTTGCATACCTTGAGGGAACACTTCCACTGGGAAGGACAGGATTACTCAGATTCTAAGAAAAGGCTCCGGCAGTTTTTCCTTCTTCCTCAGCATAGGCCCCTTGCTATTCCTCCAGTTTTAGATATTTTGGATGATGTTTTTGCAGAAGCCAGTCTGAATCCAGACTCCTTGCCTCCTGCCCCAGTTAAACCAGACAGATACCACCGGGTCCCTGATTCCCACCAGTTGTTGTATAAAAGCCCTGCTGCTGACCCAGAAACCATTTCACAGGGTCCTAAGGGGATTAAGGCCTCTACTGCAAAAAATCCTTTACCTTCTGAAAGAGATTCCAGAGCATTAGAAAGATGGGGGAAGAAGGTGTATACTTCTGCCACTTTAGCCATGAGGGCATTAAACTGCCAATATCACATGCTAAAATACCAGCAGTTTTTGATCTCCCAATTGAAACTTAAGATGACACAAACAGATCAACCAGATTTAAAAGAGATGCAGGATTTATTGCATGGAGCAGAACAAGTGGGAAAACATACTTTACAGTGTGGTTTTGATTCATTGGAGGCCTCATGTAGAGCAGCTGTCACTGGCTCTGTGATACGCAGACATGCTTGGCTAAACGAACAAACCTTACCAGACCATGTAAAAGCAAAGTTATTGGATGCACCATTGCAAAAGGATGTATTATTTGGTGTCAAAGCAGAGGAGGTTTTAAAGAAAATGGAAGAAAAGGCAAAATCTATGCAAACAGCTAAAGATTTCTTGCAGGTACAACCTCCTCGCTTCAGCAGAAACTGGCCATCAAAAAACTGGTCCTTTCCAACCACTGACAGACACCAAAGGGGTAGGTACAGACGCCCCAGGGGCAGAGGACAACCACAATGTTCTTACAGACCTAGACAATGGCAAACAACAACTCCAAGAGGTGGAGAAGAAAGGCCTCAACCACTCAGGAAGCAAGCTCAATTACTTCCCCCTATGCCTGCCAAACAAACATTCAATGGCAGCACCTTTGGGCGGAAAACTGGCCTTATTTTCAGACAACTGGCACATTATTACACAGGACAAATGGATTCTGGACATCATAAACAGAGGCTACAGATTCCACTTTCATACCTTTCCAAAAATGAAAGGCATGCCAAACCTGCCACAAAATCAATGGGCAGAGGCACAAAAACAAATTTCCGCTCTCATGGATATGAAAGCAATTCAAAAGGTACCTACAAAAGAACAAGGTCAAGGTTTTTATTCAAGACTATTTCTGGTACCAAGGAAGGACAAAGACTGGAGACCCATCGTAGACCTATCCACCCTGAACACGTACTTAGAGGTACCAAAATTCAAGATGCTGACATTACAGCAGCTTCTTCCCATGTTGGGCAAGGAGTCTTGGCTGGTAACGTTGGACCTCAAGGAGGCATACCTGCATGTCCCTATCAGACAAGATTGCAGAAAATACCTCAGATTTCTTGCAGGTACAACGCATTATCAATTCTCTGCATTGCCCTTTGGTTTATCTACTGCGCCCAGAGTATTTACGAAATGCCTGGCATCAGTAATTGCATTTTGCAGACAACGAGGAATACAAATCTACCCATATCTGGACGACTGCCTGATCCAAGCGGACAGCAAGGACATTCTACTACAGCATTTGGCATTTGTAATAAAAATGTTAAATTGCCTAGGGTACACAGTAAACAAAAAGAAATTAAAACTGATACCCTCACAACAGATAATATTCCTGGGTGCCAGCTTAAATACAATGGCCCAGATGGTTTATCTCACGCCAGACAAGCAAAGGCAACTGTCTCAATACTTCAGAAAAATGACAACTTTAACCCAGCTTACTGCAAGGAAACTCCTGCAGGCTTTGGGGTTCATGGCATCCTGCATTCTACTAATACCATTTGCAAAGCTGCATATGAGGAAACTACAATGGTACCTGAAAAACTTATGGTCTCAACACAAACACAGCCTGGAAACAATTATACCACTCATTCCATGCCTTCAAAAGGAATTTTTGTGGTGGGCTCAAGCATGCCAAAGAAACACGGGTCTCCCTTTCTGCATACCTCAAGCAAATCAAACCATCACAACAGATGCTTCAGACTACACCTGGGAGCACACATGGCAGGTCAGTGCATTCAAGGAAGATGGTCTCAAAAACACATGCACCTTCACATCAACCAAAAGGAGATGCTAGCAGTACAAAATGCTCTTACAGCCTTCAAGGACCTATTGCATCCAGGTCAACTATTAATAAGAACAGACAACACCACAGTTATGTGGTACATAAACAAACAGGGAGGCACGCATTCCTACCCCCTGTGCAGACAGGCAATGACCCTGTGGAACACAGCATTGGCCTTACAAGTACAACTACAAGCGCAATTCCTGCCAGGAAAGGAAAACATTCTGGCAGACAAATTAAGCAGAAATATGACAGATCCTCACGAGTGGGAGTTACACCCTCAAGTATTCTCAATGATAGCATGGAAATGGGGACAGCCAGACATAGATCTATTTGCCTCCCACAGCAATTACCAGCTGGAAAAATTCTGCACAAGGATCTATCATCCACAAGCTTGGAAAGTGGACGCTCTATCTTTCAGTTGGACAACATTGACAAGCTATGCCTTCTCACCTCTACCTCTACTGACAAAAGTTTTACTAAAAGTCAGAGCAGAGAGGCCACAAATGATTCTCATTGCTCTGGACTGGCCTCGTCAGCACTGGTACCCGCTCCTAAAGAGCCTATCTCATTCACCACCTTGGATCCTACCTCAATTCCCACTTCTGTTGTCTCAGAAAAATTACAAGATCCTCCACAGTCAGCTCAGGACACTAAATCTAGCTGCATGGAAAATACCTTAACTTATCAATCTACACTCCTCTCAAAGGAGGTCCAGAATGTCATCTTGGAGGCCAGGAGACCCAGTACCAGAAAAACTTACTCAGGCAAATGGAAGTGATTTTGTGCATGGAACCAAGCAAAAGGCCTAAATCCTTGGATATTAAATATACCTCAGATTCTACAGTACCAAGCTGACATGTTAAACAGTGGCCTTTCCTTCTCATCCATCAAAATCCACGCCTCAGCTATTTCAGCACAATACAATACGGATCCTCCCTTATTCTCACATCCTTTACTAAGACATTTCCTCAGAGGGGCAAAAAATATAAGGCCCCCACGACATCCACCAGCTCCAGCTTGGGACCTTAACTTCGTACTGGAAAAATTGACATTACCTCCTTTCGAACCTGCCTCCTCAGCAGAACTGCAATACTTGTCATGGAAAACAGCTCTGCTTTTGGCTATTACCTCAGCACGCAGGGTTTCGGAGCTACAGGCCCTTATGGCAGTGCAACCTTTCCTCATTTTCCATCAGGACAGAGTCTCTTTACGTACCAACCCTACCTTCATGCCAAAGGTAGTATCCAGTGTGGCTTTGAATCAGGCTATCCATTTACCTACCTTTTATCCAAACCCCCAGAATAAAGGCGAGAGACTACTTCACTCCTTGGACATTCACAGACAACTTTGATACTATTTGGACAGGACAAAGTCATTCAGAAAATCTGAACAACTTTTTGTGTCTTATGCTGCTGGTGTTCAAGGAAAGGCTATTTCCAAACAGACTATTTCAAAATGGATAGCCCACTGCATCCGCTTTTGCTATTCATTTAATGGGAAAACAGTGCCAGGATACATCAGATCACACTCCGCCAGGGCAACAGCTACCTCAGCAGCATATCTCAGAGGGGGTCCCAACCAAGGACATTTTGGAAGCAGCTACTTGGAGTTCAGTGCGCACTTTTACCAAGCATTACCACCTGCCACTATACTCTAAATCTAGAGCCGGCTTTGCCACCGCAGTCCTGCAGGGCATTCTAGCCCCTCCTCATTCATCCTAATACCAGCCACCCTTCCATAGCTTTGGGATTCACCCAAGTGTAATGACTGCAGCAGTATGGCATGATGAACATAGTACAGTTTTGTACCTACCATAAATGTAGATGTTTGAGTGCACATACTGCTGCAGTCCAGGTTTCCCTCCCTCCATCCCCTCTCAGGACAGGGCTTATGACAAACACCTCCAGCATACATCCAACTTGGGGTACTCCTATATGGTGTATTTGCTTACAACTACTGATTGGGTTTATCTACTTATGTAAGTTTGCATAACATCATGTATCGCCTGCCTATTTGGGGGCACCTGACATCTGGGGCAAGAAAAACTGAAGAAAATGGCGTTGGCTGCCTCTTTTATACCCCTGCCGCTCTGACGTCAGGGAAGAAGCGACGACAACCAACACCAGACCAAGACTTTGGAATTTGGCCGACCGAGGACCCGCCTGATGGCAGGATAACCCAAGTGTAATGACTGCAGCAGTATGTGCACTCGAACATCTACATTTATGGTAGGTACAAAACTGTACTTTCTTCATTTCATATCACTTTATCTTTGCCTCACTGTTTCCTTAGCTTACCAAAAATCATACACATGTACCTGCTCCCCAGCTGCCTGCAAATGCTTCAGTTTCTTCCCTTTTTACCTGACTAAAATTCTTTACCAAAGCTAGGCCTTAGGCCTGTATCATAGTTTACAGTTTCTCCTTCTGAAGCTTCAGCTTCTCCTTTTTCTAATATTCTCTCTTCTGAGTAGTCATTACTAGCTATAAGAATTGCCTTATACAACAACCAGTTTCCTTTCTGCAAGTTATGGTGAAGGATAGCCATTCATTTAACTATTCACCCTTTAGGTCCCTCACCTTCCCAAAGACATTTCCTACCCAAACTGCCAGCTTATCCTCTAGCTCCTTTGAGCAGCAACCACAAAGATCTTTAATTCTTCTGTCTCTTTCATCTGTGAACTGCAGTTGACAACCTAATAGCTTATGAATCATCGTAGTGGTACTGTCCTCTGCCTTTATTGTCTTATCATTTCTAGCCCTTTTCCCCAGGCAACCCATGAGAAGTATTTACTTTATAAACTTCAGAGCCATTGCTCAATATTTACAGCAGTCAGATATCACCTGACATTTGGCATACCCCCCCCCCTGCTTTTTCTGTGAGACTTAAGTCTATCATTCACATCCCTTCTTTTGCTTTTCCTCCCAAATCTATCACATACCAGTTGGATGTTCCCTACAGAATTAGAGGACTAATTTGTATATGCTGTCCAAAATACACTCTATTCAGAATAGTTATTGTATGAACTACTAGTACTCAACTGCAAGTGTGGAAAATCTATAAATCCATGTGACTAACATTTTCTCTATCCTTCATTTCAGCTCCACCCAGTTCTTGTCTCTAATAATTTCTGTTATTTTACACACCTTAAGTCCTAGTTACCCCCCCACCCCCACCCCCCACCACCACCACATCTTTTTCTGAAGTATAGGACATGCCTCTGTTTGTGAAGTTTCAGTTTGAATCATCACACAATTTTGGGGGGTGGGTGATGATGAAGCCCAGGTACAGTACCAAAACTACTGGGCATCTTCAATTCTCCTGGTAATTTTTCTGCTATATCTTCAAGGAGCATCAAACAGCCATCTGAAAACAGATGAACACCAGTCCTTTTCCATTCACTGTGCTGCCTCATCCACCTTTCTGTTACTCTTTGCAACAGGCATTTAATGACCATTAAAATAATCCCGGTGATCATGAACAACCCTGATGGGTTCCTCTTTCTAATGTTATTTTTTTCTTAAGAACCCCATTGATATATAGGTTCATAGGTATATACTAGACTTATGATCACTAGGGCCTTTATAAACCTAGTTGTGCAACCCACTCCAATTGTGTCCCTGTGAATCATAGGCATTTGTTAGGAAGGGAATATGTTAGTTAGAAAGTTTATAAAGGCTATTGGAGGGTGGGGTATGTTACTTTGGGCAGAGGTACTGTCTGTCCTTGTCTAACAGAGACATGGGGACCAGACCCAGGGTGAATTTCTGATTTCTCATCAATTGGTTTACACTATACTTAAATAGGGTTAGAGATGATGTCTGCTTCACATGGATAGGAAACTTCTTCCAGAGCATGGGGATCCTCTGGGACAAATATTGGTCTCATCAATATATCCTGTTTATGTCACAAGCAAAATTTAGTTCTAATGGTTATTCTGCTGTGCATTTTGCAGATGTGCACAAGGTCCATCAGAGCTAGAGTGTATGCCAGGCATCCATTGCCTCTCAGTAACTTGTAGGAGACTGAGTATAGAGATAGGGCTTTAAGGTGATCTGTATAGAACAATGTCTTTATACCCTGGATTCTCTAAGCAATATTTGTGGACATTCGAGCTTTTGCATGTGTCTGGTCAAGTACATGCCAAAGGGGCATTATACTCAATGATGTGTCTGATAAAGGCCAAATATAGTGGCACTATTTATTTATCCTTTGTTGACCAGGTTACTACCACCAAACTAGTGGCTTCTTTTCCAAGGAGACCCAAGGTGGTATTTATACTACTTGGGGGAAATTTGACCTGGGCGTTAGAGAACTTCCGCTACTTTTTTCAGTAGGTGCCATGGGATCTTTTACATACACCCGAGCTACCACCAACTAAAGCAAGTGGGCCCTCACTTTCATGTCTCATCTGAAGAGTAACGCACTCAGAAATTTAGCCATTCACTTTATGCTGCACTGCAGTGTCAGCTATCAATCTATTTAGAGTGGGAGTAGAACCCACAGCCTTCAGCACCAAAGGTGAGTGTGCTTCCTTTTGCACCAGTGACACTGCCCTTGCACTTGGATGCCATGCTCTAAGTTATAAGGTGGGCAACATAGTATAACTTTCTTACTACCTTGGCTACAAGTTGGTCAGAGGCTCGATTACTGTCTACATAAGTTCCCAGGTCCCTGACTTTTGAGTCAACTCTTGGGGGGGGGGGGTCCTATCAATGGAGTAATTAGCATAAATGTCTGTTTTCCAGTCTATAGAGGGGTAGCTAAAGTATCCCATAAATAGGATGTTTGGTTTAATGGTGTCTCTAATAGGTCTATATACAAACTATGAGATTCTTGGGACATAGAGTGTAACCAATGGCTTGCAAGGATATGGTATGGGACTTTGTCTATGGTGATTTGCATGTAGATAAATTTTAGGGCATTGTCCTGTTTAACCAACTTAGAGGTATACTTCTTGGTAATGCTTGAGATCCCTCCACCTTTCTTCCTTGTATGTGCAGCTGATGCTATAAATATGTGGAAGGAACTAAAGCTTTGCACTGCCGGAGTAGTTTCTGTAGATTTAAACCATAGCTCGGTAATGCCAAAGATGTCAGTACTCCCCTGAATGAGGAGACCTTGTAGGATGTGGAGATTCTTGTTAGGCTCCTAGCATTAAGCAGTAACACCTATAGTTTTCTTTGGATTTTATATGCTGGCAGGTTTTCCAATTTGGCATTGCCTAGAAAAGGCTGTATACGGATGGATAAAGTTTTAGCCAATATTTAGAACCCTAGGAGGGATAGGTGCAGACCACCCTTTGTAAAGCAATGTGGTCTATTAATCATGTTCTCACATGCTGAGAAATATTGAATCCCCCATGGAAGATGCTAGAAACTAAGTCAATAGTGCTTTGTTCATACTATGACATCATTCTTGGCGAGGCTGGAATGCTGATTAATGCAAGACACATACCTGCATGAGACACATTCAGAGAGATCAATAATGACTCTCTTCATATAATCCAGGGAGGCACGTCTCAGGTAATTAACACTTACGTGGATTATTATGAAGTCATACTGGTACTGTGGTATAGTGACTTGAGTGTGTGTATAACATGGTGGATCCTGGCTCCAGGTAAGCAACTAACCATTATCTTCTGTTTGTTCAGTCTGGTGAGTGGGGCATCTGTTTCTCATACAGTGGAATCCCCTATGACAGGAGTAATGGCTAATGTATTTGCTTGCCTTATTGGCTTTGCTGTTCGTCTCCACTGGGTGTAGACATATGTTTGGCATTTGCTGTTGCTTTTGGTTAGTGCTTTAGAGATTGCTGAGGACAGGCATTACTGCTTGTGAAGACTGCTTTCAAGTGCCCCAGCATATGTTGGTCTTTGTGTGTGGTGGTGAACATTGTGTGTGGTGTAGTGTGTGTGTGTGTGTGTGTGTGTGTGTGTGTGTGTGTGTGTGTGTGTGTGTGTGTGGTGTAGTGTGTGTGTGTTCTTGATAACCTTGTCTGTATGCGAGATGTCTGCTTCCAGTGAAATTGTGTATGCACATCTCTCACATACTATGTTTGTTTCTTTAAGGATTAAAAGTTTGTCTGTGAACATGACACAATTGCTTCATTGCCTTAGGGTGGCCATATCTACCAAGCTGGCTATGGAGACATTTGGAAACTGAATATCCATGTTGTCCAGACCTGTACTTGAGTGTTCTACTGTAAGTTATTGAATGGGTTATATAGGGTTATCCTTGGCTAGTCTCTGTGGTTTGGCACTAGACTATGTTAGGTTGTGCTAAGATTTGATAATAGTGCTGTTCAGTGTGCAAACTAGCTGTTCTGTGTCTCCATGCAATGGCCTTGCTTTGGCCACACTAAGTTATACGTTTCAATTCTAAGGGTAGGTTTATAGATAAATTTTACTTAAGAGCAACACTAGTTTACTGGGAGGGCATTTAGTGTTATGGATGTATGGAAAACAGTGGGTGGGAAAGTACTTAAATGGCTTATGCAACAGACAGTGGCAATGAAATTGGGGAGAGAGGGACTTTGGAAGTCAGATTGCTATAAGGGGCAGAAGCCAGAAACACAGCCTTTTAAAACCACAACAGGAAAAGAGTGGGTGGGTTGGAGAAAAGCTGGAAGAAGCAAATTTCTTAGAGAGGGATTCAGTGAAATAATCTCTGCAGTGGAGCTCTAGTCCTATAGTTAGAATTTCAGAAACGTTAGCTAAATGTCTCAGGTGGGGGCAGAGACAGACACAAAGTACATGAGAAAAAAACAGTAGCAAAGTAAACAGAAGGGTAGTGGAATGCAACTTTAAGCAGGTAAATGATGAACAGAATGCAAGACTCTAGCAGTAAAACTGGAATATAAGCAGCTGTAAAAGTAGTGAAGCACAAATTCTGGACCAGAATTTACAGTACTGACACTACTCAAATTTTACCAAAGTCTGAGGCACCAGACTATGCAGAAATTTACCAGTAACAATGTTTATGGAAAAAATGCAGCAATTAATTACTAAATGAGGTTCAAATCTGGCAGCAGTTCACAGTTCTGCCACAAATGTGAATGAAACTATAAGATAAGTGCAATTTTGTGGGAATATAGATGGCTTTCACTCCCTTCAGCCATATCCAATGGCCTATTTCAAAGTTTCTGCAATAAAGTCACAAGTGAAGCAGTCAAATACCTTCTGGATGTCCTTTAAAACAATTCCTGCCTTTCTCTGGCCCCTTTCTTCTGACCATTCCACACAATCTGTAAGAGAATACCAGTATTCCATGTATTTAATTTCTTTAATAAACCCAACTCGCTCATCCCCAATTAATGTCCGAATAAATTTTTCTATCCTTGCAGTCAAAATATGAGCAGAACCTTTGATATCTACATTGCATTAAGGTAATAGGTCAATAACTTTTGACATATGTTTGTTTACATTTGCATTGATACAATTCCTGTGATTTCTTCCATAGAATTAGTCAATACCCCTTCTTCTGTAATATCATCAAACACATATGTCGTTGTTCTGCTCATGTGAAAGCCCACCCTTTTATAGAAGCCAATTCAATCTGACCAACTTGATTTACTGCCTCCTCAATGCATGATGGCTTCAATCATTTCCCCCTTTCCTATTGGAAAGTTATTCTTTGTTATTCCCTCTCACTCAGTCCATATCCATTTATAGTCTACTGTAACTTGAGGGTCCAACCATTTTGTAATAGCCTGGAAATTGTCCGCTTATTTAGTCATTTGTAAGGCTTTTCTCTCCCCTTTTTTTCTACCTCTGAAATCCAAATCACCCTTGTCTGATCTTTGATTATCAACATTAGCATCCTGATGTCAGTCTTTCCTCTCACTAACCAATGTGTCCCTTTTCTCACCATCTCAGCTTTTATCTTGGATTCCTCGTATTCCTTCAGTCTGCTTCTTATGGCTGCTTGCTCTAGCTTATTTATATCCTGGGCTTCTTTCTCTCCTTTTGCAGTATTTTGCAACTTTCTAAGGTTATGTTCTGCAGCAATAATCTCCAGCGCCCTTTATTTTCTCAGTTTTCTCTTTTCTTACCATGGTATTGCTACTTTTGAGAGCTTTTACCCTATCCCATTCCCAGATTCCCAGTGTGCCCTTGGAGTTTGTCTGCAGTCTCCCTACCCATGTTTTGTGTCTATTTAATATCATCACTCCTTGTTCAGAGCCATGGATTCCATCTACACCCACCTACTGTGTAATGTCCTAATTCCCAGCACATTTTAGCAATAATATCATCTAATATGTTTCTTTTTATACAGTGCACAGCTGTGTTTTTTTTCAAATGTTTTCCTGTCCACTAATAAACTATCTAGATATCTATTTGTTCATATCTGGTTACTAGGAAAGTTTGAATGGGCTAAGACAGAATATTTTTCAGTGGAGGCCTAGGGAGAAAAGCTCCACAGATAACAAATCGTACACGATAAACTACCAGAAATGAACAAAGCTCCAGCTTGGAACTAAAGCCCCATATAAAAAATAAAAAATCCTATTCTACAGTGAAAAAGTAAAAAAAGGACCAGGACAACACTTAAAAAGAAATAATAAAATAAAAATAAAATTGTATTCACAAGAGTAAACACTTTCATCCAACCAGTGTGACTTTATCAGACTCGGAGAGAGAGAGAAAGAAAAAATATTTTGCTTTGAAATATTTTGTATTTAGGATTTACTTTTGGTATTGAGGGAGAGTAGTCCAACATTTGGAAAAATATGAGGACTACATTACTTCACCATGCTTATTGTTTGGACTATGGACTTGGACAAGATATGTGTCCTTAGACCTGAGAAATCTAAACGGGGAGTACCATAGCATTAACTACGAAACAAGCAAGTTGGTCACAAGTACCCGAAACTGCACTGATAAACCAAAAAAAGGTACAAGCCAGATAGCCAGTCCCAGATGACTGTTTATTCCGCAAATCCACAAACCAACACTGATGAATCACACTGCAAACCAAAGAACATTAACGTAGTATAAAATAGAAGTTCTATTTAAACAGTCAATTCTGATTGTGGTATTCATCTGATGAAGTGATACGATGAAAACGTTAGGATATTTTATACTACGTTAATGTTCTTTGGTTTGCACTGTGATTCATCAGTGTTGGTTCGTGGATTTGCGGAATAAACAATCATCTGGGACTGGCTATCTGGCTTGTACCTTTTTTTGGTTTATCAGTACCATAGCATTACTGTCATCAAAGCTGAATATCTGGGTGATGAAATATACCTTTGGTCAGTTTAAGTTGAATGAATTTTTGATAGCTGAGGAATTACACCCAGATTAGTTGGTTGAGTGCTAGCCAATGTTGGGTTTTACTTAGAATAAGGGTTGCAATGTTTGCTATTTTAATACTACTTAATATTTTTAATCTACTAGTCTATTTTGCTTCACACCTCAGATAAGTACAGCCTTCTAATCCTGGTCATAGTGCTTGCCATACCAGTATCACTTGTCTGTCCTCCTACCCTTGGGCTTTTTGACAGTATCTATGAAGTTCAACTGCCCCCAAGTTTCTTATCCGTTTTGGGTCTAGCACCACACTGACTGTCTCCCTCTTTCTTTAACCCCTGTAAATTCTTCATCCAGTCACAGAAAAATTCAGGTCTGTCTGCATTGGGCTCATAAAAGGAACTGAAAACCAGTCCTGTATTCTCCCTCACCCATTCCCCTACCACCTACCTGCCTTCCTCATCTTTCACTGTATTCAAAACCTTACATTGTTCAATGGCACTGATTAGAATGTTGTCTCCTGTTCTACTACCTTCGTTTGCCCAACTTGAAGTCAAAACAGTTGTAACCTTTCTTTTCTATTTTTTACATTTCTCAAGGTATTAACTTTAGCTTTTGTAGAGATATTAAACCAAGCTCCTCCCTCTTTATCTTTAACCCTTTTTCCTTGTTTATTGGATTGTTAGTCAGATTGCTAACTCAGAACTCCCTTTAACTGGAGACTCAGCTTCTTTCATCTTAAGTTTGCTTGATAACATATTTTCACCTTTATGACAATGTCCACAAACTGACCAATATACATTCATTGCTCTCCCCTGCAGTCCCCTGGGAATATTCTGTATGATAGAGTATACCACTCTGTGTGCCTCATACACACCCACATTCATACACAGTACAAAACACAAATGTACTGTAGTCTGCAGTGATAAAACAATTCTTCTTCTTTCAGCTGCTCCCGTTAGGGGTCGCCACAGCAGATCAACTGTTTCCATTTCTTCCTGTCCTCTGCATCTTGCTGTGTCACACCAACCACCTGCATGTCCTCTCTAACCACATCCATAAACCTTATCTTAGGCCTGCCTCTTTTCCTGGTACCTGGCAGCTTCATCCTTAGCATCTTTTTCCCAATATACTCTGCATCCCTCCTCAGCACTTGTCCAAACCAACGTAATCTTGCCTCTCTGGCTTTGTCTCCAAACCTTCCAACCTGGGCTGACCCTCTAATATACTTATTCTTAATCCTGTCCATCCTCGTCACACCCAGTGCAGATCTTAACATCTTCAACTCTGCCACCTCAAGCTCTGACTCCTGCCTTTTTGTCAATGCCACTGTCTCCAGCCCATATAACATAGCTGGTCTCACTATCCTCTTGTAGACTTTCCCTTTCACTCTTACCGGTACTCGTCTGTCACAAATCACTCCTGACACTCTTCTTCAGCCACTCAATCCTGCCTATACTCGCTTCTTCACCTCTCTTCCACACTCACCATTACTCTGAACTGTTGATCCCAAGTATTTAAACTCATCTACCTTTGCCAACTCTACTCCCTGCATCCTCACCATTTCCCTATCCCCCTCTCATTCACACACATATATTCTGTCTTAATCCTGCTGACCTTCATTCCTCTTCTCTGTTGAGCATATCTCCACCTCTCCAGGGTCTCCTCCACCTGTTCCCTACTCTCACTACAGATCACAATGTCATCTGCAAACATCATAGTCCACAGGGACTCCTGTCTGATCTCGTCTGTCAACCTGTCCATCACCATTGCAAATAAGAAAGGGCTCAGAGCTGATCCTTGATGTAATCCCACCTCCACCTTAAATGCATCCGTCACTCCCACTGCAAACCTCACCGCTGTCACACTACCCTCGTACATATCCTGTACCACTCTTACATACTTCTCTGATACTCCCGACTTCCTCATACAATGCCACAACTCCTCTCTAGGCACCCTGTCACATGCTTTCTCTAAATCTACAAAGACACAATGCAACTCCTTCTGACCTTCTCTGTACTTCTCTATCAACACTCTCAGAGCAAACATCACATCTGTAGTGCTCTTTCCTGGCATGAAACCATACTGCTGATCACTAATCATCACCTCCTTTCTTAACCTAGCTTACACTACTCTTTCCCATAACTTCCTAGTGTGACTGAACAATTTAATCCCTCTGTAGTTACTACAGCTCTGCACATCACCCTTATTCTTAAAAATCGGTATCAAAACACTTTCAATATATTATGTTAATAACACACAATGTTATGCATTAAAACTTCTGTTAACATACATTTACCATTATGGTTATTATTATGGTTAAACATGGCTATTGCTGAACTTTCACAGAAACTGTTTATACTTATAAAAAACACTGTCCATAAGTACTGTTGATTACAGCAGGCAATACCTATGTATCAGACTTTTTGTAGACTTTCAAGTTAACATATTTTACTCTACCAGCATCCTACTAGTTTTCGCAAAACCAATTTACTGTGTTTTAGGCTATGCATATGTTTCTTGGGAGAAGAATGACACATATATGGCAGAATGAAATAAGAAAGGTTCATAGGTAGGTAGTTGGCTATCGGCCTAAGGGCCTAAGTAAGCCTAGCCAACAAGGTTCCCTGGCTTACGCCACCCAAGTAAGTTAATTTCCTGTGCCCCTGTCGAGCAGAGACACAGAAGTGATCCCCAGGTGTATTTACTATTTCCCATCCACTCATCAGGCTCTTTCTTGAAGAGTGCTAATGAAGAACTTTGCTTGACATAGATGGGTAGCTTGTTCCAGAGTATAGGAAGTCTCTGGGACAGGAATCTATCCCTCCAGCATGTCCTGTTTATTGTGGTGACAAGGTTTAGGTCCCTAGAGCGTGTAGCTCGGAGAGATTGGGATTTCTTTAGGTGTAGCATGTCCAACAGCTCTTGGTTTAACATAGCTTTATATGTTAGGCAGAGATCTCCTCAGAGTAGACAATATGCTACAGAGTAAAGCTGAAGTTTTTTGAGACAGTCAGTGTAGGGCATCTGTTTGAGGCCAGTAATCCTCTTTGTGAGGTTCTTCTGTGGCCTTTCCAGCTGCTGCAGATGTCTTGTGAGGTACATTCCAAAAGGGGCCTTATACTCTATAATGGGTCTAATGACTGTTGAGTAGAGGGAAACAATGACCTCTTTTTTCCTGGATGAGAACCCTTTTGTGATGAGGTGTGCCACATAGAAGGATTTCCTGACTACTGTGGCAATGTGATTATCAAAGGAGAGACTACTGTCCACCTGGGTCCCAAGGTCTCATCACACATTTGGCATTAAGTAGACTGCAGTTTATGTGGTAGTTCATGGGTACAGAATTTTTACCAAAGGGGATGACAATGCACTTTTTGGCATTGAGCTTGAGGCCATGCCTCTGACACCAGGCATCTGTCTCAGTGAAGCCCTTCTGTAGCATGTCCACATCATTTGGGGACTTGACTATGGCTCCTAGTTTGCCGTCATCTGTGAACTTCATTAGCCAGAGGCCTTCTGTATTAGTCTGTACTTCAGAGAAGTAGATACCAAACAGGAGAGGTCCCAGTACTGAACCCTGTGGTACTCCACTTGTCACTGGTTTGAAGTCAGATTTGGAGTCTGCAACTTTTACAGTGTGGGTTCTGTCAGTGAGCCAGTTGGCAACCCATCTTGTGACGTAGGGCTTTATATCTAGTTTAGTGAGTTTAGTGAGTTTAGCTATAATTCCTAAATGGGGGATGGTGTCGAAAGCCTTGGTGAGGTCAAGATAGGCTGTGTGAACCACCTTACCCTCGTCTACGGCTTTGATGACTGCCTCAAAGAAGTCGATCAGGTTCAGAAGGCATGATCTGCCTTTCACAAACCCGAACTGGGTGGGGTCCAGAGTTTGGAGGTTACCATTGTCTTTGTTTATGAGATCCATGATGATACGTTCCATTGCCTTGCAGACCAGGCTCGTCAGGCTAATAGAGTGATAGTTCCCAGGATCAGTGGTGGCTCCCCCTTTGTGAAGTGGGATAACTGTTGCTGTGCACCATTCAGTTGACCCAAAGCCTGATGTGAGACTATGACTGAACATGGTGCTTAGGTGGGGAACCAGTTCGTTCTGAAGTTTGTGTAGAATGCAGCCTGGGATGTTGTCTGGTCCCATGGATGCTGTGTTTTTGGTTTTAGAGAGTGCAGCTTTTACCTGCATTAATGTGATTACAGGGACTCTGCATTCTTCCTTTATAGATATGGGCCCTTTAAAGGGTGAGAGGGGGTAAAGTTAGCACTGAACCTATCTGCCAGGATGTTGGCAATATCAGTTGGTTATGTAATTTTCATGCTGTTGTGCTGTAATTCAGAGGAGATCTGTGTGTTGCCATTGAGATTCTTGACATAGCCATAGAATGCTTTGTGGTTGCCCTTAGAATCGGTGGCTTCAGCTTCTTACTGAGGCTGACCAGGGAGCTCCTCCACTCATGGGATTTTACTCTCTTTTGCAACAGTTTCTTCCTTCTGTTGTAGAGTTTGTTTATGGCAGGGGACCACCAGATTGGCTTCCTATTTTTGGAAGTTAGGGTCTTGGTTCTGTTTGGGATAGCATGATCCATGCACTCGTGTAAGTCCTTATAGAGTGGATTTGTGTAGGATTCTGCAGTCGTAACTGTATTGTCCATCTGCATGGGTGTCATGAAGTTTTCCACTTCTGTCTTAAGAAGCATGAAGTTGGCTTTGGAGAAATTTTTTACTTTGGTTTCCTTAATGGTGGGTGGGGCAGGATGCGGATATCTAGGGTGATTAGCTTATGGTGGAATCTGACCAACGAGGAGTTGACTTCAGGTGTGGAACACCATTCACTCATGTTGGTAATGACTAGGTCTATGATATTGTTGCCCCTGGTGGGGGTGTGGATAAGTTGATCCAGGGCATTGGAATGTATAAATTCCAGAAAGCGTTGAGCAAAGGAGTTGGTACATGACTAGTTTTCCCATTTTAATGGTGGGGTAGTTGAAATTGCCCATTATTAGGGTGTTTGGTTGAACCCTAATATTTTCCAGTATGTCAAGAAAAGGGGAATGGGAATCCAGGGGCATGGTGGGGCATCTGTAGCAAGCTACAGTTTGGATTGCAGTTTTTCCCAGAGTTGGTTGCACTTGTATAACCTCGGACGCATTATGCTGCGCAACTATCCTGGATGTATGGATATCCGTAATGAATATGGACACACCTCCTCCTTTGGTGCTCTGGTCCAGGTTAGATGGCTGAAAAGTGTGGTATGTGTTATAGCCTGGTAATGCAGGGGTGCTCTCTAAAGCCTTGAACCAGGTCTCAGTTACTGCACAGATATCGATGTTCTCCATTTTTAAGAAGTGCCTTGAGAGAGTGCATTTTGAGATTTAGACTTCTAGCATTGAGTAGCATTACTCTCAGTTTTTACTTGCCTGTTCCTGTTACAGTGGTGAATTTGTCATTTGAACCTTGCCTAAAAAGGCACTATAGGGACGGCAAGACCCTTAGCCAGTATCCAGAATCCCAGGGGCGACAGGTGCAGCCCATCTGTGGCAAAGCATCATGGTCTGTCGACCATGGCATCCTAGGCAGACAGATACTGGATCCCCTTAGAATGACACCAGAAGCTTAGCCAATTGTTGAAGTCCATCATTTTGTCGTTGTACTGCGGAATCACTCTGGGTGATGGCAGGATGCTACTCAGGGCTAGGGTCATACCTGCCTGGGCTACAAGATTGGAGAGCTCTCCCATGTCTCTTTTCATGTAGTCCAGGGAGGTACGTCTCGGGTCATTCACACCAACATGGACAATGACAGAGTCATATTTGTACATATTTTTACTGTGTCTCACATATATGGCTATAGCAGTCATTGCTCCCAGATACAGACCTGCACACTTTTGGTTCATCACAGTAAGAATATTCCTGACCATTGTCCACTTGTAGCATTATTCAAGAGGCTTTCAGCTCCATGCATTTCCCCAGTGAAGATTGGGTACCCCAGTAGTTTCTAGTCACACAGTCCCTCATCATGTTGGATGGCAAAAAGACATAAATAAAAAGCAGACAAAGAGATATTTCAGTCCAGCATTTTTGTGCACCTTACTGCACCACCACTCCCTCCATTAAAAAAAACACTTCCTCAGCCATTCATGTCATTTTTTTCTGCTGTCATTAATACTACCTCTCCAAGCTAGTGTTCTTTTCTCCCACACATCCATGAGACCTCTGCCCTGAGCTAATCTGGAAAAATCCCTATCCCATCCCTCCCATTGCTGCTTTTCTTCATGACATTTCCTTCTACTCTCCATTCCTTCATGTGCAGTTTTCTGCCAGTGTCTGTCTGTTAAAAGGGATCTCTCCATATTAAAATTCTGTCTCCCAAGACTCCTGCTTAGCTCTCTGTGTCTCTGGAATCACAGTTATCAGTATATCTGTGGTTTTCTCTGTGGCTGTGTCTTCTCATATCAGGCTTATTTATGTGCTTGCTCAGGTTAGCACCCTGCACCATTTGTTTCCCTTTTTTTCATGGCCTATATTCCTTTTCATTTTTCTTTCAGTACTATCAGACCTGGTCCCCTACCCTTTACTTGTTCAGGGTCCATAAAATGAACAGAAATTTCTTCTGGTATGCCATTTTAAGCATTTAAAACATATATTGCATTAGTGGGGGGCACTTTTTCCCTCCAACCCATAGATTCCCCCCCTTACCACATGTGTGTATACATGCTTCTGCTTTATTCTAGGCCCACAGTATATTTCCTTTCCAGATAACTTTGAGTATTGCAAGATATGATCTCAGTTGTGCTGCTTTCATAGATGGCCTTAGGCATAGGCCAACTAGGCAGCCGCCTAGGATGGCGCTCTAGCAGGAGGGCTTTTCCAGTAATCTGGATGATGTAGGTAGATCAGGATGGGGGCACCGGGTGGTGAAGGGGGGCTGCTGTGGAGCCCTTTTGCCTAGGCACCAGTTGACCAAAGGCTGGCCCTGGTTGCTTCTGCTTGTTTTACATGTCAGGCTACTATAAGCAAACCTTTTTTTTATTTCAAATAAATTTGTGGTCCAAAATCAGCTGCTATTGTAACTCTACAGCCACCCATCACAAAGCACATCCTGAATGCTGCATTTTTTTACAATCCATCCTTTCAGCCTGTAATTATAGCATTTTACAGGAAAGTGTTTCAGTATAAAAGCATTTGCAGACAATCAACCGTGCGTGCTCTATTTATTTTTCTAGCAATTACTTCAGTTCTCCGCTGTTGTAAATAGCACACTGCTTGTTTCCCTTTCAGCTCTTCCCTTAGCCCAATGACTGAAATTCTCTGTGTGTTCTCTGCTCTAAATCCTGCTGCGTTTCCAATAAAGTTCCTATGCATGCAAGTTGGTTATTTACTATTTCTGCCACTGCACTGCCCTTTACACACAACAACTTTTTGCTGCATGCAGTCAAACATTTACAACTTTTTAAATTATTGTTTCTATACTGCTGGTTGAATAGCCATGCACTTTTTAGTCATCTCCTCCACATACAGCAGCATTTTGTTGAATTTCTGTTCCATTTTTATGATTTAGAAGTTCAAAGCAGGTTGCATTACTTTACAATCCATTTTAGACACAATTTCCTCAGGGTATGTCTAATGTAAATTTCCAAATTCAAAGAATAAAATAAATAGTTCAACATCTACCAGGCACACAGCTGCTAAGTTAGGCGGCCATCTTGTAAAGTGGCTTACTGCTGCCCCCATATGAAAAAGTAAAAATTGCTACCTCTGTAATGGGCAACTACAAGGTCTTTTTTAACTATGTAAAAAATCCTAGAAGGAACGGCCAGCAGTACATCAAGCTAATATGTAACAGCAACACATATGCATCTTCAGATGATATATCTAACATACACATAAATTTAGCTCTAACTTTGCACCCTTATCTCCCACTATCTCCCCCTACATATGTATTTGCATGCTCACCTCCCAGTCACATAATTCTAGCTCCATGGGTCTAGGCAATGTATCAGACTGCCTTCTGAGTACCGAAAGCAGTCTTATCGTCTCACTATTGAACCTCTTCAGTATCGGCATCTCTATTTGATTCATGCTGGATGTGTGAAGAATTGCTGAATTCATCCCACTCCACAAGGGAGGACCCACCATTGACCCAAGAAACTATTTTATCTAGCCAGACTGATTACCAGATATATCTCCAGGTCAAAAGATGCCATCTTCCTTCTCTATCCCTCTGTTATCTGACCTACAATAGTATACACTCCCCTTTCAATAACAGCACAATTTCTGTTCAGCAGTTTGAAATGCTTATAATACATTTTCTGTATACGTTCAAGAATTGTGTGCAGTTCCTATCCAGAGGTTAGTAGGCTTTAATTTCATATAGACATAATTATCATTTAGATAATATAACATGTGTGTTATCTGTTTTGCAGATATGGAGGCGTTCACATAAGACGGGTCCTTCAAGGCTTAGTAAACGGGCAGATGCCCTTCTTTCCAGACTCTGTAGGAAACACAGAAAGGGAAAACTGTTTAAGGCAGTCTCTGTAGCCTAAGAAAGAAATGCCCTTTTTTTCATTCTGAGAAAATGATCTGGTCTTTCAAGATGAGTCATATGTTTAGACAAATGCTGGTTGAAGAGAGGTTGCATTCCTGCATTGAGCACCTAAACTGTTCCCCATTCAAAAACAGCTCCCCTCCTCTAAATAGAAGGAATTCATAATTAACATTCAGACTGGTGCTCAAAAATCCTGTAAACTGCATGGAAGCAAACCCTCAGTTAAGCGGGACTAACTCAGAAATCATATGTGCTGGTGAAGGTTGCAATAATTCTTCTTCCCTCAGCCTGCTCCAGCTACATGATCATTTCCCCAACTCAAATCAACAAAAAATCAAGCAGAGAAACTATATTCCTCTGGATATTTGTCTCTCATCCATCTACCATTAGGCTTGTAGGAATCCTGTCAGCCACAATAAGTGGTCACCAGTCCAAGTTTATCGCTTCTTAGTAAAGCATCCAGCAACCATCAATACCTTAACAAATGCAGCATGAGAAACTTAAGACTGTGATTCTCTTATAAGATTCATAGGTTCATAGGAAATTACTAGGCCAGTGGCCCTAGAGCCTTTAAAAGCCTAACCGTGTTAATCCCAAGCATCCCCACTTGTTCTTTTTGGGTAGTTCGCAGAACAAATTTATAAAAAGAGTGGGTCTGCGATCAACACTGGCTACCCTTTTCCATGAAGGACATGGGTGCCACCCCAGGGGTGAATCTGCAGTCACCCATCCAGTTATCTAGGTTACATATGAATAGGGTCAGTGAGGGGCTCTGTTTTACGTGAATACAAAGTCTATTTCAGAGAAGCGGCAGTCTCTGGGAGACATATCTGTCTCTCCAGCATGTTCTATTAATGTCACAAGCTAGGTTAAGATCCCTAAAGTGAGTGACTCTTAAGCCATTTGACTTGTGGATGTGCAGCATTTCCACTAGGGCAGGGTTGGTGATTGTCGTATAGGCTAGGCACAAGCCACCTCTCAGTGGCCTATAAGATAAAGAGTAAAGTGACAGGGCTTTCAACCTGTACACGTAGGTCATGGTTTGGAGTCCCTATATTTTCTTAGTGAGAAAACACTGACATCTCTCCAGCTGCTGCATGTGCGTGGTGAGACACATGCAAAAGGGAGCATTATATTCTATTAGTGGTCTGATGAGGGTCTAGTACAGTGGATTTATAACATCCCTTGACCTGGATGATATATCCTTGCTTGTGAGGTATTCTACATAGAAGGCTTTCGATATCACTGTGGAAAATTGGTGGTCAAAGTACAGATTGCTATTAACCTGGTGCTCCCAATTCTCGCACCACTGGGTTGGAACTCAAGGGGGTGTTGCTAATATTGTAATTTGTAAAGAATTCCATTTTGCCAAAGGGAATAATAATGCATTTTTTGCATTTAGTTTTAGACCATGGCTCTGGCACCAAATTACTCCTAATTTGCAATTATCAGTGAACTGGGTGTCTACTTTGGCATGGACTTATGAGAAATAGATGCCAAGCACAAACCCCTGTAGTTCTCCACTGGTGATGTCTGTACTGGTTGAGGTGGAGTTACCAATTTTGACAGAGTGTGTTCTGTCAATGAGCCAACTGGCTATGCATCTAGTAATGATGCCAGAGTGGGGAATTGTGTCACATGCCTTGGCAAGGATGAGATAGGCTGTGTGGCACGGTCTTACCTTCTTCCATGGCTTTCGTGACATTCTCAAAGAAGTCTACCAGGTTTAATAAGCATGATCTATATTTAATGAAGCCAAACTGGATTGAGTCCAGTGTTTGGAGGTCACCTATGTCCTTGTTGATAAGATGCATGATACTTTTTTCCATGGCTTTGAGATGAGGCTGTTTAGTGGTTATGGGCCTGTAGTTCCCAGGGTCAGTTGATAGCCTCCCTTTGGAGAGGGTGTTTAGTGTTGCTTTTTTCCATTCTGCAGGAGCATAGCCAGTTCTCAAGCTATGATTAATGAGAACACCAAGTAAGTCCACTAGGTCTTGTTTTAGATTGTTTAGTAAACAACCTGTGATATTATCTGGTCCCACTGAGGCTGTGTTTTTGGCCTTGGTGAGTGCAGAGATGACCTGTTCTCTAGAGATACTAAGCAGAAGGCTGGTGTCAGTTATGCTTTGGGATATAGTAGGTGGGGATGGGGGGGTGAAGTTTGCACAGAATTTGTCAGCTAGCAGGTTGGTGATATCTTCTGTTATAGTATGAGTGATCCCTTCTACAGCTAGTTCAGCAGATAGCTGGACAATCCCTTTTAGACTCTGGATGTAGTTAAAGAATGCCTTATAATTATCCTTGGCAAGGGATGTGATTTTTAGTTTCATAATTTGTTTTAAAAGACTTTACAAGATTTCTGATTTTCTTGTTTAGGCTTAGGAGGGAACTGTTCCTCTGCAGAGTGATATCCGTGTTGCTTTTATAAAAAACGTTTCTTCCTTTTGTTATATAACCTGTTTATACTTGAAGTCCACCATGGTGGCTTGTTTTTATGGGAAGACCTGGTTTTCATTCAGTCAGGTACAGCAGAGTTTATGCAGTCACTTAGTGTTTGTACAGGGCATTTGCGTAGACTTCTGCATAGTGATCATTGATGTCTGTGATTGTGGGTGGTATGAACCTTCTTATACCATCGCTTAGTAGTTTGTAGTTAGTTTTGGTAAAGTTTTTTATAATTTTGTTCCTGTGACGGTTTCAGTTGCAGTAGTTACTTCAAATGAGACTGATTTGTGGTCTGACCTAACCAGGGAAGGCATCGTGCATGGGGAAGTACAATGACCCCCTCCATCTTGGTGAATACTATGTTCAAAACATTAGAGCCCCTAGTGGGGGTGCAGACTATCTGTTCCACAGCATTTGTGTTAACAAAGTGCAGGAACCTCTGTGCTTTCTTGTTTTTCCTTGTTTATGTCCCCCAATCTATGGAAGAATAGTTGAAATCTCCCATGACTAAGGTGTTGGGTTTTATGGCGAGAAATTCCAGTAAATTGAGGCAGGTTGTGTGCTTTTCCTGGTTCATGGTGGGTATCTATAGCTAGCAATGATGTGGTATGGTAATTTCCCAATAGTTAATTGAACATGGAGTAGTTTGAGAGAGTCATGCTGTTTGACCACTGTTGAAGTGTATTTGATTTTAACAAAGATGGATACAGCTCCACCTTTGGTTCCTTCATGCTCATTTTGAGATATGAACATGTGGAAGGCATTGTAGCCTTGCACAGCCAGGGTGCTGTCAGTGGCCTTGAACCATGTCTTGGTAACTTCACAGATGTCAACATCCTCCAAGGTGAGAACAAAACAAATATAGCAACAAATAAAACTAATAAAATGAAAACGAACCACTGCCAGACTGAAAGACAAAAAGGAACGAGCACTTTTAGCGTAAATTCTATTTAATCACCGCTTTCATCAACAAGACTTCATCAGAAATACAGACTCCATGGATTCTAAAACTCATATAAATATTCAATGCATCAATTACAATAATTACATCACATCAAAACAATCATTCAATCAAATAAATTTAAAGAAGCAATGTATATAAAATGACAAAATATATACATACACTTGCCTACTTGGCACATTTAGCATTTTGAACTCAATTTGAGTTCATCTTTTCTAAAGTCTGTGATAGGCAATGTTGGCACATCTATTAATTAATTAGATGTCCATTTGGAATGGGACCATACAAATAAAAGGTTTGTAAGTAGTATTCATAGGAAAACTACTTTCATGAATAGTTATTTACATTAACACACAGAACTTCAGGGATCATAAACAATGTAGAAGAAAGGCAGCTTTCATTTAGTTAATAAGAAAGGCAGCTTTAGTTCAGTTCATAAGATCAAAATACTTTATTTGGTAAGCACTTTCATGGGAATAACTCCCACTTCTTCAGACTATTCAATAAAATACATTTAAAACCACTCCATTTATATAGAGAGACATAATTAGTATCAATCAAATCATGGTCACACCATTTTCCAGTCTTAAAGTGATAAGCATACCCTAGTATGTTCTTATTAAAACTTAATTCGTATAAACTCCCCTCTGGAAGTACATATATAGAAAAGAACATGTATAAAGACATGTTTAAAACACACATATAAACTACATACAAGTACAAATGCATCTGTCATTTTCCACATTCTATATAATATAATTTATTATCAAAGACTCATAAAAGTCACAAAATTATATGAAAAAAAATGTAGGTCAGATTATGTGTAGAAATGTATGTAAATAAATATGTAATTAAATATGTAAGGTCTATATAAGCCATACAAGTACTACTAAAATTTACACTAGCAATAAAAATATACATTTTGACAATAAAATACATGATAACAATAAGAATAATAAGAATAAAATATATGCCTACTATGTATGAATACTCCTATTCTTCAAAATAGGCTTCAGGGGAACTCTATCATTTAGGCCACTGCCCCTGTCAGCCTGTATTTGAATGATCCATGTCATTTCTGAAGTGTCTGTTCTGTTACTGATGCCCCCCCCCCTTCATTCTCATGCACTATTTCTATAACCATGAACTTGAAGGAATGATTTTCTCCCTTTTCCAGTGTATGTCTGGCTAAGGCATTGGTTTTATCCCTGTTCCTAATACGCAAAAGGTGTTTTCTTATCCTATATCTAAATTTGTTTTTCCTACATAATTTCATGAACACAAGCCACAGATTGCTAAATATACAACATTTTTAGTGCAGCAATTCGCTGCAACTTTAAATGTGTATTCCTTACCTGTGTCAGGATGTTTAAATTTATTAGTTGTATCTATCCATCCACATTGACTACAATTTTTACATGATATAGTTCCTTGATGTTCCCCTATGGATCCATCCAAACCTAGTACATTTGTCCCGCCTAACCACCCGATAATAGATGTTTTCATGAGTTTATGTGAAAAAGAATTGTATGACAAATTACACAGTGGTAAACAGGAATTTAGATGGAATAATCTGCACAGGGGGGAATATAATGCCTTACAAGCCCTACAAAAGGATGAATCCATAATAATTAAATGGGTTGATAAAGGGGGCCCTATAGTTGTAATGGATAGAGCCTTTTATGAAAACCAAATGGAAACACTGTTGCTTGAGAGAAATGTGTACAGCATTATAGACCGTGGTACTGTCAATAATATAAAAAATAGATTGAATAAGCTGCTTTATGAATGTTTAATGGATAGATAGATAACTGTTGAACAGTATAAATATTTTCTTGTATCTCATCCAGTAATACCATTAATCCAAGGAATTCCAAAAATTCACAAGGACCCAACCAACCCACCCCTGAGACCAACAGTCTCAGGGAGGGGTTGGTTGACTGAGCCTGTATCTGTGTATATTGAAACACAACTGAGACCTTTAGTTAATAAGAATACTGTAATTTTAAGTGATACCAAACAATTTTTGACAGACTTATTTAAACATGTTGAGACTAATAGTTATAATGATGGTTCCATTATGATGGTTACCATGGATGTGAACTCCCTATTTATGTCTATACCTAATAATGTGGGTTTAGACATGTTGAGGGAATACTTAACCAAGGATGGAACATATACTGTAAGTCGGATAGAGTTAATATGTCTACTTGTGGAACGGATTTTAATAAACAATGTGATGTTGTTTAACCACATTATATACCATCAAAAAGAAGGAGTGGCAATGGGTACATCTACCGCAAATAGTTATGCCAATATAATTATGGCTAATTGGGAACAGAAGTATGTGACAAAAGATAGATGGCAACAAGTCATCTTTTATAAACATTGTGTAGATAACCTTTTCCTGCTTTGGAAGGGGTCCCAACAGAAATTATTAGCCTTCCATGATGAGTTGAATAATAGTACTTCCTTTCTAAAATTTGATTTGAAATTTTCACACAATAGTATTGATTTTCTTGATGTTAGGACAGGGACCCAAGAGGGGAATGGTCTACGAAGGTTTACAGGAAAAGTTGCCACAGGAACACATTTGTACATAGAAATAGCATGCATCCCCAACACATAAGAATGTAGTGAAAGGACAGGCCCTAAGAATATCCAGATTGACAGCAGAGGAAGACACATTTCAGAAGGAAGTAAATGTCTTTACATAAGGTTTAAAAATAGAGGTTATAAGGAAAATGATATCAGAGGCACAGTTAATGAAATTCAGACATTGAGAAATACAATTGGGAAACCATACTTCTCACATAGAGAAGAGACAATATCAGAATTTAATAATTTTGTCTGGAATAAAGTGAAAGTATCTACTAGTTATACTAGTAATGTAAATGTTATGCAAGATGTGGTAAGGAAGTACTGGCCAGTACTGACACATGAATTAGGGAAATTATAGGGATGAACCCAGTTTCCTATTCAAGAACAAGAAATTCCTGAAAAGGTTACTTTGTTATGGACCCAAAATAGATGGATACATAGGGAAACATCAAGGAACTATATCATGTAAAAATTGTAATCAATGCGGATGGATAGATACAACTAATACATTCAAGCATCCTGACACAGGTATGGAATACACAGTTAAAGTTGCAGCTAATTGATGCACTAAAATGTTGTATATTTAGCAATCTGTGGCTTGTGTTCAGGATATTATGTAGGAAAAAAAACAGAGAATTTAGATATAGGATAAGAGAACACCTTTTGGATATTAGAAACAGGGATAAAACCAATGCCTTAGCCAGACATACACTGGAAAAGGGAGAAAATCATTCCTTCAAGTTCATGGTTATAGAAATAGTGAATGAGAATGAAAGAGGGGGGCATCAGCAACAGAACAGAGACTTCAGAAGCGAGATGGATCATTCGATTACAGGATGACAGAGGCAGTGGCCTAAATGATAAGAATTCCCCTGAAGCCTATTTTGAAGAATAGGAGTATTCATAAATAGTAGGCATATATTTTATTATTATTGTTATATATTTTATTGTCAAAATGTATATTTGTATTGCTAGTGTAAATTTTAGTAGTACTTGGATGGCTTATATAGACTTCACATATTTAATTACATATTTATTTGCATACATTTCTACACGTAATCTGACATACATTTTTTCATATAATTTTGTGACTTTTATGAGTCTGTGATAATAAATTATATTATATAGAATATGGGAAATGACAGATGCATTTGTACTTGTATGTAGTTTATATGTGTGTTTTAAACATGTCTTTATACATGTTCTTTTCTATATATGCACTTCTAGAGGGGGGGGGGTTTATACGAATTAAGTTTTCATAAGAACATACTAGGGTATGCTTATCACTTTAAGACTGGAAAATGGTGTGGCCATGATTTGATTGATACTAATTATGTCACTCTATATAAATGGAGTGGTTTTAAATGTATTTTATTGAATGGACCGAAGAAGTGGGAGTTATTCCCATGAAAGAGCTTACCAATTAAAGTATTTTGATCTTATGAACTGAACTGAAGCTGCCTTTTTCTACATTGTTTATGATCCCTGAAGGTCTGTGTGTTGTTGTACGCTGCTGTTTCCTTTGCGGTCATTTAACTCGAGCTACATTCATATTTTCTTGTGTGTGGATTAGTTATTTACATTATTCTAGTCAACATCCAAAGTACATAAAAAGTAACATTCCTAAAGGACAATTCATCTGAGCAAGTAGGATGACCAGTGAAGATCATTTTCTGGCAGATGAATTCAAATTTATTAAGAAACTTTTTATGGAGAGAGGTTATAATGAAAAATTATTGGATGAACATATACAATATGTATGGGATAGAAGAGAGGATAGGTATCCACCTATTATTAAACAAGTGCTTGCGTGTATTCCAAATAATAGGGTTTCTTCTAATGAAAGACATTTGAGTTTTGGGATGCCCATGACAACTGAAGGAAGTATTATTAAAAATGTGATTTGAAGAATTTGGAGAATCGTGGAAGGCAACCATGAATTGGTAAAGACTGTTGGTACAAAACCTAGTTTTGTGTATAGGAATGATTTAAATTTAAAAACTTTAATAGAAAAAGGCAGGGATTTTTTTTTTTACTGACATAAAAAGCATTAGCAGTACACATGGCATGCCATATGTGTAGCATGTGTAGATATATTTTAGAAGGGCCTTTCATAGATTTACCACATCTTTATTATACTATTCCGGTCACTGGTTATTTTTCATGCAAAAGCCCAGGAGTGGTTTATATCGCAGTTTGCAGCACATGCCAAAAATTTTATGTGGGGATGACTACTAGGCTTTTATATGTCAGAATCAGGGAACATGTAAATAGCATAAAGAGTAAAGACAGTAAGAATGACCTTTTTAGGCATAGTATTGTATGTAGTAGTTTTAAAAAAAAATGTATTTTCTGTTCTGGAACAGGGTCAACTAAGTTTAGGAGGAGGAAGCCTTAAAAATCATCTAGAACAAAAAGAAACTAGATGGCAGATAAAATTAAGGGCAGATATGCCCCCAGGCTTAAACGATGCTATCAATATCAAATATTTTTTAAAAGAACGTAGGGTGTATGCAAAAGATACCAAGAAGGCAAGTGTATATATATTTTGTCATTTTATATACATTGTTTGTTTCATTAAATTTATCTGATTGAATGATTGTTTTATTGATGTGACGTAATTATTGTAATTGATGCATTGAGTATTTATATGAGTTTTAGAATCCATGGAGTCTGTATTTCTGATGAAGTCTTGTTGACGAAAACGGTGATTAAATAGAATTTACACTAAAGATGCTTGTTCCTTTTTGTTTTTCTGTCTGGCAGTGGTTCATTTTCATTTCATAGGTTCATAGGTTCATACTAGGCTATCTGCCTTAGGGCATTTATAAGCCTAGCCAGAGTGTGTTTGGCTTTCGCCACCCATTTTAAATTAATTTTGCTATGCCCTTTTTTGAGGTTAGTATACTGTGCCTCTGTCTAACAGTGACACAGAAGTGATACCCGGGGTAAACCTACGATCCCCCATCCACTCATCAAGATTCCTCTTGAAGAGAGCCAATGAGGGACTCTGCCTAACCTGGACTGGGATTTTATTCCTGAGTGAAGGGAGCCTCTGGGTTATGAATCTGTCCCTCCAGCATGTCCTATTTATTTCAGTGCTGAGGTTCAAGTCTCTTGAGTGCGTAGCTCAATGGGATTTGGATTTTCTGAGGTGCAGCATGTCCATTAATTCTGAGTTGGACATGGCTTTATATGTCAGGCACAGATCGCCTCTGAGCAGGCGGTATGCCACTGAGTAGAGCTGGAGTTTCTTTAACCGGGCAGCATATGGCATCTGTTTGAGCCCTTTGATCCTCTTGGTGAGGTACTTTTGGGGTCTTTCCAGTTGCTGCAGGTGTCTGGTAAGGTACATCCCAAAAGGGGCATTGTACTCAATTATGGGCCTGATGAGGGATGAGTAAAGAGGCACGATGACCTCCCCTGATCTAGATGTGAATCCCTTCATGATTAGGTGGGCTATATAAAATGTTTTTCTAACCACTTTGGCCACGTGGTTGTCAAATGAGAGATTGCTATCAACTTGGGTCCCCAGGTCCCTAATTACTTCTTCCGTACTTAATGGATTACCACTTATGTGGTAATTTGTGGGCACTTTGGTTTTGCCAAAGGAGATGACTATACACTTTTTGGTGTTTAGCTTGAGGCCATGGCTCTGGCACCAGTTGTCTGTTTCTATGAGGCCCTTTTGGAGGATGCTTGTGTCAGCTGGAGAGTCGATTATGGCGCCCAGTTTGCAGTCATCTGCGAACTTGGTCAGCCACAGTCCTTCCGTGTTGGCCTGTACCTCTGAGAAATATATACCGAACAAGAGAGGTCCCAGGACTGAGCCTTGTGGGAAGCCACTTGTAACTGGTTTGGAGTCTGACATAGCTCCAGCAATTCTAACCATGTGAGTTCTGTCCTTGAGCCAGCTTGCAACCCATCTAGTGACATAGGGGTTTATATTTAAGCTGGTGAGCTTATCTATAATGCCCGAGTGGGGTATTGTATCGAAGGCTTTTGCGAGGTCCAGGTAGGCTGTGTGGACCGCCTTCCCCTCGTCAATGGCCTTGGTGACTGTTTCAAAGAAATCGACCAGGTTTAAGAGGCAGGATCTGCCCTTAACAAAGCCGAACTGGGTAGGATCCAGTGTCTGTAGGTCCCCAATATCTTTATTTATAAGGTCCATGATGATCCTTTCCATAGCTTTGCAGACCAAGCTAGTCAGGCTTATGGGGCGATAGTTTCCAGGATCCGTTGAGGCACCACCTTTGTGGAGAGGGACCACCGTTGCTGTACGCCAATCTCTGGGCACATATCCTGTAGTAAGGCTGAGACTGAACAGTAGTTTTATGTTTGGGTTTAGCTCTTCTTGGATTTCATGTAGGACGCAGCCCGGGACACCGTCTGGTCCCATTGATGCTGTGTTTTTAGCTTTGGAGAGGGCGGCTCTTACCTGAGCATCTGAGATGTCAGGGGGGCAGCACTCTGCTGGGATAGATATTTGCTCTTTTGGTGGGGAGGGGGTGGAGAAGTTTGCGCTGAACCTGTCAGCTAGGGTGTTGGCAATGTCTGTGGGTGGTTCGGTGTATTTTTTGTCATTTTGGACTAATTCTGAGCATATCTGGGAATTCCCACCCAGGTTCCTAACATAACTAAAGAAAGCCTTGTGATTATCCTTAGTGTCCTGTGCAATTTTTCTCTCGAAGCTGGCCTTAGACGATTTTATGAGTGCCCGTAGTTTTTTGCTAATACTGATCAGAGATGCCTTCCATTTTTGGGATTTTGCTCTATCATGTAGTAGCTTCCTCCTTCTATTGTATAGTTTGTTTATGGCTGGGGTCCACCAGACAGGACATCTGCCTTTGGAGGATTGGGTCTTGGTTTTATTTGGGATTGCATGATCCATGCATTCCTGAAGGTGTTCATAGAATGCGTTTATAAAGGATTCTGCGGTCTGGGCGTATTTTCCACAGGCCCGGGGGCTTTGAAGGATTCCACCTCGGTTTTGAGGAGTGTGAAATTTGCTTTAGAGAAGTTTTTCACTTTGGTTTTCTGGGCAGGGGGTGGGGTTGGGATGTGAATATCCAGTGAGATTAGTTTATGGTCTGATCTTACCAGTGAGGGATACACTTCTGGTCTGGAGCATAGAGTCCCCATGTTGGTGATGATCAGGTCCAGTATGTTTTCCCCTCTTGTGGGAGTGGTAACAAGTTGTTATATAGCATTTGAGTTTATAAATTCTAGGAACCTTTGGGCTAGGGTGTTGGAGCTAGAGTAATGCTCCCAGTCTATGTTTGGGTAGTTGAAGTCGCCCAATATAATGGTGTTTGGAGAGACCTTCATATTTTCCAGTGTTCTCAGGAAGGCCGAGTGGAGTTCCTGGGTTTGGGAGGGTGGTGTTTAGCAGGCTATAAACTGGAAGGCAGTTTTACCCACTGTTAGTTGCACATGGATAGTCTCTGATGCTTCGTGCTGTGCCACCAACCTGGAGGTGTGGGTATCTTTGACAAATATTGATACTCCCCCTCCTTTTGTGGTTCGGTCCAAGTTTTGGGGCTGAAAAGCATGGTATGAGGTATAACCTTGTAGTGCTGGGGTGCTCTCGGGAGCCTTGAACCAGGTTTCTGTTACTGCACAGATATCGATGTTCTCCATGCTAAGGAGAGTTTTGAGTGCATGTATCTTGAGGTTTAGACTTCTGGCATTGAGTAGCATTACTCTTAGTTTCTTATCCCTTGTGATACCTATGGAGGTGGGTTTGTCTTTTGAGCCTTGCCTAAAAAAGGCACTATGGGGGTAGCAAGAGCCTTTGCCAATATCCGAAAGCTCAGGGGTGATAGGTGCAAGCTGTCCCTAGCGAAGCATCGTGGCTTGTCGAGCATGTCATCCCAGGCTGACAGGCATTGGATCCCCTTTGAATGACACCAATACTTAAGCCAATTGTTGAAATTGATCATCTTGTCTTCATATCCTCCTAGGTGAGGATTGCTTCCAGGGAGTGCAGTTTCATGCTTAAACTCCTAGCATTAAGCAACACAACCCTGAGTTTGTCTCAATTAGATTTTGTTACGTTTGAAAATTTGCTGTTTTGACATTGCTTAAAGAAAAGACACTATGGGGTAGTGAAGGGCCTTTGGCAGTATTCGAAAGCCTAGAGGGGAGAGGTGCAGACCATCTATAGCAAAGCAGCGACCATATCATCCCAGACTGACAAATACTGGATCCTCTTGGACTGACACCAGAAGCTGAGCCAATTCCTGAAGTCAGTCATTTTTTTGTTTATATTGTGGCATCATCCTGGGTAAGGGTAGGATACTGTGGGTCTATATTAAATAAGCGAATGCTTATTCACTGACCGTAGTTCTGCGAATGCAGAAAATGCCAAACACTCAGAACAGCGATTTTTTTTTCCCAGGGAAAAAAAAAATCGCTGTTCCACAAAAAAAAAACTTAAAACAGTATTTAAAGCCCTCCACAACCCCCCTACTTAAATATGCCAACTCCGAGATCACACCACAGTGGAGAAAATGGCAAACTCCCTAAACCGACCCAGCGATTTCTTTCCCTGAGAAGAAATTCGCTGTTCCAGGTGTTTGGGATTTTCAGCGTTCGCTGGACTATGGTCGATGAATCAACATTCGCTTTTTTAAGCATCCGTTGAGTCAATATAGACCCGATACTACTTAGGGGTAGGGACATACCTGTCTGGGACACATAATCAGAGAATTCTCTCATGTCTCTCTTTATATTGTCCAGAGAGGTACCTCGCAAGTCATTCACTCCAACATGGACTATGACAGAGTCATAATGGCAGTTATCGTTGAGTGACTTGAGTGCATCCGTGATTTGTCAGATTTTGCACCTGATAGGCAGCTTACAAGTGCAAAAAGCTGAAAGCACCTATACTGTATGTGTACCCTGGATGTGGCAGTTACCCACTTTTACCTACACATATCAGTATCCTCAGCAGTGCAGTATCAGCTAAGACATGTAAGAGCCAAGCAACCATTCCAACCTAGATGCCCTATACATTAAAAGGCCTTATGGTTGAATGTGACCAAGCTTGTGAAAAGTATGTTCACTGCAAAACAAGTTGCACTTGATATATGCCATGTGACAACAAAAAGTGCAGAAGAGATGTCTGAGATTACCTAAGAATTATCATGCTAGGAAACAATTGTACCTCTTCCCCTAATGCTTCATAGGTTCATAGGTATGGGGGTACTTATTAGGCTTTAATCCTTGAGGAACAAAAGAGGCATGGCCTTACATTCCCATAGTAGTTTTTAGCCCTTATCGTTTGTGAACAAATAATGCAGAGATGGGCAGAGCAAGGATATGTTTGGATATTTACATGTTGCTCGTATCCATAAGGGACAAGGGTGCCATTCCAGGGGAGAATTTGCAGTTAACCATCCATTCATCCAAATTACATTGGAATAGAGTAAGAGAAGTGCTTTGCTTTATGTGGAGTGGAAAACTGGAATTTTGTGTAATATACATATCTAATCCCGCTGACATATTGTAGTAATGTTATAGAAGAGATTGAGATTCCTTGAGTGAGTGCTTATGTTACGATTGGACTTGCACAGGATAACATCTGTTGAGGCTATGTCCATGAGTTAGGGTTGACTCTTAGTGGCTTGTATGATACAGTGAAGAGGAACAATGTTTTTGAGGTGGTCTACATAGTTTTTATGAGTTAGGCCCTAGTGAAGTAGTATTTTGGTCATTCCAGTTGTGGCTGGTGTTTCACCAAAAACATATTGAAAGGGGTATTATACTCCGTGGTCAACCTAATGACTGCTGAGTACAGTGGAATGATTACAACCATGGACCTGGAACCATACACTTAGATGTAAGCTGTGTAATGAAAAAGGATGTTCTTAGTGGAACTGTAGTGATCAAAAGATATTTTATTGTTGACATAGATTCCGAGATCCTTGACTGCAAGATTAGTTTTCAGAGGTATGTTGTCAGTGTGATAGTTATAAGGGGAGTCATGCTTACCAAAGATATGGTTGTACATTTCTTTGCATTTAGTTTTAGCCTATTGATTTGATACCAGTTGTTTGTTTGGGACAGATCCTCTTGTAGGATCATGGTGTCCTGTGGTGAGTTTGTAATGGCACCAAGTTTGCAGTCGTTTGCAAACTAAGTCATCCTCAAACCCATACCATTAGGTTTTAATTGTGAGAAGTAAACGTTAAAGAGGAGTAGCCTGAGAACTGATCCCTGGTGTACAACACTAGTGACAGATCTCCGGGACGAGGTAGAAAAGTCCACCTTTTTTCTTGGGTTCTATTTGTGGAACAATTTGCTATCTAATGAGTTACACAGGGATTCACATTTAGCTCAGTGAGTTTATCTATGATACCCAAGTATGGGATGTGTCATACCCCTTTGTGAGGTCAAGATACGCCATGTCTAATGATTTGCCCTCATTCATTGCTACAGTACTTTTAAAGAATCAACCAGGTTAAGTAGGCAAGATCTGGTCTTGACAAATCCAAACTGGCTTGATTTGAGAGCCTGTAGGTTAACTGTCTCCTTGTTTATTAATTCATAATTGCCCTTTCCAGAGCCTTACAGATGAGGCTGGTCAGGCTTATGGGTCTGTAATTAACTGGATCTATTGAAGTCCCACCTTTTTTCAAGGGAATGATTGTAACTGTTCAGTGTCTTCTATTCATCCAACACAAAGCTTGACCAGTAGGCAGCCTGGTATGTTGTCTGGCCACATAGAAGTAGTGTTGTTGGCCTTATATTGCACCCTTAGACTTTTTGGAAGATTTGAGGGTTGTAGATGTGGGTATGGAATCTGAGAATATTGGGAGGAAGTGAGGCGGGTGAAGTATGAGATGAACTTGTCTGCTAGTAGATCAGCAATGTCCTCTGGTTCTGAGTATGTGACATAATTTTCTGTTCACTCTAAGTAGTGTTGGGCATTGTTTCTGAGGCTTCTAACATAGCTAAAGGAGGCTTTGGTGTTATTACTCACCCGGGTACCTCATATCTGGCTTTGATTGATTTGATCAGGGCCCAGAGTCCCTTGTTTAGTTTAGCAAGAACTTTCTGGCATCTTGAAAGTTAAATACATTTTTGTCTGTAATGAGTTTTTTCTTCTATTATACAGAATTTGGCAGTAAATGATTACACAGAAATAGTACTGTTGTCAAGGTGGAAGGGGATTTTTCAGTTTAGTCAGGTCATTTATTTATTTCCACTTTAATGACCGGTGAAGTCCACTGGGCCAAGCAGAGCCCATTTTCAGTGGAGGCCCCGAGAGAAAAGGTCCAAAAGCAGTTAACAAAATGTAACATAAGTACAGTATGGAATATACAGTATACAAAATCATAAATATACAATTAAAAATACACATACAAAATCAGGGAGTATACATTTAAAAACACAAATGTTAAAATATAAATAAAGTCAAAAGTAATACAGAGAATATAATTAAAAGTACAAGTCCTAAAGTGTTTATACAAGTTTAGTGTTTGTTCTAACAATAATGTTAGTGATCAGAGGTGATTGTAGATGAGATTGAAGGGAGGTTTGAAAAAGACATAAGTGTAATTTAGGTGGGAGGGGAGCAGGAACAGTCCCAGTATGAGGTAAAGTAAGAATGGAGGAGAGAGATGAGAGGGGAAGGCAATTCCATAGTTTAGCTAAGGAGTGTGATAGAAGTAATTGGCCAGGAGGGCATAGGGGTTTATAGATTTTAAGGAGGTTTTGCTTTTCAGATCTAAGAGTATGACTGGGGAGGTAAGAGGATAAGATAGATGAAAGAGAGGGGCTGAGGGAGGGTTGGAATATGGGTTTGTGAGCAGTGGTGAGTTGTATTAATTTTAGGTAATTAGGAAGCTCAGGCCAGTTTAGGAAGTGGAGAGAATGACAGTGATGGGTGGAGTATTTGGACCCTGTAGCAAATTTACAGACTTTATTATAGCAGGCTTCAAATTTGTTTTTTAGGCTAAGCTGGAGATGAGTAAGTTGATGGGCACCATACATAAGAGAGAGGAGCAGGTAGGAGGAGGAGGAAGCTAGAGTACATCTGGTAGAAGCGGTTAGATAGCGATTTTGTCTATACAGCAGACCTAGTTTTTGGAGTTTTTTTTGTATTATTTTAGATAGGGATATCGAATTTTAAATGTTCATCAATGGTGATTTGGTGTGTGGTACAGTTTCGACTTGAGTGTTATCGTGGCTTTTTATTTTAAAGGAGCTTTTGTCTATGGTGAAATTTCTCGAAGGAGAGAATATCATGATTTCCATTTTGCTAGCATTGAGAGCGAGATGGTTCTTTAGCAATCAAGTTTTGGTATTGGAAAAGTCCCTTTGGGTTTTTTGAAGGAGTTCAGAGGGAGAATTTGCTATACAGATGATTGTGGAATCATCAGCATACTGGATCATTGTAGCATTATCTATGGATTTGTGAAAGTTATTAATGAAAATATTGAAAAATAAGGGGCCGAGAATAGAGCCTTGGGTGATGCTGGAGGGATTGTTAATAAAGGATGAAATGGAATTTTTTCCTTTAACAGCTTGTTCTCTATTGGAGAGAGAGCTTGTAAACAAGGCTATGGAGGAAGGAGAGAAATTGAGGGAGGACAGTTGAGATAAGAGTAGAGGATGTGAGACTGTGGCAAAGGCTTTGGAGAGATCTAAGTAAAGGGTGGATATGATTTTCCCAGAGTCACAAGCATAATTAATGGTGCCAAGGAAGGACACAAGAGCAGTGATAGAGCTGTGACCAGCCCTGAAACCATGTTGTGTTGGGGTAAGAAGATGATTATGTGTTAGGTATGGCAAGAGTTGGTAATGAATGCACTTTTCGAGGAATTTAGAAGATGTGAGAATATCTATAGGATGGAAGTTAGTAGTGTGTCTGTTGTTACAGTCTTTGTGGAGAGGGGTGACAAAAGCTTTCTTCCAGAGTGAGGGGACAGAGGCTTCTTGGATGGACCTGTTGATAAGAATGGAAATGGGGTGGGCAATGCTGTCTGCAGCCATCTTAAGGAAGGATGGAGGCAGATTATCAGGAGCGTGTATGCAAGGCTTTAGTTTGAGGAGGAGTTTTTTATGCTGCTGGTGGGGATAGGTTTAAGACTGAAAGGTGGAGCGTTAGAGGGAAAAGCAGTGGATGGGAGACTATGAGAAGGAGAGAAGATGGGAAGGTTTGCGGTTAGTTTGGCTATACAGTCAACACAAATTAGATGCAATTTCATGGTATGGGGAGTTTAGGTTAGGGCATGGATTGTCTTTTCTGCCAGGGTTTAGAAGGGAGGAAATGCAATTTCAGAACGTTTTGGGGTTAGAATTATGTTCTGATTGGAGTTTGGAGTAATAAGTCTTATGGTCTTTAGTTATTAGTTTCTTTACTGAGCTGCAAAGTTGTTTGAATTCGATTAGAGAGTTTGTTAACTTATTTTTTTGGTATTGCTTCCAACATTTGTCTGTGAGGTGCATTAGTTTTCTGGTTTCTTTAGATAGACAGTAAACAGTTTTGGCCTTTAGTCTTTTTTTAAGAGGAGCTAGGCTGTTTAGTAAGTCTAGGAAGGTTTTGTTGAAGTAATTAGTTGCACTGTCTAGAGGCAGAGAGTCTTTAAGGGGGCCCAATTCATTTTTTTTCAGACAGTTGGAAAACGTCTGCAGATTGAAGTTGGTGAGATTACAAGTTTGAATGTATTGATGTCATATTTCAACAGAAGAGGCACACCGGAGGGCATAGGCTGGTAGGTGGTCACTTAAGGGATCAGGTATAATTCTGCTCTTTGAGATTAGGTTGGAATGAGTTGCTAAGATCCAGAGGAGCTGTCTTTACTGGGTCTAGTAGGGTAGTTTATTAGCTGGGAGAAGTTAGAGATTAATTGTTTGGCTCGGAGATTGTGAGGAGATGGCGGCCCACTTGATGTTTACATCACCAAGAATGAATATGTTCTTTCTGATGTTGGAAGAAAACCATGAGAGAATGTCTTCAAGGATGGAGATGTTATCACCAGGGGGAATGTAGATGGCAGCTATACATGAAGATTTATGTTTGTTGATTTTTAGGAAGGCTGTGGATATTTCAGCAAGAGAGAATTTAGGAATGGGGTTAGAGTATGGAATGACTGTTAGAGAAGAGGAGTAAATTATGGCTACCCCTCCTCCTTTCTTGTTAGCTCTGTCATTCCATATGATCTGGTAGTCAGGGGAAAGAATTGCATTATCTTTGATATGAGGTTTGAGCCAGGTTTCTGAGACAGTTAATATGTCAAGATGGTTATGTGGCAGCCAGACGTGTAAGTTGGGTATTTTATTACAAATACTTTGGGTATTGATTGTAGCTAGGATAATGGCTGTGGGGGAGGATGATTGTGGTGATGTAGAGGAGCAGATGTTGATGGAGACAGTGGGACCAGGATTGGGATGGATGTCACCAGAAAGAGAGAGAGAGACTAAATGTAAATGATGGGTAATCACATTCAGTGGGGTGGATAAGTTAGTAGTGTAGTTGAAGAAAAGTCTACTATTGCTAGTGAAGTGGGTTAGCAGAGAGAGGTACTGGAGGGAGCTTAAATTTATAGAAGAGAGTTGTGTTTAGAGGTTCGTGGGATGTGAAGGAGAAGGAATGAAAGGCGATTGTTTGCGAAGAAGAAGTTATATGTAGTCGTAAACAGTGTGAGAAGCCAGGGAGGATAGTAAGGTATAGAAGGGGGCAAAGGAGGGATATGAGGAAGGCTGACATGAGAAAATAGCTGGGGAGATGGAGGATGAGAGATGTGTAGAAGTAAATGTGAGATGGGGTGGTAGAGATTAGTAGGTTGAGGTAGGAGTGTGGGCAGTGGGAAAAAATGGGAGAAAGTTGGGGAAAATAGTTGGAGCAGGAAGTAAGTGGGTGGGGGAGGGATACTTGTTAGTGATGATTGGACGTGGGGACTATAGTGTATCTGAGTAAGGGAGAGATTAGGAAATTTGAGAGGATTAGAATGCTGAGAGGGAGTGAGTTGATTGGATGACAATGGGTGTGGGAGGAGTCAGAGAAGTGTAAAGGTAGGACCACTGGGGGTGGGAGGGAATTGGGGGCAGGTAGAGGAGCAGAGTGTGCCCACAGGGTGCATGGAGCAGACAGAAACCAGGCAAACCCAGAGAGACAAGCAGTAGAAACCTATCAGTGAAGACCTCAGAGGGGGTAAGTAATAATTGAAACTCTACCTGTAAAGTGAAGGAGAGATGAGAAAGCAAAGTTTATTAAGGTTGGATGTGTGTCTTCACATTGACTTGCTTATAAGTGGCCAGTTTGTGCACAGATTAGAGTAGGGAGATACTTTAGCATTGAAGGGGAATCTATACAGATGCAAATAAACAGGCGGGGCTCAAATGATACAAAACTGAGGCAAACAGCACTGAAAGGGCTGCTTGAGGGTTATTTTTAATCACAGAGAATAGGAAGGATCTGAATTAAGTGTATACTGTCTAGCAGGCAGTTAGGATTACTGCACAAGCTGGGGGGGGGGGCACAAGGCTCAAACAGTCAGTATTATTTGCACACTGAGAACTACAAAGTTACACTGCTAATGTTCATACGTTCATAGGTAGGTGCTAGGTTATCGTCCCTGAGGCCTATATAAGCCTAGCCAAAAAAGTTCCATGACTTTCGCCACCCAAGAAAGTTATTTTCCTGCGCCTCTGTCTAGCAGAGCCACAGAAGTGATCCCCAGGGTGAATTTCCTATTTCCCATCCAATTGTCGAGATTCTTCTTAAAGAGGGCTAATGAGAAGCTTTGCTTGACATGAATGGGTAGTCTGTTCTAGAGCATAGGAAGTCTCTGGGACTAAACGTCTGTCCCGAGTCTTGAACCCAGGAGCCTGTACACCATAGTCAAAGAAATTAACCTGTAAGCCATGCTTCACTATCATAACACGTACATTTAGAATGTCTGGGTGGACTACCCCTCCTCTTCAGGTTCAAAAGGTATAGCCTTGTTTTATTTTTTCAGTACTGATTCCTTCATAGATTGTATGTGTGGGGAGGTAGCCGTGGACTGCGGAGTTGCCCAAATGTATTGTGAAAAGAGAGAAAAAGAGAAGGTGAAGATAGAGAAATGAGACAAAGATATGTTAAAGGAATTAAGGAGGAGATAGGGGAGTGTTAAAAGTTACAGGTCTGAGGATAGAGCAGAGAGAGTAGGAGAGAAACATCACTCTGTTTTAGCATATTAGCCTTCAAATAATCTCGAAGTACCAAGGTGTTGGAAGCTGCTTTGGCTTTAGTTTTATGGTGAATGCAACTGATTAATTGTCTGCTTTGACCAGGGAAGAAGTTACAATTGGTGCGGAACAATTCTGCCCCATATTGGTATGGAACAAATAGGATTTTGTCACCCCTTGTTGGGGTGCAGAGTAACTGGTCCAGAGAGCTTGTATTGATGAATTCCAGATATTTTTGAGGATGTATAAATCTCCTAGTTTATGTAGAGGTAGTTAAAGTCTCCTATGAAAATGGTATTTGGGACTCTTTACTAGTTAAGTGGAACATGTTGGCCGAGGGGAATATAGAGTTGGGTACTATATTTAGCTATAATATGATAAAAGATTTTGATAACAGTAAGTAGTATCTGAAGGAAATCCAGGCTATTATCTTTTTTAATGAGTATGGAGGTGATTTTTTTAAGAATATGGAAACACCATCACATTTAATGCATTTGTCTAATTTGGTGGCCCTGAACATTTGATAGGCATTGATGGAGTGCTGTGACTGGTCCTGAACCAGGTCTCTGTAACGATGCATATATTGATAATTTCCAGGTAATGTTATCTGGAGTCTAGAACTGAGCAGGAATATTAGCAATACCATAATGTTATCTGGATTCTAGAACTGTGCAGGAATAACAGCAATACCATAATGTTATCTGGATTCTAGAACTGAGCAGGAATATCAGCAATGCCATAATGTTATCTAGATTCTAGGACTGAGCAGGAATATCAGCAATACCATAATGTTATCTGGATTCTAGAACTGAGCAGGAATATCAGCAATACCATAATGTTATCTGGATTCTAGAACTGAGCAGGAATATCAGCAATACCAATTTATTATCTGGATTCTCTTTTGTTACGTTGGAAATGTTAAAAGAGTGGCATTGACTAAACAAGGGACTCTGAGGGTGGGCAAATAAAGAAAACTCTTGGGGGGAGAGGTACAGACCACCCCTGGAAAGCAGATAGCACTTCCTTCCATCTCTTCCAAGGTTGATATATAGTACCCTCTTTGAGTGACACCAAAAACGAAACCATTTGTCGAAAAAAACAATTTTTTTTCTTATTTTGTCATCATTCTTGCTGACAGCAGAATGCTTAAGACTAGGTTCATATGAGTCTCAGACTCATATTCCATGAGCTCCATTATGTTACATTTTCATATAGTCCAGGGAGGTACGTCTCAAGCCATTTTACACCCACATGTACTGTGACTGTGCTGTATGAGTATTCGTGGCTCAAGGGCATATGTACTTGGGTAATGTGTTGATCCTGGTACCTGATAGGCAACTGTCTGTGCTGTGATCTTCTCTTTGCACAGTCTGGTGAGTGATAAATTAGTGAGTCTCACTATGGCATCACCTAAGACTAGAAAGTTGGAGTGTGTGGAGGGTTGTCTTATGGACCTTTGAACTGAGGCACTGTGATTTCTAGATGTATGTTTCACAGTGGGTGCTGTCTGTGTTGTGTGGTCATGAGGTTGATGAGGATACTTGTTTCATAGGTTACTTTTAGGAGGCCTTAGTGGTTTAGGTAGGTTACTTTTAAGATCCTCAGCATATGAAACTCCATATGTTTTTGTTTGACCTGTGTGGGCTTTCTAAAGTGTGGTATTGTGTGGTACTGATAACCTGCTTGTTATCTGTTGTGGCTTTGGTTGACAGTTTTGCCTCCAATAACATTCTGTAACTACATTTCCTACACACTGTGTGCATTTGTTTAATGAGGAGGTGGTGGTCCAGAAAACACTAACTAGCTAAATAACATGGCAGAATTACTGACATTAAATACTGGACAAAGTACTCTGGAGCATTCCTTCCAATTGTAGCTTTCATCCTAGATTGACAGTAGAACTATGGAGTTGTTATGCAGAGACTGTTGGCATATTATGGCTACATTTGCATAATTACACAAACAAGCTGTACCAGTCATGCGACAGGTTATCAAAAGGTTATCATAATAAAGGTTACAAAAACTTATCACAATTAGGGGCAAGCTATAGAACCAAAAGCTATTTAACTGATTCATCCAGGAAATGCCTGGCCTCTACACTCCTACCCCCCTTTTCCTATATGGCTCCCTAGTATTGCTTAATCTTCAAGTTTCCTTTGAAAATAAAGCACAACAGTGCTCCAACAAAACAGCAAAATTTTCTGCAAATTCATCAGATAGAACCCATCACTGCTTAGCCCTAATATAGCTTGATTGAATTACCCAAGCAACTCATTTACATACAACTACTTATAGCCCAAAAAATTATTATACAAACCAGAACAAAGCAACGCTCTACTAAACTGATTACATATGTGCACCCCTTCTGGGCTATTCTGAATTGAGAACAAAATGCTCCTCACTACCTACAAACCACATTGGTCAGCAGGACAGTCTCTCTAATCCAGCTATGTAGCCCACTCCTAGAACTCTTTCCCCTTATCCCTTAAACATACTAGTAACCTTTCCAGTTTCAAGACCAATCTAAAAAAAATGTTTTTTTCCATATCAAAGGGCAAACAGCCATCTTGTACAAACAATAAAAATACTTAACAGATCACCTCCTAAGCAGTTAAGAAATTTCAAGAGCCATAGATGGAACTGCTTCCGGTCATTTAAACATATGTTCGTTCATACATACATACATACATACATAAAAGCAATATTTATTAACCTTGGCTTCCCATGTATACATGAAATTCTTTATCTGCATTCCATGTTAGTGTTTTACTTTGCTCAGTTGCTTTGTATTTTCTATGATTAACAATCTGGCTACTTACACCTTACCAAAATCCTCCCTTAGGCTTTCTCAAAGATTGATAGGCCACTCAAGCTGGTGGGGATAAATTTATGAATACTCATCCAGTTTTCTAGCGGTGGTTCTGATTATTAACAACTTTCTTAATGGTTCTGATATGTTACCAAATTGGTAACATGTGATACCAGTACTGACTGTTGCATGTTAATCACTACTGGTGTACATTTTTTTTTTATTAATTGCTTCAAGTTAAATGCATTATTTGTAGTATGGCTTCAGGCTTTCTGTCCCATTTCTCTTTCACTTTCATCATCCTTCCCTGTTTGGTTGTTTCTTAAGTTAGTAGTTGAACTTGGATTGTTTCCTCCTGGAAAAGCAAATGAAAATATGCTAAAAAGATAGTGGACTAAATCAGTACCTCATAAGTCCTATGTAGGTCTCAAAAAAATTGTCAAACTTATCTAAGCTAACTAGCTTTTTTCTTAAATAATATCAGTGTATAATAGTAATAACCCATGGCTAGGTGTGGGTAATGCAGGCTTCACCTTCATGACCAAACCACGCCAACCGTGGTAAATCCAGCATTATACAATGCCTCCTCTAAAACGTGCACGCTGATTGGCCAGCCCAACCAGCGTGCCCGTTGTAAATCCCTCAATATACTAACGGAAAAAGGTCCGGTCGCCCGGACTTTTTCCGTTAGTATAAAACACTGTCTCGCTATGTTAAAAGAGTTTAACATAGCAACACAGGTTTAAAAAAAGCAATGCAGATCTCCGTTGCTTTTTTTTTTAACCTGTCTCGCTATGTTAAATGAGTTTAACATAGCGAGACAGCTTTAAAATAAGCAACGGAGATCTCCGTTGCTTATTTTAAAGCTGTCTCGCTATGTTAAACCCATTTAACATAGCGAGACAGTAAAAAGCAACGGAGATCTTGCGTTCTCCGTTGCTTTTGCCCACAGCTCTGATGTACTGCGTAGGCATGCGCAGTACATCAGAACTGCCGCATTACACCAGACAGCTGCGGAAGGGCAGCAAAGAGGCATTATACAATGCCATTATTTAAGAAAAGTAATTATTTCTTTTCTTAAATAATGTCATTAATATAATAACAATAACCACTTCTGGGTGTGGGTAATGCTGGATTAACCCACGGTTGTCTTTGTTTGGTCCCTCGGGCTTCGCCCTCGGGACCAAACCACGCCAACCGTGGGTAAATCCAGCATTACCCACACCTAGGCATGGGTTATTGCTATATTACCCACACCCAGTGGTGGGTTATTGCTATAATATTCCAGCTCATGTTCAGCTGCTTCTAGCTTTGGAAGTTCAGATCAACTCTAGTTATACGTTTGAGATCTCTACAGAAATATGCATGTGTTTAAAAACAATAATGAGGGCAAGAACCCTTTTATGGAAAATTAAATAAAAAAGTAGAAATCTTTTTCAGAAAAAGTGGAACGCATTTTGTGGTTTTGTTGACTCCTGAAACACCAAATTCTTGTGGAGACTGCGTTACAAAAATCAAAACACTAACATGTTTCCTTTACCTGTAACCCCCCTCCCCCAGAGTGATCATGCATACATCAAAAATGTCTTAAGAAGTTGAAATGTTTATGGAAAATATGAACAGGAGATATCCAGCCCAGAAGTACAATGCAAAGCTTCAGAAATGTATAACAAATCGAAAAATAAAAAAATTATTACAAGACAAAAGGTGTGTTATGAGAATAAACTGTCTGCTTACACTAAGGACAACTACAAAGCCTTCATTAAAAATAGTCACGATTTTAGGAGGGGGTATTCTGGCAACATTTGCATTATTGTTGGATAATTCTCTGGTTGTTGAACAAACTAATGTTACACATACTCTGTGCAAACAGTTTTAGTATGTCTAATCCTAAAAGCAATATAAAAGATAGGAATAGCATTAGAAATATTTACAGTCTGCCCAAATGTACAGGTAGAGGAATCTGAATAAGGCATTAAGGTGAACAGATGCAATACTGCTGCTGGCCATGATGAATTAGATGCAGTGCTGCTGCCAGCCATGATGAATTAGATGTAATGCTGCTGCTGGCCATGAGGAATTAGGTGCAGTGTGCTGCGGGACATGATGAATTAGATGCAGTGCTGCTGCTGGCTATGATGAATTAGAAGTAATGCTGCTGCTGGTCATAATGAATTAGATGTAATGCTGCTGCCGGCCATGAGGAATTAGGTGCAGTGTGCTGCGGGACATGATGAATTAGATGCAGTGCTGCTGCTGGCCATGATGAATTAGATGTAATGCTGTTGCCGCCCATGATGAATTAGGTGCAGTGCTGCTGCTGGCTATGAGGAATTAGGTCCAGTGCTGCTGCTGGCCATGATGAATTAGTTGCAGTGCTACTGCTGGCAGTGATGAATAAGATGTAATGCTGCTGCCGGCCATGATGAATTAGATGCAGTGCTACTGCTGTCCATGATGAATTAGATGTAGTGCTGCTGCCGGCCATGATGAATTACATGCAGTGCTGCTGTTGTCCATGATGAATTAGATGTAGTGCTGCTGCCGGCCATGATGAATTAGATGCAATGCTACTGCTGGCCATCATGAATTAGATGTAATGCTGCTGCCGGCCATGATGAATTAGATGCAATGCTGGTGCCAGTCATGATGAACTAGATAAAATGATGCTGCTGGCCATGGTGAATTAGGTGCAGTGCTGCTGCCGGCATTGATGAATTAGATGTTATGCTGCTGATAGCCATGATGAATTAGATGCAATGCTGCTGCCGGCCATGTTGAATTAGGTGCAGTGCTGCTGCCAGCCATGATGAATTAGATGCAATGCTGCTGCTGGCCATGATGAACTAGATAAAATGCTGCTGCTGGCCATGGTGAATTAGATGCAGTGCTGCTGCTGGCAGTGATGAATTAGATGCAGTGCTGCTGCAGGCCATGATGAATTATATGCAATGCTGCTGACAGCCATGATGAATTAGATGCAATGCTGCTGCCAGCCATGATGAATTATATGCAATGCTGCTGCTGGCCATGATGAATTAGATGCAGTGTCACTGATGGCCATGATGAATTAGATGTAATGCTGCTGCTGGTCATGATGAATTAGATGCAGTGTCGCTGCTGGCCATGATGAATTAGATGTAATGCTGCTGCGGGACATGATGAATTAGATGCAATGCTGCTGCTGCCCATGATGAATTAGATGTAATCCTGCTGCTGGCCATAATGAATTAGATGTAATGCTGCTGCCGGCCATGAGGAATTAGGTGCAGTGTGCTGCGGGACATGATGAATTAGATGCAGTGCTGCTGCCGGCCATGATGAATTAGATGTAATGCTGCTGCCAGCCATGATGAATTAAATGCAGTGCTGCTGCCAGCAGTGATGAATTAGATGCAGTGCTGCTGCCAGCCATGATGACTTAGATGTAATGCTGCTGCCGGCCATGATGACTTAGATGCAGTGCTGCTGCTGGCCATGATGAATTAGATGTAATGCTGTGGCTGCCCATGATGAATTAGGTGCAGTGCTGCTGCTGCTGGCTATGATGAATTAGGTCTAGTGCTGCTGCTGGCCATGATGAATTAGGTGCAGTGCTACTGCCGGCAGTGATGAATAAGATGTAATGCTGCTGCCGGCTGTGATGAATTAGATGCAGTGCTGCTGCTGTCCATGATGAATTAGATGTAGTGCTGCTGCCGGCCATGATGAATTAGATGCAATGCTGGTGCCGGCCATGATGAACTAGATAAAATGCTGCTGCTGGCCATGGTGAATTAGGTGCAGTACTGCTGCTGGCAGTGATGAATTAGATGTTATGCTGCTGATGGCCATGATGAATTAGATGCAATGCTGCTGCCAGCCATGTTGAATTAGGTGCAGTGCTGCTGCCGGCCATGATGAATTAGATGCAATGCTGCTGCTGGCCATGATGAACTAGATAAAATGCTGCTGCTGGCCATGGTGAATTAGGTGCAGTGCTGCTGCCAGCAGTGATGAATTAGATGTAATGCTGCTGATGGCCATGATGAATTAGATGCAGTGCTGTTGCCGGCAGTGATGAATTAGATGCAGTGCTGCTGCCGGCCATGATGAATTATATGCAGTGTTGCTGCCAGCCATGATGAATTAGATGCAATGCTGCTGCCAGCCATGATGAATTAGATGCAGTGCTGCTACTGGCAGTGATGAATTAGATGCAGTGCTGCTGCCGGCCATGATGAATTATATGCAATGCTGCTGCCAGCCATGATGAATTAGATGCAGTGCCACTGCTGGTCATGATGAAGTAGATGCAGTGCTGCTGCTGGCCATGATGAATTAGATGCAGTGCTGCTGCCAGCCATGATGAATTAGATGTAATGCTGCTGCTGGCCATGATGAATTAGGTGCAGTGCTGCTGCTGGCCATGATGAATTAGATGCAGTGCTGCTGCCAGCCATGATGAATTAGATGTAATGCTGCTGCTGGCCATGATGAATTAGGTGCAGTGCTGCTGCTGCCCATGATGAAGTAGATGTAATGCTGCTGGCCATAATGAATTAGATGTAATGCTGCTGCCGGCCATGAGGAATTAGGTGCAGTGTGCTGCGGGACATGATGAATTAGATGCAGTGCTGCTGCCGGCCATAATGAATTAGATGTAATGCTGCTGCCAGCCATGATGAATTAAATGCAGTGCTGCAGCCAGCAGTGATGAATTAGATGCAGTGCTGCTGCCACCCATGATGACTTGGATGTAATGCTGCTGCCGGCCATGATGAATTAGATGCAGTGCTGCTGCTGGCCATGATGAATTAGATGTAATGCTGTGGCCGCCCATGATGAATTAGGTGCAGTGCTGCTGCCGGCTATGATGAATTAGGTGCAGTGCTACTGCCGGCAGTGATGAATAAGATGTAATGCTGCTTCCAGCCATGGTGAATTAGATGCAGTGCTGCTGCTGTCCATGATGAATTAGATGTAGTGCTGCTGCCGGCCATGATGAGTTAGATGCAATGCTACTGCTGGCCATGGTGAATTAGATGTAATGCTGCTGCCGGCCATGATGAATTAGATGCAATGCTGGTGCCGGCCATGATGACCTAGATAAAATGCTGCTGCTGGCCATGGTGAATTAGGTGCAATACTGCTGCCGGCAGTGATGAATTAGATGTTATGCTGCTGATGGCCATGATGAATTAGATGCAATGCTGCTGCCAGCCATGTTGAATTAGGTGCAGTGCTGCTGCCAGCCATGATGAATTAGATGCAATGTTGCTGCTGGCCATGATGAACTAGATAAAATGCTGCTGCTGGCCATGGTGAATTAGGTGCAGTGCTGCTACCGGCAGTGATGAATTAGATGTAATGCTGCTGATGGTCATGGTGAATTAGATGCAGTGCTGTTGCCGGCAGTGACGAATTAGATGTAATGCTGCTGCCAGACATGATGAACTGGATACAGTGCTACTGCCGGCCATGATGAATTAGATGTAATGCTGCTGCCAGCCATGATGAATTAGATGCAGTGCTGCTGCTGGCAGTGATGAATTAGATGTAGTGCTGCTGCCGGCCATGATGAATTATATGCAATGCTGCTGCCAGCCATGATGAATTAGATGCAATCCTGTTGCTAGCCATGATGAATTAGATGCAGTGCTGCTGCTGGCAGTGATGAATTAGATGCAGTGCTGCTGCTGGCAGTGATGAATTAGATGCAGTGCTGCTGCCGGCCATGATGAATGATATGCAATGCTGCTGCCAGCCATGATGAATTAGATGCAGTGTTGCTGCTGGTCATGATGAATTAGATGCAGTGCTGCTGCTGGCCATGATGAATTAGATGCAGTGCTGCTGCCAGCCATGATGAATGAGATATAATACTGCTACCAGCCATGATGAATTAGGTGCAGTGCTGCTGCTGCCCATGATGGATTAGATGTAATGCTGCTGCTGGCCATAATGAATTAGATGTAATGCTGCTGCCGGCCATGAGGAATTAGGTGCAGTGTGCTGCAGGACATGATGAATTAGATGTAATGCTGCTGCCAGCCATGATCAATTAAATGCAGTGCTGCTGCCAGCAGTGATGAATTAGATGCAGTGCTGCTGCCACCCATGATGACATAGATGTAATGCTGCTGCCGGCCATGATGAATAAGATGCAGTGCTGCTGCTGGCCATGATGAATTAGATGTAATGCTGTGGCCGCCCATGATGAATTAGGTGCAGTGCTGCTGCCAGCTATGATGAATTGGGTCCAGTGCTGCTGCTGGCCATGATGAATTAGGTGCAGTGCTGAATAAGATGTAATGCTGCTGCCGGCCATGATGAATTAGATGCAGTGCTGCTGCTGTCCATGATGAATTAGATGTAGTGCTGCTGCCGGCCATGACGAATTAGATGCAATGCTACTGCTGGCCATGATGAATTAGATGTAATGCTGCTGCCGGCCATGATGAATTAGATGCAATGCTGGTGCCGGCCATGATGAACTGGATAAAATGCTGCTGCTGGCCATGGTGAATTAGGTGCAGTGCTGCTGCTGGCCATGATGAATTAGATGTAGTGCTGTTGCCGGCCATGATGAATTAGATGCAGTGCTACTGCTGGCCATGATGAATTAGATGTAATGCTGTTGCCGGCCATGATGAATTAGATGCAATGCTGGTGCCGGCCATGATGAACTAGATAAAATGCTGCTGCTGACCATGGTGAATTAGGTGCAGTGCTGCTGCTGTCCATGATGAATTAGATGTAGTGCTTTTGCCGGCCGTGATGAATTAGGTGCAGTGCTGCTGCCAGCTATGATGAATTAGGTCCAGTGCTGCTGCTGGCCATGATGAATTAGGTGCAGTGCTACTGCCGGCAGTGATGAATAAGATGCAGTGCTGCTGGCGGCCATGATGAATTAGACGCAGTGCTGCTGCTGTCCATGATGAATTAGATGTAGTGCTGCTGCCGGCCATGATGAATTAGATGCAATGCTACTGCTGGCCATGATGAATTAGATGTAATGCTGCTGCCGGCCATGATGAATTAGATGCAATGCTGGTGCCGGCCATGATGAACTAGATAAAATGCTGCTGCTGGCCATGATGAATTAGATGCAGTGCTACTGCTGGCCATGATGAATTAGATGCAATGCTGCTGCTGGCCATGATGAATTATGTGCAGTGCTGCTGCCAGCCATGATGAATTGGATGCAGTGCTGCTGCCGGCCATGATGAATTCAATGCAGTGCTGCTGCCAGCCATGATGAATTAGATGCAGTGCTGCTGCTGGCCATGATGAATTAGATGCAGTGCTGCTGCTGCCCATGATGAATTAGATGTAATGTTGCTGCTGGCAGTGATGAATTAGATGTAATGCTGCTGCCGGCCATGATGAATTAGATGCAATACTGCTGCTGGCCATGATGAATTAAATGCAGTACTGCTGCTGGCCATGATGAATTAGATGCAATGCTGCTGCAGGCCATGATGAACTAGATGCAGTGCTACTGCAGGCCGTGATGAATTAGATGTAATGCTACTGCAGGCCGTGATGAATATAACGTTGACGTTTATGTCCAAAATCTATCCAAAAATGATGAACTGTCTTAAATGTCTTTCTCAGGCTATCATGTAAAGTGGATATGCACCTGAAATTTGAAAAAGAAAAAAATGCCATTGTGATCCCAACACCAAAAGATAACAGTTGTGGTACCTCTTGTAATGATCATCCATAAGTCTAAGACACATAATTGTGAAAATATATGACAAAAAAATGATCACATCTGTTACCATTAGAGTGCTATGTTATATTTGCCAGTATAGGGTCACATCTGGAAGATCTTGTTGCAATAAATGAAGGTTATGTACTTACCATGATGCTAGACCCATTTTGTCTTGTTTTCTTGCAGTCCACCCTTCAACCTTATTGATTTCTACATGAACATGGTTAATACTTTTGAATATGTCCTTCCTCTACATGTTATTTACTTAGATAAAAGAAAGGCATTTGATTCTGTGCCACAGGTTAGTATTTCTACAGTTATTGAAAATCCTGAAATAGACAGATGCAGTATAATGTGGGTTGCCAACTGGCTGCTTGATGGAAGGTACAAAGTCAAGATGAGAGAGAATCCTAAAAGCAATATAAAAGATAGAAACAGCATTAGAAATATTACAGTCTGCCCCAATGTGCAGGTAGAGGAATCTGAATAAGGTATTAAGGTGATCAGACGCAATACTGCTGCTGGCCATGATGAATTAGATGTAATGCTGCTGCCAGCCATGATGAATTAGATGTAATGCTGCTGCTGGTCATGATGAATTAGATGCAGTGCTGATGCTGGCCATGATGTATTCGATGTAATGTTGCTGCCGGTCATGATGAATTAGATGCAGTGCTGCTGCCGGCCATGATGACTTAGATGCAATGCTGCTGCCGGCAATGATGAATTAGATGTAATGCTGCCGCTGGCCGTGATGAATTAGATGCAGTGCTGCTGCTGGCCATGATGAATTAAATGTAATGCTGCTGCCGGCCATGATGAATTAAATGCAATACTGCTGCAGGCTGTGATGAATTAGGTGCAGTGCTTCTGCCAGCCATGATGAATTACATGCAGTGCTGCTGCTGGCCATGATGAATAAGATATAATGCTGCTGCCAGCCATGATGAATCAGGTGCAGTGCTGCTGCTGGCCATGATGAATTAGATGCAGTGCTGCTGCTGATCATGATGAATTAGTTGTAATACTGCTGCCGGCCATGATTAATTAGATGTAATGCTGCTGCCGGCCATGATGAATTAGATGCAATGCTGCTGCTGGCAGTGATGAATTAGATGCAGTGCTGCTGCAGGCCATGATGAATTAGATGCAATGCTGCTCCTGGCCATGATGAATTAGGTGCAGTGCTTCTGCCGGCCACGATGAATTACATGCAGTGCTGGTGCCGGCCATGATGAATAAGATGTAATGCTGCTGCCAACCATGATGAATTAGGTGCAGTACTGCTGCTGGCCATGATGAATTAGATGCAGTGCTGCTGCCGGCCATGTTGAATTAGGTGCAGTGCTGCTACCGGCCATGATGAATTAGGTGCAGTGCTACTGCTTGTCATGATGAATTAGATGTAATGCTGCTGTCGGCCATGATGAATTAGATGTAATGCTGCTGACGGCCATGATAAATTCGATGCAATGCTGCTGCTGGCCATGATGAATTAGATGTGATGCTGCTGCTGGTCATGATGAATTAGGTGCAGTGCTGCTGCCGGTCATGATGAATTAGAATCAGTGCTGCTGCCGGCCATGATGAATTAGATGCAGTGCTGCTGCTGGCAGTGATGAATTAGATGCAATGCTGCGGCCAGCCATGATGAATTAGATGCAGTGCTGCTGACGGACATGATGAGTTAGATGTAATGCTGCTGCCGGCCATGATGAATTAGATGCAATGTTGCTGCTGGCAGTGATGAAGTAGATGTAATGCTGCTGCCAGCCATGATGATTTAGATGCAGTGCTGCTGCTGGCCATGATGAATTAGATGTAATGCTGCTGCCGGCAGTGATGAATTAGATGTAGTGCTGCTGCTGGCCATGATGAATTAGGTGCAATGCTGCTGCAGGCCGTAATGAACTGGATGCAATACTGCTGCAGGCCGTGATGAACTGGATGCAGTGCTGCTGCTGGCCGTGATGAATTATTTGTAATGCTGCTGCAGGTCGTGATGAACATAATGGTGAATTTTCTGTCCAAAATCTATCCAAAAATTATGAACTGTCTTAAATGTCTTTCTCAGGCTATCATGTAAAGTGGATATGCACCTGAAATTGATTTTATTCTGTGCCATTAACTATAGGTTAATATTTCTACAGTTATTGAAAATCCTGAAATAGACAGATGCATTATAATGTGGGTTGCCAACTGGCTGCTTGATAGAAGGTACAAAGTCAGGATGAATGAGAACACTGTGTTCCACAGAAATCTGTGCTGGGGCCTTTTCTGTTTAGTCTGTTTATGCCTATCAAATATGCTGACTATAATATCCTGCAGAAGTATGCAAATGATTTTTATTGCTGTTTCATGGTTGACAGGGTGTCATGTAATCCCAGAAAGTGTAGTGTTGTTTATTTTGGGGCATTAAACAATAGGTATCGTTATGTAGTATACCAGAAACTTTTCCGGCAGCTATCAGTATTAAGCTTGTGGTTATAACTACAGATAACAATTGTATTTGTTGTTTTATCATAGGATCATAGTAGATTACTAGGCTATTGACCCTGAGGTAATTTTTAGCCTAGTCATTTCAACCCAATGTAGTACTGTAGAGGTACTAGTCAATATCCAAGATTGAATTTAGCAATGACTACCCATGTCCAGGAGGGTTGTGGGCACTACCCCCCCGTAAAAATTTACTGTGCCCCATCCACTCATCCGGGTTCCTCTTGAACAGTGTCATAGAGGTGCTCTGTTACACTTGAATTGGTAGCCTGTTCTAAGGACATGGCAGTCACTGGGAGATAAATCTGTCCCTCTAGTATGTCCTACTTAGGTTGTAGGCGATATTTATCTCCCTGGAATGGGTAGCCCTAGACCCGTTTGATTTACAGATATACAGTAAGTTTATTAGGTTTAGGTCTTGGATTGCTCTGTAGGCCAGGCATAAGTCTCCCCTAAGAAGTCTATACGATACGGAATATAGTGACAGGGATTTTAGTTGGTCCGTATAAGGCACATGCTGGAGGCCCTTGATCTTCTTTGTTAGAAACCTCTGAGGTCTCTCTAATTGCTGTAGGCACTTAATACAGTACATACCGAACAGGCCATTATACTCAATTATGGTTTGGATAAGTGCAGAGACTGGGGGAGTTATAACTTCTTTTGGTCTCGAGGCAATGCCTTTACTAATCAAGTGAGCTATGTGGAAAGTTTTCCTTAAAACAGTAGACGTGGTCGTCAAAGTTATGGTCGTGGTCAACCTGTGATCCCAGGTCCCTTACCACTTCATCGTACTTAGGGTATTGTTATTAATTTCATAGTGTGAAGGGGCATTGTTTGTGCAGAAGGGAATGATGATGCATTTCTTTGCATTCAGTTTGAGACTGTGACTAATACACCAGTCATTGGTCTTTGTGAGACCATCCTGGAGTAACTGACATAATTTGGGGATTCAATGATTGCACCTAGTTTGCAGTCATCTGCAAACTTGTTCAGCCACAACCCTTTAGTTTTGACCTGAACATTTCAGAAGTATATACCAAACAGTAGGGAGCCCAGCACTGAGCCCTTTGGCACCCCACTGGTAACAGCTTTGCTGGTTGATGTGGAGTCACCCACTTTGATAGCATGTTTGTGAGCCAGTTGGCAACCCATCTTACAAAGAAGGGGTTTACATTCAACTTGCTAACTTTATCAGTAATGGCCTGAATGTGGGATTGTGTCGAAAGCCTTTGCCAAGTCGAGATATGCTGTGTCTACATATTTGTCCTCATCAATGGCCTTGGTCACATTTTCAAGGAAATCTACCAGATTTAACAGGCAGGATCTGAATTAGGTAGGATCCAGGGTTTGGAGGTCACCTATTCCGTTATTTATGAGGTCCATAAGGATACGTTCCATGACCTTGCAGATGAGGCAGGTCAGGCTTATTAGTTTGTAATTCCCAGGGCCTCTTGCTACGCCACCTTAACTGTACATATTCTCCATTCTGAGAGAACAAAGCCTGTGGTTAGACTATGACTGAAAAGAGTACTTAGTTGTGATACTAGTTCATGTTTTAGCCTGTTTAGAATGCAGCCTGAGATTTCATCTGGTCACATAGAAGCCATGTTCTTTGCCTTGGACAGGGCTTTGAGGACTTGCTCTTCAGATATGTAAGGTGGGTGGTGGAGTTTGGGGGGTTGGTTGCTGTAAGTTAGGAGGGGATAAGGGAGTGAAATTTTTGCCAAACCTATCCATTAACAGGTTCACTATCTCTGTGGAAGTCATTGTGTGTGACATCACTGGCCACTAGTTCTGCACATGCTTGGGTCCTACACGTTAGGTTACGTACATAGCTGTAAAAGGCGTTGTGGTTATCCTTGGCAGTACTTGCTCTGTTTCTGTCTAAGGAACTCTTGGAGGATTTGACAAGTTGTCTTATTTTCCTATTAAAGCTGAGGAGGATGCTTTTCCATTTTTGGGTCCTTGTCTTTGTTTTCTTGGACAGCAACTTTTTGCATTTATTGTAGAATTTGTTGATGCTGGAAGTCCACCATGGCAGCTTGATTTTACTTGGGGCTCTGGCTTTGATTCTGTCTGGTACAGCCGAGCTTATACACTTATGCAGGTGGTTGTACAGGGCTTCAGTGTAATTGTCAGAGTAGTTACCACTTTCAGCTTGGGGTGGGGCTTGGAATGCATTTATACCTTCACCTAGGAAGGTATAGTTTGCCTTGGTGAAGTTTTTTAGTCTGATTTTACCCTTTATGAATTCAGGTGTTAGTGTCAGTTTGAAGGTGACTGATTTGTGGTTAGTTTTAACTAATGAGGGTCCAACAGTTGCCACAGTGCACCTGTTTGACATGTTGGAGAGGACCAGATCTAGAATGTCTGTTCCTCTTGTTGGGGTATGGACAGTTTGCTCCAGGACATTTGAATTCACAAAGTCAAGGAACTTTTGTGCTAGAGGGTTTGGGCTAGAGTAGGTTTCCCAGTTGATGGTGGGATAATTGAAATCCCACATAACCAGTGTGGTCGGTAAAATTTAGATTGTCTTCAGTTTGGTTAAGTAGGCTTCATGGGTATCATGCATAAATGTTATGGGATAATGAAGGATATTCTGAGAACTATTAGTCTATTAGTAGTAGTGATAGGAAAGGGATGTTACCCTTATACATTGCCCTTGTTAGGCCATATTACAGGCATAAATAATCCAGAAAATTTTTGCAAGACAGATTGCTCATCTTCATGGTTTGTCATTATAAAGAGAGAATTAAGATATCATAATATATTTACATTTGGTTGTATGTAGACTGATAAAAGGTGATAATATTCCAAGTGTCTTGGTAATAAAAATATATCATCAGCATTTGGTATTGCTTTTAGTGACCCATGAGTAAATATTATTAACAAATTACCTGTTGCTTCATCTCATGTTATGGATGATAGCTTTATGTGGTTGGGGTTCGTATAAGGACTTGAGGTTGGGATAATGGTTGAGGTGTTTACCTCACAGTCAAAAGGTACAGGGTCTGATTCTCACTTTTGAAAGGGAAATTGGCTAGGTGTATTATGTCCCACTAGGGTAGCTAGCCTAGCACTTACCTATGAACCTATGTAAATGGAATGCAGGTAGTGGAATGCCTTACGATTATACATTAGAGCATGCAGGTAGTGGAATGCCTTACCATCATACATTAGAGCATGCAGGTAGTGGAATGCCTTACCATCATACATTAGAGCGTCTTCCTTTCTTGCTTGAAGACACATTGAAATAATGAGATAAATGGATCGGTGAATCAGTTTATAACACAAAACTTTATGGAAGGAAACTTCTAAGTAGCCTCTCTTGAGGCCTTGGTCTTGCTGTAACCATTACACTATACACTGAATATTGAACATTGAACAAGAGATATAATGTTTTTACTGGGAATGTCTAATTGTGTAGAAGTAGTAGTAAGGAGTTGTACCATCTGCATTGCATGCCACAGCAACAATTCAAAGGAACATGTGCTAACATAGCCCATTCCAGATCAGCTATGAAGTCAAGTGAAAATAGATTTGCTCCAGTTTATATGTATCATTTGCATGTATAATTAAGCCATATTCCCTGCACTAATCAGACTGACAGACACAAGTGCACGTGTGATTAGTGCACTAAAACTGGTATTTCTGTGACAGAGAATGCTTGAACAATACTCAGCAATACACAAGTCAGGAGTTCAGAAGAATTGTCAGTGATTGAAATTCATTTGTGCAATGCCCAGTCTTCACTATCCTTAATCCAGTGTAGAAATGGAGATACCCCATTATATAAACCCATAACTCCACAGTCTTACAACCATTGCCAAAGTGAAACACGTACCGTTATACTATAGCTGATGTTGGACAACTATAGCAGAACATAATGAAACAAATCATGCAGCAAAAATCTGCACTCAGCCAAAGCATTTGAGAACCAACCGATCTGCACCCATACAAATATATTTGTGTGTGTGTGTGTGTGTGTGTGTGTGTGTATAAATATATATATATATATATATATATATATATATATATATATATATATCTTGTGTGCAAATATATATATATATATATATATATATATATATATATATATATATATATATAAGGGTTCATGTCTATCGATCGACAACTCACTATATCGACATCCACTTCACCGACATCTAAAATAATCGACACCGCAAATCACGGACATTTAACAGGTAAGAGATTTAAATTCGCTAATCATGCCTACCATGTTTTAGTAAGTATGACAGTGTTATGCATGTCTGGTAGGCATGATTAGCTAAATTTAATTCTCTTACCTGTTAAATGTCCGTGATTTGCGGTGTCGATTATTTTAGATGTCGGTGAAGTGGATGTCGATATAGTGAGTTGTCGATCGATAGACATGAACCCATATATAGATATATATATATATATATATATATATATATATATATATATATATATATATATATTATAATTATGTGACACTCGGAACTTCCAAAGAATTCACTCTGCAATTAGACATCTTGGAGTTAGCACCACTCTTTCTCTGTGTGATTTATTAATGACAGTTAAGAATATGCTGGCACTATATTTTCATTGCTGTTGCCAGTGTGTTTGCACAACCTATCAGCCTATGTGAGAAATATGCTCTGGCAGATTCATGGTTTCAGATGTGCTGAGTTCACAAACTCAGGGATACCTGTGTGTCTGGAATACAAGGTGACAAAAATGAGTATAACTCTTCTGATTTATTGATGGTAGATTTAGATGACTATATCCTTGCTGCTATGTAATTACATGCCAGCTATTGAGAGCTTGTTTCCACTGCCATTAATAACTGATTTGCATCTTTTATCCAGCTTGTATTTATTTTATTGCAGATGAACAAGCCCGAAGAACTCTTGAACCCAATCATAAAAGATATCACAGTGTAAATGTTTATATAATAATAAACAGATAAGATCGCTAATGAGAAATGACAACTGCAACAACACATTTAGGCTATTGCTAAAATATTGCAGTGATTATTGCCACTCGGTGAATACAGACATATAGTACAGTACTGTCTTTTTGCTTTTGTTAATGGCATACTTGAATAATAGATGGAGAGCAGCTTTGGGGCAGTTACATAGTGACACTGGAAACAATTTCTCAGTGGTTGGCCAAGGAGCATCTCATAACAATGAAGGTTTACTCATCTCACTCATAAAAACTACACATAATAGTGCAAACAGAAAGCAGTGAAGCAGGAACATTTATTGTGTTTATTTATATATTTATTCTTTGCTAATCGGGTTAGTACCACAAGGCTGTTTCCATAGTCTGGTTGGCAAATGAGTAGTGTCAAACATAAATATGCAGGAGATTGCTAATACTTTTATGAAATGGAAACAGGAGGTGATGCAAAACTGGTAAATACTATATGCTGTTTGTAAAAAATAGGGGTGTTTGAGCTGAATATAGTGATAAAATGGAGAATGAACACACTGCATAACAGATACTCAAAAATAAGACAAGTTTAGTTGCTTAATGTTTGGTGGTATTTTATATAATGTGTACTTCTTCTAGAAGGCTGCATCATTTTCTAAATTTTGGATTTGATATAAAGTGTTTTAACTTTTGGACTTTGTTCTGCAATTAAAAAGTCCGACTTGGAACAAAGCCAATTTTCAGCGGAGGCCCGAGGAGAAATGCTCCAGATGCATGCCTTTGTAACTTGGGAGGAAACCGGAGCACCCGGGGGAAACCCACACGAATGCAGGGAGGACATGCAGGTAGCAAGCTTGAAGTTTCATTCTTCTGTGTTTCCAGAATTTTTTTGCTATTTTGGATCGTCAGCTTTGTGGAAATCAATGATTCACTGCAAAACTTCTTTTTGTAGTTGTTTTATTTGAGAACTTTGCTGTCACACAGACAGAAAGACAGCATATTGTCTACGGTTTTGGGTGCTGCACAATCTGTACAGACCATCTCCTTTTCCAAGCAAATATACACTATCTACTAGTGGACTTCAGTGACTAAAAAGAAGTGACTGGGAGCTATTAACATATGAAAATATATGTCACCTTACAGAGAACATTTACCAAACGACATTCTGTCACCTTACATTATTTGTCTAGAGCAAATAAAGCTTTTATTCCTGATTATAGGTAATATACCTAGTTCAGATCTGGTGGAGTTTAGAACTCTGTGCTACCTACATGTGAAAGCATTATGTCAAGGGAATGGTATTAAGTATGCATGCCTCAGGACTTAAATGTGAGGCTTTTATTTTCCAAGAAACATCAAGCAATGTAGGCTGCAGAAGTGTGTATCTGGTTATGTAATATAGAGCTACCTTCTGAAAGCTACAACTGTAGCCATCATTCAGAAAAAGTCTGAGGCAAAAGGTGACAGGAGAACAATGTTCTTCTTATTTCTCATTCCCATGGAAGTAACTCTACCAATGTCATCAGTTATGTGCATCATAAGTGGGTAAGATACCTTATATGACTCAGTATGTGAAGCATGCCTCTTTACACAGTCTGTAGTCCATAGGTTCATAGGTTCATAGGTTCATACTAGGCTGTCTGCCCGAGGGCATTTATAAGCCTAGCCCATAGTTTTGTGGCTTACGCCACCCCTTTAGTTTGGAGAAACTATGCCCATTATTTTGCTGTGCCTCTGTCGAGCAGTGACACTGAGGTAACCCCTGGGGTGTATCTGCGATCTCCCATCCATTGGTCAAGATTCCTCTTGAACAAGGCCAGTGAGGTGCTCTGCCTCACATAAACCGGAATTTTGTTCGACAGCATAGGGAGTCTTTGGGTGATGAATCTATCCCTCCAGCACGTCCTATTAATAACCGTGTCGAGGTTTAAGTCTCCCGCCCTTGTGGCACTGAGGGATCTAGATTTTTTGAGATGAAGCATGTTCATCAAATCTGGGTTTGACATGGCCTTGTATGTCAGGCATAGGTCACCTCTGAGCAAGCGGTAAGCAACTGAATATAACTGGAGTTCTTTCAGTCGGGCAACATAAAACAGATTTTTGAGACCCTTTATCCTTTTGGTGAGGAACTTTTGTGGCCTCTCCAGCTGCTGCAAGTGTCGGGTCAGATACATTCCGAATGGGGCATTGTACTCGATCATTGGTCTGATGAGTGATGAGTATAGGGAGACTATGACTTCCCTTGATCTAGATGTGAATCCCTTCATGATAAGGTGGGCAATGTAGAAGGTCTTCCTAACTACTTTAGCAATATGAGTGTCGAATGAAAGGCTACTGTCAACCTGGGTTCCCAGGTCCCTAATAACTTATTCTGTGTTCAGGGGATTGCCACCTATATGGTAGCTAGGGGTAACCTTATTTTTCCCGAAGGGTATGACTATGCATTTCTTGGCATTTAACTTTAGGCCATGGCTCTGGCACCAGTTATCCGTTTCTGTGAGACCCTTCTGAAGGATATCTGTGTTGGATGTGTTTTCAACTACGGCGCCCAGTTTGCAGTCATCTGCGAACTTTGTCAGCCATAACCCTCCTGTGTTTGCTTGTACTTCAGAAAAGTAGATGCCAAACAAGAGTGGGCCCAGGACTGAGCCCTGTGGGACACCACTTGTGACAGGCTTTGAGTCTGACATGGCGCCAGCAACTCTGACCCTGTGGGTTCTGTCACTCAGCCAGTTTGCAACCCATCTTGTAATGTATGGGTTTACATTTAAGTTGATGAGTTTTTCAATGATACCCGAGTGATGTATTGTATCAAAAGCCTTCGCCAGGTCTAGGTAGGCTGTATGGACTGCCTTTCCCTCGTCAATGGCCTTGGTGACTGTTTCGAAAAAGTCAACCAAGTTTAAAAGGCATGATCTGCCTTTGACAAAGCCAAACTGGGTTGGATCCAAAGTCTGCAAGTTCCCTATGTCTTTATTTATGAGATCCATTATGATCCTCTCCATGGCTTTGCAGATAAGGCTTGTCAAGCTAATGGGACGGTAATTTCCAGGGTCGGTGGAGGCACCGCCTTTGTGGAGTGGGATCACAGTCGCTGTCGCCACTCCTGGGTGCGTATCCGGAGGTGAGACTAAGATTAAACAGCTGTCCTAACTGTGGGTTTAATTCCTCGTTGAGTTCATGGAGCACACAGCCGGGGACACCATCAGGTCCCATGGATGCTGTGTTCTTTGCCTTGGAGAGAGCAGTTCTCACCTGGGCGTTAGAGATGTTTGGGGCTACAATCATTTGGTATAGATATCTCTCCTTTAGGGGAGGGGAGAAGTTTGCACTGAACCTGTCAGCCAGTATGTTGGCAATGTCTGTAGGATCAGTAATCTTCACATAATTTTGAACTAATTCTGAGCATATCTGGGAGTTTCCTCCTAGGTTTCTGACATAGCTAAAGAATGCCTTATGGTTGTCTTTAGAGTCCTTAGCTATTTTTTCTCAAAATTAGCTTTGGATGATTTTATGAGAGCTCTTAGCTTTTTACTTA